>NC_054869.1:26628038-26947288 GCF_018320785.1 Cheilinus undulatus | reverse complement strand
AATTTGTCTTTAGACGTATGTTCCAGAGCACAGAAGTAAGCTTGATGGCTTCTCCTCTCATCCTCTTCAAGGAAAAGCTCTCAGCACTTCTAATGATTGACATATTCACTTTTTCTCCTGCAAACTCCTCCACCATCCCTTTCTCCATCTGTCTCCGCCCTCAACGACACCTCATCCAGTCAAGTATGGGCCGAGAAAGGCAGGAGATTAGTGGCTAATATCGTATTGGAAAGAAGGCATAATCTCACAGTCATGCTATCTTTTCTCATTTAGTCTGACGTGAGAGGACGGTCCTCCAGCATGACTGACAGCAGCCAAGGTTAGGCTGCGTCAGATTGGAGGAGTCAAGTTTAAAAAAACAGTTAGCAAAGCACCATCTTAGCCTTCAGGTCAACATTGGGGATGAGCACCAGAGCTATCAGCTCTAATCCTGGCCTAAAGCTCCATTGCCCATTACCACAGGAGCAATATAACTCCAGGACCTGAGATGATTTCTTTGTAGATTCCCAAAGGTTTATAATAATTGGAGTTCTGTACAAAACTCTCATGTTGGTGATTCGTAAAGCCAGTGGAAATTTTCTGACCGTTAAGAAAAAAGTGGCATCAATAAATCTCATCCATTGTGAGTAAAAGATCAGCACATTTTTCTCCTTTATAAATGATGCTCTGTTTTAACACTGAATCCCAAGAGCTATTATACATTTTCTTTAAAATACACATCCTCAGAACAATTCCTTGGTGATGTATTTTACTGGTGGAAGCAGCTAAAGTGTGGCTACACTTCTTGCAGACGGTTAGAGCCTTGTCAGGATTCACATTTTCCACCCAAACAATACAGAAATTTTAGACTGTGGAACTATTTTTAAGGACTTATGGTTCCTTGTCTGCTTTCACAGCGCAAGACCAATGCAAATCAGTTGAATTATGTCTGAAAAACAATAGTTGATTTTCAAACACAGCTTCTTGTTCACAAACAGTAATTCCTTATAGCGAAAGAAATATGTATTTATTAGGGATGCATGATATGGAAATTTGCCAATATCCAATATGTTGAAATTTACTAATCAATTTTGGCCAGTACAATATTGACAGCCAGGTTAAGTTTATGATATGTTAATGTAAGTCAGAGCTTAAAACACAGTCCTTAAAACACAAGTTAAAGTCTACAAGGATGAACAAAGACATAAACCTCTTTACCTACTTTAATGCCGTAAAGAACCTACTTTAATGTAGGGGTCGACCATGTATTGGCCTGGCTGATTATTGGGGCCAATATTTGTCATTTGAGGGGTCTGGCTGCAGACCGTTCATCTCTGACAGCCTCTCTCACAGGTTGTCATCTGAGACAATGTATATATCTCAGAATAGAAGTGCTGTAAAAGGATATTTCATTAATGAAAAAGAGATAAAGATCAGAGGTCTAATCCTGGATTAAATTATGTATAATAAACTCCTTTTAAAAGTAGCTGAATGAACGGTGGCTTGCTTCAGCTCTATTAGCTTTAGCTAAAGCTAAAATAGCTATGCCAGCTATGTAAGAAAGCTTTAGCAACGGAAGCTTTAGTTTTAGCTAACATAGCTATGTAGATAATATATCAGTGTAGTTTACGAAGCTTCTTTGTGAGCTTAGCTTTAGCTAATTAAGCTACATAGCAACGTTATCCACACAGCTTCAATGTCTACAGTTAGGTTAGCTTTAGCAATATGAGCTTGAGCAAAACAAAGCTAAAGCTAACTTAGCTACATAGATAATGTAGATACATAGCTTATGTAGCTGCTTTGTGAGCTTAGCTTTAGCTAATTAAGCTACATAGCAACGTTATCCACACAGCTTCAATGTCTACAGTTAGGTTAGCTTTAGCAATATGAGCTTGAGCAAAACAAAGCTAAAGCTAACTTAGCTACATAGATAATGTAGATACATAGCTTATGTAGCTGCTTTGTGAGCTTAGCTTTAGCTAATTAAGCTACATAGCAACGTTATCCACACAGCTTCAATGTCTACAGTTAGGTTAGCTTTAGCAATATGAGCTTGAGCAAAACAAAGCTAAAGCTAACTTAGCTACATAGATAATGTAGATACATAGCTTACGTAGCTGCTTTGTGAGCTTAGCTTTAGCTTTGCTAGCTACATTAGCTACATAGCTTAAGCAGCTAATGGAGCTATGTAATCTATGCTTGCTGTGTAAGACTGTTTTCATGGAGGACACTTTTTCCTGTAAGCAGACTGTTTACGCTGCTATATTAAACATTTTGTTATCAGGTTTTGCAGGTAAGCTTTTGAACTTTAACTTCCGGTATCCTATCCATTATCATAACCCTTACCCTCACCCTAAATGGAAGTTTAATCCAAATTTATTTAAAAAGTTTTAGCCTGTATTTACGTTCTGAGATATACAACGTCTCAGATGAATGGTCTGCAGCCAGACTGTCTTGCCATTATCTGTATCAGCATGCTATTTTACCAATAGTAAATTAATTCAAACCATTTAAAAATGCACTATTTTGGCTCTGTTGTTTCCCTCTGGCTTTGTTTTAACCCTCCACAGTCTCATCTATTGTCCTAGCACTAGCCAATTAACGCTGAAGTCTGTGTGGCACAGACGCAGCAAGTGTATGGCATCTGTCCCAGTTTTTTTTTTGCTGCTTCTTAGTAGCTTTTTGCTGTTTCTTGTGTTGACAGATCTCATTCTTAATTGTTCATTTTGCTTTATTTCTTTAATCAATTTGACTTTGTGTGTCATAAATAAATATCGGTTCCAAATATTAGTTTTTTTTTTTTTTTTTTTAGAAAGTAGTCATGTACGTTTTAAAGTTGAAACCTCATTCTTGATAACTAGGATGAAAACAAGCTGCTATGGAGCTTCATCATGCATGTAAGGATAGCTTAAAGGTTTTGGATTCCCAGTTTTGAAGTTACACCTGTACAAACCACTATCAATACATTATACATTGATGTTTTTCAGTACAGATTGGTTGGAGTGTGACTGGATTATTCTTTATTTGCATGGAGTTTCCAGCATACTCAACCAAAGCAGCCCCATAAGAAAAAGGCTTAAGTGACTTTTATTTTGCCTCTTGTGTTATTCATAATCTGCCTCTTCTCCAAACACTGCAGAATGTGACTCACCTTCTATAAAACTCCCCCAGCTCCCCTGAGAACTTGGAGTGGACTCTGCACTCCTGAGTCACTTTTATGTCTCCCTCCCCTCTCCTTTATTTCCTCTGTGTGAAATGGGCTTGTAGGATTTCTGTGACAAAAAGGAGAGACTGTAGTTTACATTAAGGGTACACACTTCTAAGGCGCCGCTGCTCTCCTGTTCACTCAGAGAACGGCTGTGGTTGTCAGAAAAATGACAAAAAACACGCCGTCAACACTCTGACGGTGTCTAAAGCAGCTGACAGGCTTTGCGCCAGATGCCTCATACACGCCTTGAGGGATTATTCCTGAACATATCTTATTTCCCAATACGGCCTGCACGGTGAAAAATAACACAAAATATGCAATTTATAATATTACGCTTGTTTACCTATGTTATGGAGCAGGGATGCTTTTCATAGAGCTCTCAAATTAGATCTGTGTTAACATGCTCAGCATGCCTACACATGCTACATTGCATTTATGGATGTGTTTCCACCTGGTAAGTTATTGCTTTAGTGGAGCCTTGCATGATGGGACCAATTTGTCATGCTAGGAAGAAATACCAGGAATAATGTGCTGTGGTACTTTTACTGTTTAACATAGTCTGTGTTTACTAGAATGACCTTCAAAAGACAGAACGGTCAAACTCTTAGCTAGCAAGAGCAAACTAGTTTGTGATTATTGCCTTATTCTGTCTTTTGACTTAAGATCAGACTAAAAATGATATATGTAATATGGTCTTATTGCATTCTTGTCCATCTGTTTTTATTAGTCAGAGCAAATAAATAATGAGCAGCAGCTGGTTATACTGCAGATGTTGGGATTTTATTTACTTGTTCATTTACCTAGATACATGGATGAGGAAATACAAGTCCGATACATTCAGATGTTGGCAAGTAGTTTTGACTTGTTGCGTTGCAGTCAGCAGTCATTTATGGCACTTCACACAGTGTGCCTGTAGAGATTACTTAGAGACTGGCAGTCACCCAGTGCTACCCAGCCAACCAATCACAGGGCTTGCGGTCTGTGCTGTTTCAGTGCGTAGTTACATTTTCTAAAGAGGTGCACATCAGTAACATACAGTTACTCAGATTCCATGCAGAAGTATAATGACCATGTCAGACAGGGGTGCATGGTGGCTGTGTTTCAGCTGTGCCGCAGCTCTGTTTTCATTTCAGCTTGCATGTTAGCTAGTCAGAGCTTTCAGACTACCTGAGACTACCAGCGTCACATCTCACACTGTGTGCCTGGTGTGAAAGCAGACATGCAAAGCAGCCATCATGGAAGATGTGCCCAGGGGCAGAGTAATGGTTAGAAGTGAATAAACCTCCTTTTAGGATTTTTGCCCTTGCTTTCATTTCATGAATTTGATACATCATAAAAATGTGTAAGATTTACAGGTGCAAACATGTCAATATTTTTACCTTTGAAAAGGATAGTGGTTGAACTATTTTCTTGTCTTTTTGGCAAGGGAAGCTAAATTAAGCTAACATACTGATGGTCATTATTTCAACACTTATCATATCCCTGCAGGCTGGTTTAAAACAGGCTCACATTTATAGTGATGCCTTTATATATGAACTACAATAAGAGAGTGGTGACGAGACTGAATATCTCTGTTCAAATTTTTCATGACAAAGAGATCTTGTGAGTTGATAGACATTTAAAACAAAGAAGGCTGAATGATTAGTTAGAAAAAAAATCTAGATTTGTCTTCAGGAGTCACCAAAATCAACCCAATTTAAAAGTTTCTCAAAAGAGCTTTAAATCAGATTTGCTATTGTCAGGGCCAAGACCTATATCTCAGTTACTCACAGCCAGGGGTGTAGCTAGGGATTTTGGGCCCCCAGAAAGAATATTACCGGCTAGCCAAGCAACATTGCATCGTTTTTACAAATATCTATGGATTTGAACGTATTTTGAACCATAATTACCCAATTTTTGAACAACATTTTTACTATGGTTACATTGAATTTATTTGCATTATTTTTCAGCTCTTGACTACACCATTTAGACATTTTAAGGGAGGAGCAGGGTCCCCCAGTATTGTATTGTACTCTATTTGATGCAAATTGCAGTCTGTTGACTGACTCATTTTGTCACTTTTGATTCATTAATGACACTTTTTACGAAGAAAAATAATAATAAAAACACACTTTTCATTGCAGGCTTCTCAAGGGCCCCTCTTTACTGTGGGCCTGGGTAATCAGCACCTTTTTGCCCCCGTGCTACACCCACGCCCACAGCACATGCCAACTTGGCTAACAAATGTCATACACAGTAAAAACTGTGTTAATTTTTCAGGGTCACATTGATTTAACTCCCTAAGTGTAATTTTAACTCCACCCTGAGTTAAGTGGTCTTCAGTGTTAGAGTTGTTTGACAGTGTTGATCCCATCAACTCTATAGAGAGTTGATGTAAGCTCCGCCTACTTTCATTTTAAAATTTGAATAAGTTTCCCATGATGCCCTCATGCTGAGTGTTCATATGTGTTTTAGATGTTTTGAATTGTGTTTGGATATGTTTGGATGATGCCTATCGTACAGTAATCATTGCTCTGAGTCTTTTGTTCATGTTTCTGGTGGATTGTTGAAGATTTTGAAGTTTTTAAACTTTCCAAATTGTTTTCAGAGTAAGTGACTTCCTACCTGTGGCATCAAAGTGTAGTGTATGTGTAAAGCAACAGGGGCTGCATGAGGGAGCAAGCAATTAAGCAATTAAGCAATTGATTGATTATGTTATTAATCAATCTGCTGAACCACATCAGAAAAGAATGATCTTATTATGCTGTTAAAAAACAACTTTATGTGTTGAAAAGCAACACTTCAATGCCATGATGTATCACTATTGGAGAACTATATAAACTCAGCTTAGGTGTTGAATTTAACACTATGGGAGTTGAATTAACACTGACATAGAATTGATTTGTTATTACAGAGGAATAGATAACCAACACAACTGGCAGTAATTTTTACACTCCTCAGAGTTGATTAATCTGTAGTGTTAAGTTTTATTAACACTGTACAGTGTTAGCCAGTGTTCATTTTTTACTCAATTTTGAGTTAATTTTACTCTGAATTTTTAACACTGGGCAAAGAGTTAATTTAACACCAATTCTGATAAGCACCAAATACACTCAGACACAGTGTTAAATTTAACTCTTTAAGTGTTGATTTAACACTGCAAAATGTGCTGTGCAGATGTGAAGAATGAAACCCCTCAGAATCAGACACTTTTAACAATAGGAAGAGAGTTCAGCTAAAAGATTTAAAAGTGGAATGAAATAAATATTTGATCATTAAAAATGTAGATTCAGACTTTTTCAAACAGAGAGTGAAGTTAGTTCTTTCACCAGCAGTTTTAATATCAAAACAACTTTGAAATCTACTGACATTAATTGGTGTGTGTATAACACTACAAGAAATTAGCAAAAACACCAGACCGTATGTGCATGTCACTTGACAGTTAATGCTGCTCATTATATCCACATTAATACAGAGCAGAACGTGCAGCCTGATGCTGCATGGTAACACCATTTAACAGCACCTTTGACTTTGAGGGGGATTATCCTTTAATAAGGTTTAAGCCAAATATAAGAAGAGTCTTAAATTAAGCCAATCATTTCAACCCATGTGGCTGTGATGCTTTTCAGTTAAAGTCAACCCAAATTTCTGTTTGTCACATCAACATCCACGCTTGAAGAAAGATAAATAGTGTTCTTTATTCTTTTGTGTGCATCTCTATCCTCCATATTTTCAATACAATAATAAAGAATTAAAAACTGATAATAATAATAATAATAATAATAATAATAATAATAAGTTTATTTTTATAGCACCTTTAAAGAACAGCAAGGTCACAAAGTGCTTTACAAAAAGGTAAAAGAAACACAAGCAATTAATGCATCTACCAGTGTATGAACAAAAGCTGCAACATAGAAGTCTAATCTGAGAATAAAAGGTAGCTTTTGAATTTGGAAAATCCACAGAAAAGAAACAGGATCAATAAATTAAGATAAGTCTTTTCTTTTGAAAGGAATACTGGAGAAATCAATTATAGTGTCTTTAATAAGCATAAGGCAGTCTATTCCGTCCACTTGTATTTATGCTGTCATTGTTCTCCCTGGAGGAACAGAGGTTACACGGCTAAATAAATCCCCTTAGGACCTTGACGGCTTCAGCCCTCCCACACATTAAAGATAATGGAATAATTCACTTGCCCTTGAGCCCTTCGCAATGCATCCATACAGAACTTCTCATTGGTTCGGCATCAAATTGAATGAACCTCCTTTCCATAAAAAGGTAATGGACGAAGATAGCCCTCTAAATAACACTTGCGGTAGGGGAGGTGAGATGAGCCAATTTATTATCTGACTTTGAGGAAGGTGTGTACGAAGGGGAAGGTCACTCTCTCATTGATCACCCATTCCCCCTTTAGGGAAATGGTAATTATGTGTACCAACATGCTCCGGGGTCACCTCCAGCCATCGCTGTAAAGGGTTAGAAACTCTCCAGGGAGGAGGTGGTGTTGTGTTGTAGAACATTATTGTTTCAGCATGGTTAAAATGGCTCTGTGTCACTGAACTTGACTGATGATATGGTGATGTGAAAGTCTTTGAAAATGTTCTGCAATATATGCTGTAGTCATAGCTGATTAATGCAAATGCTAAGTATTACTTTCAATAATGTGATGTATGTTTGGCAAGTGCCAAAGAGGTCCCCTAAAAGAGAAACATTCCTATCTGAATTCTAACTCTGTCTGTACAACTTTAAAACAACATTATGTAACTCTCCTACCTAATTATAGTACTGTCAACCAAAAAATAAAGATGTCATTCTTGCAGCCGAAATGACCTTTTTTTTTTATAACTCATAACACCTTATACACATACTGCAGAGTAAAAAGTACTTCTAACATTGTACTACATTTGAAGTTTTTCCTGAATTTTCATGAATAAATCTTTCTCTTGAACCACACAGCTTGATTTCTATGTTTTTCCTGAAGCACCAGTTTTAAATCTTTAGACTTAATTCATCTACCTGTGCTACAGTATATTACTTTAAAAGTAAGCTGTTTCTGCCCTTTCTTAGGAGGCGGGAGTGGAAATCAGTGGTAATAAATTTTTGGCCGAATGATGTGGACTTGTTGGCATTCTCAATGTGCATTTGTATTAAAAAATGCTTAAAACAGTTCACATAAATGCCTAATGAACACTTCTAGGTATACTGTCTCCGGATCTTACTTAATCAGGCGAAGCCCCAGATATTTAAGTGTCCTGGTTCCATCCCTGGTCTGGACCATACTCCTTATGATATCATTTAACAACCAAACATTAATCCACAATAAGCTCAGGGCTAGCAACATTATCAAAGTTTAAATGCCAATGACAAACTTCCTTTAAACAAGCAGAAACTTCAAGCAGAACCAGACTCACATTAAACAGCCATCTGTCAAAGCTGTGCTTGGGGAGGGGGGTTAAAGCCATTCTAACTGGTTCAAACACTAACCTCTTGCTAAAAAGAAGCCAGTTTGTGTGTCCCAGTACTGTCTGGTGGTTCAATTAACGCAGCTGCTTTACTAGATGAAGAAGGTATCCTAATGCACACTATCTCTCAAGTTTGCATTTATATAAATCAATCAATCAATCAATCAATCAATCCTAGGCCAAAAAGCTATCCCTTTCCTTGTCAAGCTTCATGTTACAGTAGCTTTATAGGTCTAGAACTTAATAACCTACCTAAAGTAGCATGGTACCTTCTCCAATGTAGCCTGTAAGATACAGACTAGAGACCCGATCATGGCAACAGCTGAATATTCATACACACACTCCATATGTGAATGGTTTGCAAAGAGCACTATGATGATGTAGCTTGAAACAAGAAGCTAAACCTATGATTTAAATATAAGTTAATGGTGTATGAGCCTTATGAGCTGCATGATTGTTTTTCTTGTCAGTGTAGTTTTTGGTTTAAATTTAAACACAGGCTTCAATCAAAGATGAACCAGTTTATCTTAAATTAGTAAATTAATGACTGGTTGTTCTAAAGTGTGAAAAATAAAGCCACTGTTAACACCTTGACTTAATTTTGTATGCTGCATCACATTTCCAAACTCATCATAACACATGAAGCTGATGTCTTTCTCCTTGATTACGTTTTCAAGGCATAAAGGGATGTTATAGACTACTGGAAATGTGATCACAGCCAGAGTTAAGATTCAGTGTAAATTAATCTTTACCTGTCCTGTAGTCCAATAATAACTGTAAATGACCCATAGCAGACTCTAAATGCGACAGGGGATGACCGAATCAAATTCTCCCTTTAGAGAGTGCTTAAAATAGAAAGAGGCTCTTACTCAGATTGGGAGTGTTTTCTTCCTCATAGAATCTTAAGATCCTCAGATCACTGGACCACCATGCTCACTCTGATTATACTTCATTGTGAAGGCTGCTCTGCTTATCTTTCACAGGCTAATGTCTCTTCTCTCAAAATCAGATCATGTCTCCCAGACAGCCAGCAGCACCCACACTGATTAGCATCGAGGGGGAGAGGTGGGTAGAGGACGAGGAAGTCAGCGTGTGTCTTGATTGCTCTCTGTAGTTGTCGCGTTCTGCATGGCCCTGCTCTGATTCTAAGATGATTATCTTAGATGAGATAGCCACGTGGCATAGCTAATGTAAATCTTCTAATGAGCAGAAAGTGATGTGTCATGCTTGTACCAAACTCCTGCAAACATATACATCCATGCACAGTCATGATGAGAGGAAAAAAGGTGATATGTTCACCACAAATCTCTCAAACGATGGTGTGCATGAGTTGTAGATGTAATGGGATATAGATGATATTAAGAGACATTTTTAAAGTTGATTTAAGGACGCTGGAGTGGATTAAAAGCAGAGATATACGGTGATTTCACTTGAAGAAAGAAGGAAAATGAGAAAAAAAGAAGCGATAGAGCAAAAGAGATTACACTGAGGATGTGACACCCGTGACCCATATAACAACCCACAGGGTGTAGCAACAGACGTGGGAGGAGGTCCTGACTTTGATACACACAGACAGCAGGTGGTGCGGGACTGCCGAGCTCCGCTCAAACCAGGAAGACTCAGCTTCTTGGACGAGACTCAAATAGACTGAGACAGAAGGTTAAAGCAGCACAGGAACGAAGACGAAACAAGCCTGGAGGTCTGAAACAAGCATATGAAGAGAGCGGGGAGTCAGCTGGCTTCAGATTGCACATTACGGCATCCACTGAAGTACATTTATAGCAGCAAAAATGAAGCTGGCTCTGCTGGAACTGTTAGACGCTGAGCCTCCATCTGTTCACGAACCACACCTGATAGTTGACAAAGATGCAGAACATGAGGAGGGAGCCCACGGAATAGTTCACCTGTACATGTATGTGCTCCAAAACCAGCAGGTTAGGGCACTGTGCATACTGTGAAATCTGGAATGGTATGAATGTCTCAAGTTTATTGTGCTTTTCTTCATCTCATTGAAGGTGTTCTGGTACAATTTTCATCCTGTCCAACACCTGTACCTTAATTGACTCATATATAGGTAACAAGTACCTCTCTATTAAAAACCAAGTTTTCAAAAACATTGGGACATCATGAGAAACATGTAGAAAAAAAATGAATACAGTGATTTGCAAAAAAAAGGGAAAAAACAATCTGTATTCATTTCACACTTTGAGCTTTCCCACACTCTTTACTGTGAAGCCATGCTGTTGTAACTCATGCAGAATGTGACTTGAAACTGTCTTGCCATAATGCATAGGGACATCCCTAAAAAGGTGTCATCTGGATGGAGGCAAATGCTACTTTAACACCTGTATCTACCTCTCAGTATTAATGTTTGCTTCACAAATGTGCAAGTCACCCATGCCATGGACACTAATACACCCACACCATCACAAATAGTGGCATTTGAACTTTGTGTTGATAACAGCCTGGATTGGTCATTTTCCTCCTTAGCCTGGTGGACTTGATAGCCATTATTTAAAAAAACGAAACTATTTGAAATGTGGACTCATCCATCTAAGATGAGCTCAGCTACAAAGAAGTTGGCGGTGCTTCTGGTTGTTGTTGGTATATGGCTTTCACTCTGAATGGTAGTCAACTTTCATTTGTAGATGCAGTGATGTACTGTTATCTGAAAATGATTTTAGAAAGTGTTCCTGAGCCCATGTTGTAATATCCATCACAGAAAAATGCTAGTTTCAAATACAGTGCTGCCTGAGGGCTCAAATATCACAAGCAATTAATGATGATTTTCCACCTTGCCCTGCAAGTGCAGAGATAACTCCAGATTCCCTGAATCTTTTGATGCAATTCTGGACTGTAGATTTTGAAATAACTAAATTCCTTGCACTTGCATATCATAAACTGTTGTATTATTTGCAGTAATAGTTTTTTTTCACAGAGTGGAGAACCTCTTGCTGTAGTTGACTGTGAAAGAGTGAGCCTTTCAGGAATGCTCTTTTTGTAGCTCAACATGACACTATTACCTGGTACCAGCTGAACTACTTTCCTACTTTCCTACTTTTCCATGGGTTTTTGAGCATTTCACAGCTCAACCTGTTTTTTCTTGTACCGTCCCAACTTTTTTAGAACATGTTGCAGATTGTGTGGATATTGAAAAAACAAAACAAATAAACAATAAAGATTGTTAGTTTGTGTTGTATTCAGTTTAATATAGTTCAAAAAAGAATCCTCAAATGAATTCTCAAACGAGCCAAACACACACAGATCACATTTTGAAATAATGTAAAATTGAGTAAAACTTGTCCAAATGTGGGTGTTTTATTTGATCTTAAACGTACTAATGATAAATACTGTCAAAAGGGCAGAAACAGAAAACTGAAAGCAACAAACTGGCAGGACAGAACGATTTGTGAGGGGGAGATGCAGGTGTGAGGCAGGGCCGGCTTTAGCCATTTAGAGGCCCAGGGCAAAGACCAATATGGGGACCCTTCCCCTTTAGCTAAAAGCAATGATAATTAGAGGAGAAAAAATAGAAAACATAACTTTAAGTTAACAGAGTCACACAACTACAATAAATATCCAAATATTAAATACAAATACCCAAACAGACACCCATGATTCATCAGCTCTTTTTTTTTTTGTTTATTCACTAGGAGGCAGTCATTGTGCTCACATAACTTGAGGTCTTACAACTTAACACATAACACATAACTTGAGGTTAAGAACTGGTTATAACACCTTAAACCTAATGCTGACCAGTCAAACATGTTCACTTACAAACACACACAAACCCTATATATCCACTCACACACCCATACACACACTCACCACACA
This sequence comes from Cheilinus undulatus, assembly GCF_018320785.1. Taxonomy (NCBI): domain Eukaryota; kingdom Metazoa; phylum Chordata; class Actinopteri; order Labriformes; family Labridae; genus Cheilinus; species Cheilinus undulatus. The sequence goes on along the minus strand of NC_054869.1, from coordinate 26,934,826 downwards.
GACACACACACACTCACATTAGATGAGTTCAAATGACTGTACGTCTTCAGAAGTTTATTTGTTGTTGCAACACTTAGCACTGATCATATCCTGAATGCTATGCCAGCACTCTTTTTCTGTGTGATTAAGTTCTGTCACATTCTTATTTTATTTAAAAAAATAAAAAAATTCAAAAAGCATTCATTGTATTTGTCAAATTTAATAGATTGTTACATTATTAAAATGGCATATTATTTGATAAACAGTGCTTATGACTTGTAAGGACTCGAAAATTTCAAGTCTATGACTTCGGACTTGTCTTGTCTTTACTTGAGACTTGACTTGGACTCAACTTCTCTCTGTAGGAGTTTTCAAATGAAACTTTATCAGAAGTGGAAAAAGCACAAGACTATTGTACTCAAATAAAAGTACAGTTTCTTTGGGTACAATTTAGGAGCAGTCAAATTTCTGGTCAATAGATATACTCAAGTAAAAGTAAGAAGTATTTTATTTTAAGTTTATTCAAAGTAATGAGTAGCTGCTGAGCAATTGTACAGAAAACTATGATATTTTCCTATTGGCAAAAACAACATGAAAATATGAATCTCCAGCCAGCTTGTTCACACCTTTGTAATGTAACTGTTTTGGATGTGATGTGGAATCAAATGTGGTACTGACCATCATGTGTAGTCAAAGCCAAACTAGTAGCCAGTTTCATGTTGTTGACAGACAGCAAGAATATCCTCATTTTGACTTTTTTTTTTTTTACTCAGTAGTGAATGGTTAATTTGTACTGTGGGTGATGACGTTCCACTACAACATTCATCATGTAATGTTTACTGGGCTCGAGGTCATTAGCCATGCTGGTGTCTGTACTACAACAACTCCAAATTTTTTCCCATAATTTATTATAATTGATGAATGAGTTCCATTATCTGGCTGGTTGTGTGATTTTTTTATAAATGTGTCAATAATAGTGCAGAATGACGTGAAAACCCATTGTTATGCAGAATTCACACGCATCATTTCCAGCCTTAACCCTGGCTGCCAGATTGCACAGAGCTCCTGTGAGGGTAATTCAATAGAAAGGGCAGGAAAAAAAAAATCTTCATTCTAAATTCTGTTCCACTTTCTATTCCACTGACATTGATTATCTAATGAGGGAACAGATACTGTGAAAAACGGTCACAAGCCAGCCTTTGTGAATAATTCACATGGCTTCTTTGCATGGGAAAGGGCGCCTCTGCTGAGGATGAGGTTAAAGGAAAAGAGAGAGTAAGTTGGTCCACGCTCTCTAATTACCAACGTAGATTCTGATCTTGTCAGGAGTTCCTTCACTCTCTGTCTTGCAACCACAGTGTCGATTGGCCCATTGAGCTTCCTTCTGCCTGTCATGGCCGCCTGCAAACCTGATATGTTTTCTGACACAAATTAGTGTGGAGCTCTTGCAGCTCATTAAGGCGGGAGAGGAGATTGAAATAGCAAGTGTAGGGTCCCAATCTGTTTGCCTGTCAAGGTCTGTACATGCAGACGGGTGTGTGGAAACCTGTAATGCTAGAAATGATTCCCACAGAGCAATTACAAGCAGGTATAATGGTTGCTCATTAGAGGTAGAAGTGAAAGAAGTCAGCCCAGAAGGTCCTCGACGCACAGATCCATGGCTGCTGGTCTGTCAGAACTGACTCTAAATTAGCTTCAGTGGCATGGAAAAAGTTATTTACAGTTTCTTTTGTGGCTGCTGGTAAATATCACTCGTTTAATTGGCTGATTACATTTCAAGCAGATGGCAGTTTTATTCTCTGTCTGTTCTCTCAATTAATTGGAGGATGGGCGCTGCAGAAAGTGTTTGTTCAGTTCGTCATAGAAAAGCCGGTCCTTCACCAAAAAGTCCAAAACTCACATTCAGAATGAAATGCCCAATACTGAACCCACCTGTCAGCTGCTGTTTGAGAGAGCAAATTAGACTCCATCAGGAACAATAAGAGCTCCTTCACAGCAGGCCTGTTTCCCTTTTCCAGACTTTTTTTGATAGGCTCCACTCTTTGTCTTCTAGTTTGGTCAAACCCTGAAAAACTTCTGCCAATCACCTGCAGGCTTTTTCCTCAGCAGCTTCCTCCCGGGCTGTTCTTCACGTCTGGTGTCATAGTTGTGCTAATTAAACTCAGGGTGTGCAACGATTATTGCTCACTGCTCTCCACATACATTAGCATCTGCAGAAGGCTCTCCAGTAATCTCCTTCACACAGGAAGAAGTGTGGCAAGGAAGTGTGCCTCACAAGCAGCTAATTAAACCCAACTATGCCCACTTCCCTCCCTCCGCCTTTGCACAAAGAACCCTCTAATCACTTCTAACTCAATTTGGAGGCGAGTAATTGATGCACATATAAGGTTTATGATGCGTGAAAGAGGGGAAACATTACCAGTTTAGATGTTAACAGTTTGGGCTGAGAGGACGATGTGACACTGGTGTTGTTCTTCTTCTAAATGCCTCTTCTTAATGGAGTTGTCGATTCTGACCACAAAGAGAATCATCATCAGTGATGAGATGATGATGATGATGGTACTACAATGCAACTTTTATGAGGGCCACAAACAGAATTGTCTGGGACTGATGGTAATCAATGCATTTGTGCTGGATCAGTAGCATTGGTGCTCGCGTCCTGGCTAGTGTCACTTTGCCATTTCCCCCCCTTTTTGCCAGTTTTGCCTATTTTTGTCACTTTCAACCTCTTTATGCCATTTGTTTGATTATTTGAACATTTTTTTGCCACTTTGCAACAATCTTTTGTCTCTTTTCATAGTGATCCTTTCTTTTCCAAAAGAAGTTGTCAACTTTATGGATCCTGATATTTGTGCACATTATGTCCTTGCTAAGAAGCCTGACATTACTTTACAAATCATTTAATTCCATATCCATATTGTTTACACCACTAAATAAAAGGTAAATTTGAAAAAAGATTTATTGTACAACAGCATAAATATGAATTTTTTTTTTATGCTTCGATGAGAGTGGCAACTATCAAGGTAAAAAAGAATAGATATTGTTATCACAGCCTAACCTTACAGTGGACCATGATTTCACAGATCTCCATGGTCCCCCAGACTGAGGGACATGGAGCCCCCCTTTATCCCCCCTTATAGGTGGCCTTGGTTTTAAAGCTAATCACCAGTAAGATGAGCTTTGTTTGGCTTTCTCCTGCTGTTGCTCTATGTCCATGTAGACATCCCTTTTCTTTGCAACTGTGCTCCTGATCACTCCTTCAGCTTTGACTGTAGTCAACTTTGATGAACATTTTTCCTCTCAAGCCAAAGCAGCTTGTTACAGGAAGAAAATGCAAAGTAGCAGCTACAGGGAACGGTGGTCTTTTCATAGCCTTACACTTCACTGTGTACTTCACAGGGAGGTGATGCTGCATCTGTAGCATGAGCTCAGTTTTGCAAAAAGCACTAACACATACAGTAATGTATCTGTGTCGCGCTTTGACATGTCAACCCTGCGGTTAACACGTTTCCGACTCCAGTTTCACATCCTCAGCAGCAGCATCCAGCATGAAGATGTTTTTCAAATTCCCTCCTACAAGTTCTCCCCTCTTCTCAGCCTGTAGTGGCTCCTGTAATGAACCACAGCACTTACAGCTCTTGTGATTTGATTTAAGCTCTACTGAGGGAAGGCAAATAGAAAGCTGCCAGTGGAATCCTGCAGGTTTACCCAAGTCAAATGAAGCCTTCAGGCTATGATTCACTGCATTAAAAGTATTTCATTTTCCAGAAAGATTCATCCTCAAGTTGATTTTAAACTCTGGAGAGAACCATCTAGAGATGTTTCAATATATATTTTAATAAGATGTGCTTAAGCTCAGGGGGCAGCATTGGGAATAGAGCGGTTTCATTTGACTGCTGCTCTGATGTTTTGGTTGTATTTTAATTTTTCCAACATGCTTATTATTTTACTTGGTCAAACATGGATTTGTTAGCCCAATTATTTCTTACTTAAAGTGTGGATTCATTAATACAACAGCAGATTAGCTGGAAAGGCATTTTCTTAAATATTGCTCATTATTGTGAGGACTAGGGAGAAGTTACGGCTCCAGTTAGGGGTGTCTTGGGTTTAGTCATTTCTTGCACACCCTGTGAACACAGTGGAAAGAGTTGCCTCTTTGCTGATCTATTCTTGTGTCTGACAATAAATTTCACCACTTTTTAAGCTAATTTTCTAGCACACAAGTTGTTTGTGTTAGTAGTGCAATGTTTATCACAATATCTGACACCGACCGTGCTGCAGGGTTGACAGATATCAAAAACAACTATAGTCAGTATTCTCTCTGATTGTCTCCATTACTTTGGTGTTACAGTTTCATTTAGCAGTTGTGCTTGTGCTGTACATCCAAATCGATGCACAACACAAGCAAAAATCTAGAAAAGAGAAAACATCAGTAAATGCCCTGAAGTACTTTGAATCTACTAACATTAGTGCAAAACTTGTTTACATGTTCGAGATGAACATTTGAATCAATGAATCGATCCCTTTTTCTATCTAGTGTTATTTCAAGCTCTCAGTGATAGCCTGTGATGTTTTAAACATGGAGAAAAAAAGTGGAAAACAAAAAAACATGCAAAATGAAAGGCAACACAGAAAACAACCTAATATGTCCTGATAGTAGAAGTAAAAATTGACACAAAATAAAATGCAAATTAAAATACGTGCTGATAAAACTGGCGCTTTAGCAGCATCCACGCTAATCTCTTCCTCCATAACTGCACCAGCTCTTGCTGCTGCTTGTTTACGTCACGACTCTGCTGCATCTGAAAGTACTGCCCCTCATCGCTGATCGGTCCTGTCACTTTCTAACCGGGCCCAAACAGCTCAGATGGGAGCTTTGCAAGATGGATTTGATTTGAAAAACAAGGAAATAGGCATTTCCATCTGCTTCGCATTGTTAGTGTGCTGTCACATCGTTTTTAATAAAAAGCCAATGCTGTGGATACTCGCGCACAATCCTGACTCTAGTTCTTTAGTAACAGATCACTGACTAGCTCATGTAAACACAGAAAGAGACTTTTCAATGGAGTCCAAGCAGGGTGCTTAGTAACTCATTTGTTGTTGGTGCTTTCTGCTTCCACTGGTCTGTGTATAGTCTCTAAAATGTATTAGCAGCAGTACTATCATCACACCTCTCTGCTTCCACATCCCGAGGCTTTTTAAAAACAGCGCAGCGATAGGAAGACTAAAGGGTCTTACTGCTCTGCCTCCTTGCAGCTTGCTGCAGGAGCCTGCCTAATGACTCCTAGTCATGGGAATACGTACACCTAACCGTGACCCTCAAACCATGACAGTGTGGGGCAGATATGAAAACCATTATGCCACTACTAATAACAGAATACTGTAATTGAAAAAATAGCACATTATGGTACTTGTTACAACAAAAAGCAATCTAAGTACTATATGAGATCACTTTTTAACACGCTACCCCCAACAGTGTTGGTTAGCCATTTACTTTTACAGGCGGAATGTAGCTAACTCAGTGGATAACTTCACTCATGGGGCAAAACTATAGACTATAATCATCCCAATAGCTTTAATTATTCTAACCCCAGTCTGCAGACAATAAGGAGGAATATCAGTTTATTGATGAAGCTGGCTCCTTTACTCATTACAAATGCATATTATTTAGCTGGACACTGTTTAGTACACCTTAAACTTGGTTTTAATAGTTGCCTTTTGAAATTAGTAATTCAAATATGATAGTGAAATTGACATGACAGGATAATAAAAACATTGTGAGTGTGATTTCAGGTCACAGAGTTCCCATGCATTATTATGAGCTGACATTTGATCACAGTTCCATTACTTTCCTGCTGGTATGAAACAGCAAGTCACTGAGATTGTCGTGAGCCTTAATGAGCACTTCAGGCCAATAATTCACAGAGCCTCACTCACACTGGCATTATAATGGTGCGTACACAGTTTCTATTAAGATTTCTGACATGTTGGGAGCTTTCTAATCACCCTGAGTAACCTTTACTTGGAGTTACAGCTCCTAAGTAAACACTTCTCTGGCCTGAGGCGGAGGTCTGAGCCAATCGACTCATTTGTGCTGTTCTGGAAGTGATTGCTGCCGAGTGGAGACTGCTTTAATTTGATTGATGTGTGGTTCACCAAGCCGTGGATTTGGTTGTAATTACTCTTTGTGCTCACTGTGATAAGGAAATTAATCAAGTCATTATGTTGCTCCCATTTTATCATCAGGACACAATAATTGAATAAACCAACCTCACTTGTCTTCAAAGTCACTCCAGCTCACAGCGTACTCAGCCACAGGAAGGGGAGAGGGCGGGCTATTGCTGATGAGCTGATAGATAGTGAGGTGAGAACGTTCACCTCAGACACTGTTGTCATTGTGATGAAAATAATCAAGTCAGTTCTCTAAATTCAATCACATACCACATAATGAACAATTCATTGGAGGTACTTTGTTAACAACAAATAATCAGTTTATTGAAATTAATCAAAGAAGTGTTTAAATCTTTCATAATCATATTTGCTTTCAATTAGTCCCTGGACAGTGCCTGGGGCCCACATTGACTCTGAGTTTGTTTAAGGAAAATATTACTGAAACAATTTTAGGGTTTGAGGAATCTAAGAAGAACTGTAACTTTGTTGAGATGTTGACGGAGCAGAACATCTCATCTATTTGCTGATCTTGTCTTGTACATGCAATTAGTATTTATTTAAAAAATAATAAATGCTTTCTTCTTGGTTTTTCACAGACTTCTCATTTACATTTTCTGTTGAAATTGTAAGCAAAGGCCCTTTAAGTCCACTTGCTGTAAATGGTTTCATCACAAATCCACCTGGTAGCATCCATGACAGGGATTAGGAGATCTTCTCCCTAATGGTCTTGTTTTTCTTAGGAAGCATTGGTATGTAAGACTGTTGAACAAACATATCCTCATAGTGAAATTCATTTGGGTTACATGTCAGAATTATAGTAGTAATCATGCATTTTTAATGTGTCTCCTTTATGTGAGTTTATTTACCACCACAAAATTTGTAATCTTGATTTCAGGTTGTGGAATTAATCTCATTTTTGTTAAAAGATGTCTTTTGTATATTTCTTTTATTTCATCAGGGACCTTTTCACCTACGTACACTCTATACATGTCATCATCACTGCAAGAGAAAGAATCAATCCCACATTATATTTGTAAAGCATACTCTTAAAAAGGATTAAGTCCTTCATCTAAAATTCTCTTTTTGCAAAACTATAAAAGTTAAGCAAAAACTGAAAGTAGATGACCCTATATGTCATGCAGGTAATAAGACAAAGGCCCGTCTGTCACATTCATGATGGTCCAATCAGAGTGACAAGACAAAGTGAAGAAGTAGACATGCACAGCTCCAGCATTAACCTGAGCTATACAGGCTGCTGTAGTTTATGCAAAGCAGAGCTTGTCTGTAGCTAAAATTCATGTTGAAACCTATCATAAAATGCGCAATAACACCTCCTCTGCCAAGAGAAGCTTTCAGTGTGGCTCTTTGCTCCTTTTTTAAGGAACAAATGTGGTCCAGTTCTAATAAAACTGCAGCCATACCATAGATATAAGGCCTTTGTTGGAGGAGCTGAAGACCCCCTCAAATGTTCTTCAGTCCCCCCAACAAGAATTACAGTAAAAATAGTAGGGGTGCACAATGTTGGATTTTTGCTACTATCTGATATGTAGATATTTTAGAACTCATTTTTGCCAATACTGGTATTTAATTACATTTGTTTTCACTGTAAAATACACCAATTCCATCCTGTACTAAAATTTTTTTTTAAATATTGGTAGTCTATTTTTTTTTAAGAAGCTGACAAAACATTTGATTTTTACTAGAAATAAAGGATGTATTGTTGTTGTTTTTTCAAATACAGCCATACACTAATGAAAAACTTACAGTAATGTCTCTGGGTTACGTGTGCATGACATGTTACATGTATTTTTAACAGTGAAGCCAAATACATCAGCATCTTTTAGGGCAATAAACAGCAGCAAAATAACCTGCTGACACTGAGCTCCACAGTGCAAAAAAGAAATATCTTATAAATTTAGATAGATTCTCCTTATTACTCAGCCAGTTTGCAGGATGGCTCCCTGAGATACTCCTGACAAAGTGCTTTAGATAACAACAAAAAGACAGATTCTTACATGCAAAAAGTCAAGCTATAGTTCAGAGCTTAAGTATGATTTTAAATTTTTGAGATGCAAGATGAACAAAAGAAATAAAACTTCAACATAAGTAGTTATCCTGATTCTGCTTTAAACAGCACAAACTAACTAAGAAACCAAGTTTAATGGGCATTTCACTGTAAACAGCTCTGTAACAACACAGTGACACCCACATCTCCAGTGTTGGAGAGTGGACACCTGCAGAGTGTGCGCCATGCACGGGAGACTTGGCACACAGAAGTCCATAATTGCTTTTGCCATATTTCACACACTGTCATGTAGGACGACATTTACATTCTTTTTCTATATTTTCCATGTCCGAAACATGTTATCAAAAGTGGCTGCAACTGTGGCTGCTGAGTGAGCACTCCTGTGAGTGCAGGACAGGCTTTTAAGAGTGAAATCCTCATTTCCACTGAGGCAGTGAGGCTCAACATGCTAACAGGACAGACACTTGATGTCCATAAATCTGTGGTTAGGCTAATATGTTTAGTTTTAACGAGGAGCTTCTCTATGTGACTGGAAACAAAGTTTTGCAGTTCAGGTAAGGCTATAAGCGCCAGCTAGATGTAATATAGCGGGGCTTTAAATGCATCATTAGCCCATGGAAGCCCGTAAATTCTACCACACTGAAAGGCTGATTATCAAGAGCTATAAATTCAATTATTTTCCTGTTCAGCTCCTTACCTTTGGGTGGTCACTGCTGTATTTTTAGCTTTTTCGAATGACTTAAGTAGAGGCTGTTGATGGGTTTTCCTTGACACGAAGTTTTGTCATTCTTTACCTGAAGAAAGTCCTGTAGTCATCAGGGTGATGGTTTCTTAGATGCAAAATTAAAATGGTGGTGTTGAAGGTGTGTTGTCTAGTCCTCCTCGTGTCACATGTACTTTACAAGCGATGCAAACAGCAACTTTGCCGTCTTGTTCCCACAACTCAAACCTCTCCCACACAGCTGACATGTTGAGTTTGTTGTTGGTGCGTGCGCTTCGTTATGATGTCACATTATTGGCTGTACAGATCGGCGTAAAATTTTATTATAATCGGCCGATACCGATAATTAACTTTTTAAGCTGTTATCAGTTGATGCCGATACACTATGATAATATCGGCCCTAAAAAATAGTCATTTAGAGATTTTTTAAATGCTTGAAGGGTGATAAACAGCACATTATCTGGGGGTTTCCAGATTTCAGAGCTCAGATATAAAGCAGCAGGTCTCAGAATAAAATACATCAGGAAAACATGAGTCAGATTGATTGATATATGCACAAAGATGCTGCATTTATTAAAATTTTATGAAATGCATTAATACATATGTTTTCCAACATCTTTTCCATGAACTCACCCCAACAGAAAGACTTTGAAATACCAACTCATAGTAGAGCAGCAGAATGCAATGAAGGAAAATTGTGTTGTTTAGAATGTAAGAATCTTTTTTCCTAAGTGTTAAAGAGATCAGTCCTCTACTGAGCTACTGAGATGCTCGATCCTAGAGTGACCTGACTGAGGTGCCTATAAGGTTGCAAACACCATGATCTGTTTTAGATGTTGTAGACAAGCATCTAGATGGGGTTGGACTTCAAACAAGTTCTTTAATCTTCAAAGGTTGTGGTATACTGACAAAATGAGAGCAATAAAGTACAATGCAGCATGATGGCTCACTATGTGACATGGTGCAACACAGCTGAAAATATCCCCCTCATTCCCATTTGCCCCAAACTTGGAACCTATTACAAAAGAGCATAAATGAGAACTTGAGTTACATTTCTGTTGCAGCTGGAACAATTTGAAACAAGAAATGTGAGAGTCAAGGGGTTCATGAAGAAGTTGTTTTGTGTTTAATTTTTCTGTTTTGTTCTCTTTAATTCTTGAATAGTTCATAAAAAGAGAAAATAAGAGGATTAAAGAAAAAAGCTCTCCTTGGAGAAACTACAGACTACATACAGTATTAAATGGGATAAATACTTTAACTATTGATTTGTGTGGATTCACAAGCAGAAATTACTAAGAGCCATTGGTTATTCAACAAAAGGACTTTTTATTCTTAAAGTAGATAAAGTTTAAAATGTATGTAGGGAGTAAAATGTACTCATTTCCTTGCACAGAATGGAATAGCTGTCATCATTTATTAATGCAATATTTTTTAAAGCTTTCCAGAACAAACTGTTGAGAGAATTCATTTAAAGATAAAGCCTCAAGCTTTGAAATTAAAACAGAAATCAGAAAACTGAACTCCCTTGTTTCATTATTCCAGCCTAATGCACTGTCAAGGCTTAATGCTGAAGTTGGGTGTTAGATTTGGAGCACACTAGCAAAGACGAGAAATTGCCTGGAGTCAGTGTAACTTCCTAACTGGGGCTGTACAGCCATTAAATCTTTGATCTTCGCTTCTATCATTTTGCCTTCCCATAATGCGTTGTGCGGGAGAGGAGGCGGCCAATTTGGGGCTGATCTCAGCAGCTCAAAAGGATTTGCATCCATCCTTGCAATTTATTCTGGCAGGAGGAACATCACCAAAAAATCTATTACCCATCTGTGTGCTTAGAGGAGAAAATCGGCTCCGCTGGGGAGGGAATACATGAGGTTATACTTTTTACCCAGAAGAATAGATACAGCACTTTCTCATGAGCATGCTTGTTCCAGGGGACATGACGAACCCTCAGACTGTTTTTCACAGAAAATCCAATGGGAAATCTGTAAATTTCATCAAAACACACTATAAATGATCACTTGGCAGACATCTGATCATACAGTGCCTGTAAAAAGTATCACCCCCTAGATGTTTTACCTTTTTTATTGATTTATAAATTAGTCATGGTCAATATGATTACACTTTTTGACTAAAAAATCAAAAATAAAAAAACCCTCTTTAATTCCAGAGTGGAAACAGATTTCTACAAAGTGAAGTTACATAAAAGTCTGTCATGTAAAACAAGTGACTGCATAATGTTTACCTGCTTCAAGTCAGTATTTAGTTCCGCAAATACTTTGGCTGCAATCACAGCACTGAGTCTGTGTGGATAGGTCTTAGTCAGGCTTCCATGTCTGGACACTGCAATTTTGCTCCATTCTTCTTTGCAAAACTGCTCAAACTCGGTAAGGTTGAACCAGGATTATTGACAGCCCTTTTCAAGTCCAGCCATCTATTCTCTACTGGACTGGGTCTCACATTAGAATATTCACCTTGTTGTCTTTAAACCATTTCTGTGTAGCTTTTGCTGTGTGCTTCTGGTCATTGTCTTACTGGACAATAAATCTTCTCCCAAGCTGTAGTTCCCCTGCAGACTGAATAAGATTGCCCTCCAGGATTTTCCTATATTTTCCCGCATTCACTTTACCTTTCAGTGGAAGGTAAAGTGAACGCGGAAGGCTTCCACCTTTACAAGCCTTCCAGGGACAGCTGCTGAGGAGCAGCCCCACAGCATGATGCTACCATCACTGTGCTTCACAGTGGGAATGATGTGTTGGTGGTGATGTGAAGTGTTTGGTGTTAAGCAAACATATAGCCTCTTGTCTGATAAATAAACACCATTTTGGTCTCATTAGACCAATGAACTTCTTCTACTGGACCATGAGGTCTCCCACATGCCTTTCGGTGAACTCTACTCAGATTTAATCTTGAGTTTTCTTCAGCAGTGGCTTTCTCTTTGCCACTCTCCCATAAAGCTTTGACTGATAAAGAACCAGGGCAACAGTTGTATGCAGAGTCTCTCCTATCTCAGCTGCTGAAGCTTGTAACTCCTTCTTGCACGTTCACTCAGTTTGTGAGGTTGGCCTGATCTAGGCAGATTTACACATGTGACATATTCCTTCCATTTCTTTATGATGGATTTGACTGAACTCTTGGAGATGTTAAATGCTTTGGAAATTCTTCTGTATTCATCCCCTGAATTATACTTTCCAATAACCTTTTCCCTGAGTTGCTTTGAGTGGAATGGTAGAATACTGATTGATCAGTGACTGGATCTTCTAGACACAGATGTCTTTATACTACACTCACTTAAGAAACATTCACTGATCTCAGTTGATCCCAATTTCACTAATTGTGAGACTACTAGCACCAGTTGGCTGGACCTCTGTTGAATTAGGTCAGTCACCTTAAAGGGGTGAATATTTATGCAGTCACTTATTTTACCTTACATATTTTGTTTAATTGACATTCCTTTTTAGAAATGAACTGTAGAATCTTCGACATTTGATAGTTTTATTGTAATTTTTTTTTTGTCAAAAAAGCCAAATATATTGACAATGATCGATTTATAAAATCAATCAAATGGAAAAACATCCAAGGGGGTGAATACTTTTGGCACTGTACTTGACAGAAAACATCAGCTCACTTAGAAGCTCATTTAGATTTAAGTGTGTTTCAAAATTTCTAAATGTCATCTCATAAATGTCAAGCTTTTCATACAGAAACCTCATGGCACATCCTCAAGTTTTAATGGCAGCTTCATTGATCTTTTGCTCTTTGGTTTAATTGATTGGGGCTGCTTGATTACATGCTTATGTTTGTGTCAGAATTCAGCTAATTGCATCAAACCCTCCTAACATTTAATCAATGCTTTTAGCAAAAGTATCCTCTGTAAATCATAACTTTGAACAAGTTACAAGTGGAGTAACAGTTTCTCTTGAGAGGGAGATGTCTGACTCTCTTCCTGTGGGTGTTATTGCTCGCTCGAGTCCTTTGGGTGATGATGAAGTTGTTCTTGACTCGAGTCTGAAACTTGGGTAAACACTTAGAGTAAATTAAAGCAGGGCGCCTTGAGACCACCCTGTTTGGGTTTTAATTGTGGCAGTAGATCATCTCTTTCCCTGGTAATTATCTCAACTATCATCACTTCTATAATAACCATAATCAATTGTTCTTAGTGACTCTGACGGGGATAATGAAAAGTTTATTAACCTCACATTGGGATGGAGAACTCTTAAATCATCCTTGGAACCAGAGAGAGAAAAAAAGAAAACATCCTGACTCCTGCACACTTTTCTCTCACTTCTGCAGATTTCTCCTTAGAGGATAAAGGTCACAGAAGTCCTTCCACAGTCTCAATTAGCAGCTTTGATAGCTCTGGCATGTTTACAAGCTTGTGGCTGAGATCAGAGTTATTAAAGACCCTGTAAAGACAACTCCAAAATTTGTGTCTTAACACACTAGATATGTTGGAATATGGTTGCTGTGAAAATGTGAAAACACTGAGATCTACATGTGACTGATTTTTGGATTTAGAAAGTTTTTCACCTCTTTCCTGGCTTGGTTTCATGTGGGCGGGGCCAATATGTGGGCTCATGATGTCACAAGCCCACAGTGGGGAATGACCCCACCCCTCTAACACTACAATATAAACACACAGAGCATTTCATCTTAGTCCAGTCTGTTGTTAGCTGAAGTCACTGCCTTTAATGAAAGTTAACAGACAGTTAAATGCTGTTTTTTGTTTATTGTGAGGTAAATTTGCCAAATCTTTCAGCCCAAGTTATCTGGATCAGTTAAAGCATCACAACAGACTTGAGCCAGAAAACGGCCTTTGTCTCTTCTTCTGAGGTCAACAAAAGGTCAAGAGAAAGGATAATGGTGTGAGTGCTTTCCTCCATTCAGATTGTATCATTTTTTTTAATCTGAGAGGATTGTATTTCTCCTGAGTGGGCGTGGCTTCAGCTCATTTAACAGACACGCCCACACCATCCTGGAGCAGATTTTACTGCCTCATTTTTCATCATTTTGAAGCTTAATTTTGTGACCTCGGAGATTTTTTATTTGCCTGAAATTTGATTTAGGGGTTCGTCACACAGTGACCTGTCATAAAACAAACCTAAATACAGATTCATTTTCACTTTACAGAGTCTTTAAGGAGCTCATTTGGACCATTTGGAAACCTCCTGTTTTGAATAATCAGGATGTTTGGGTTGTTACACTGTGGGCTCCTGAGAACATAGATAATATCAACTCTTTTAAGCTGAATCTGGCTTTACAGTTACAAACACTGAACTGTGTTTTGAAACAACTTTGAAAATGAGTTAATAATTATAATTTCTGTCTTTCTATTCTTCGTTGTGTTCTTCATACTTCTGAAAGTGATCTCTCATCCATTGATCACCTGTTGTTGTTTTCCTGTTTTTGCTTCAGGATTAGGTCTATTGATCCTTCCATTTGTGTCCTCTAACTTATTTACCACAGTTTGTTATTCACTTGAACTATTAGGCTTGAGTCCAGCACTCAGCAGGACAGAGCCCTGTTAAGGGTTGCCATGGACACCATCACAACAGATGATTGGTTAGATGGTTTGAGAGGAGCCTGTAACAATATCAGTGATTTTGAAAAGAAGTCCATGCAAAATTATAATCATTTATAATATTCACTGTTTATTTGAAAAGAAAAAATGTACTAACCATCAGATTTGTTCAGATTTGTATCGTTTAAGGAACAAAAAATGACTTTGATTGAATGGACTGCACTGGAAAGTCTGTATTGTCCCCGAGGGCAGTTTAATTCACAGCAGGAGTCCACACAGGCTTTTTATACATCATAAAAAATACACAGAAATGCATATTTGTTCTACTTAATCATAATAAAAATGATGATAATGAGCACTTTTCAATACAAATAACAAACTGCTTTATAAGAAATATTGAAACTTAGAAAGAGCACACTGACAAAATAAGCAGTCACATAAGAAAACAATCAAACAATAAAGAGAGATTAAACAGACTAAGTATTAATTAGATAAAATTAAAATCAGAGAGTCAAAGCCTTTTTTGTAAAAGAATGTCTTGGGTAAAGAAATAAAACAAGTCACTGACTCTGCAAGTCTGATCTCCTCTGGCAGGCTGGTCTAGAGTCTGGGAGCTCTGACGGCAAACATTCTAATGCCTTTTTTTCAGCTTTGACTTTGGAACAGCCAGCAGAGCTCGGATCTCAGGCTGGGACCTGGTTCATAAGGTGATAAAAGCTCAGAAATATAGGAGGGGACCAGCCACTTTTGTGCCTTAAAAGTTAGTAAAAGAATTTTAAAATCAATCCTAAAATCAACTGGCAGCCAGTGGAAAGAAGTTAAAATTTGGGGTGTTGAACACATCCATGTTCCTCTTGTAAACTGAACGGCTGCGTTTACGCCCTCTGCAGGTGGTAGATTCATTTTGGGCTGAGACAAGTGTATACACTGTAAGAACAAACAGTGAAAGATTTTTTAGAAAAAAACCCAAAATGAGTTGTGTTAATGTACACATCTAAAATAGCTATTTTCAGCTCTATCAGTAAGAGTTGATTGAACAGATGTTTAGATTTCAGTAAATAGTACTTAATCATTCATACTCAAGTTATTTTTTGTTATTGTACCCAAATTATTTGACTATTATCCCTTAATCTGCAGTTTTCCCAAAATGTCTTAAGACACTTTGCAACCTGACTGAAGTTACTGACTCAGTTAGACAAGTCCAGCAACTATAGTATACAAGGGAAATAATGAATATGATGGAAGAGGACTTCCTGGTTTAGTGCGTACTTTTTACTCATTGTTACTTGTAGTTCCTTAAGTCGGACCAGTTTGGGTGGCATTAATGTTCAGAATTGTAGTACGTGATGGAAATAAAGGAAAACTGCAGTCAATGAAGACCATGTAGCTTTGTGAAAAATACTTCAACATGTTGTTTTGAGTTGGATTTATACTTTGAGTGTAAGAAAGCTTTCATGGTGCATTTTATCTTGTGAAAGTCTTGTTAATCCAACATAAATGTACAAGAAATGATCACTCAAAAAATGTATTTCCACTTCTTTTAAACTTTAGCATAATCAATTTCAACAAACATTTTGAGCAGTTTCAGCTTGTTTGGTTTTACAGTGTAATGAGTTAAGTTGAGTTAAGCTGTAATCGAGGCAGGGGGAAATAAAAGCACAAGTTTCTCAAAATCTTTGCATGACACTCGAATTATGCTGACTGGTCCAAACTGTTTCTGGATCCGTTGTAGACACGAGCATTGCAAGATGACAGACGTGGAGTCTGGGAAATCCATCTGCTTTGCAAGGTTTAAAATGTGAAATTAAATTTATAAATGATAAATAAATGGTAAATAGATAAATAAATGATTTTAATGAGTGTAGTGAGCATTTTCTCAGTCATGTGTAAGAGCTTATTGGAGTGTCAAATGGATTGTATTTAACCCCATGATGACAGAAAGATGTCATAAAGTTTCTGGGCTGGTCATTTCATTTTGTAATGATCCTTACTACCTGCAGTCAAGTAACAGAAATTTGTGTTCAGTGTGCTCATACAAAGAGCATATTTTTAGGCGTACCATATATGCAAGAGCCGTCCATATCAAGAGCCATTCATCCTTGGCCGGATGTCGCTTCAAAAAAGTGGGGCATGGAGTAAGAGTTTACCCACTTCTGTGGGTACCACTACACCACTGACAGGGAGTGTTTTCGTATTTAACTTAGCTTATGAAGAGGTATACATTTTCTCATCTACTTTAAAAAAAACTGATAAATACATTTTCCAAAATGTGTCATCATTCCCCTTCAAAAGTAAGGAGACAATTAAGATGCACCACCTTCCTGAGATTAAGATCAGTATCCAGTGCACATGTGGAGCTCTTATGTAGTATTCAACAGAATGAGTATAACTAAATGGACCCATGAAGCAGAGGTTGAGAGAGTACAAGCTGATTCACTGCTGAGAGCAAAGTGCATCAAAGCTGGAGTGGATTTATCTGTTTGTGCTTTATGGGAAAAATGAGATTACAGAAAATAAAATGTACAAATGTCCCTGGAGTGTCTCTGAACTCTATTTTTTAAGATCTCATTCTGTCACAGTGGGGTTTATGGGTTGGAAGAGAAAGGTTGCATTCAAGTGCTGTGTTTTATTGTTTCCCTACAGATCCTCTTTAAGCTCAGTACATACTCTTCCTACCCAGAAGGCCAGCTGATGTAAACTGTCACAGTCTTTGAGTAAACACAATTTGATGGAGCAGAGTGTAGATGTAAACATGTCTGGTAAATTTTAATTGATGCAGGTGAGCATGTAATCTGTTAATTGCTGGTGCAGTTTTAGCACATTTTTTAACACAAATACCAGAGCTGTGAAGCACTGTTTGCTGGCTACTTTAATGGCTGCCTGCATGCTCCTGCACACCTGTACCACATCAGCTGATTGTTTGAAACCACCAACAGAGAGGCGCGGCCGTGTGAAGCAGCAGACAGATTACAGAGCAGCTTCTGGCAGATATTCTAGCAGTTTATTTCAATTTTACATCATCAGTGGGGTGGGGTTAGTAAAACTGTTTACAAGCAGCAATGATCTTCCTGTGGTGCTGGCAGTTGATGTTTGATGAAAATCCAAGCACAAAGCTGGAGGGGCAGACAGATGGTTAGATAGAAAAAAAAAAACAAGAAAGATGTTTCATATTTATGACCTTTGTTGTTGGAATATATAGACCTTTTAAAGCACCAAACTTTGCATTTGTGCATACCAGTTTCAGGTAAGATGTACTCATAAATGAGCTTGTTTAGAGCAGCAACTATGAATGAATTCAGTCCAAAAAGCCAAAAATGTACATCACTATCATGCAATTATTCCAAAGAGCATTTCACAGGTGAAATTTTAAAATTGCAATTAAAATTTCTTGGTTGATTTTTCCATCCTTATTAATTTACACTCCCTTTCATTTTAACATAGCCATGCTCTCAAACATGTTCCTGTAGACAAAAATATGATATGATGCATTATTCACTTTTTATTCTGTGGCAAATCCTTGTTTAATCATTTGAATTAAGTTAAATGTCAGCTATTTTGCCAGAATAGTGCAATCTATGGTCCAAAAACATATAGAAAGTGTAAAAAATGGTTTACTGTGGTATTTTTAGAAATATGTGGCTATTATCACATGAAACACACACCAAAAGATACTTCAGATCATTCTAAGCTTCACTTATATAAAAGAGTACTTTGAATTGTGAGGTGGGTATCACAAACCTGAACCTCTAAATTTCATTTCATGAGAATAATGCTTTCACAAGTTTTGCAAAATTTTCTCTTGCATAGTTAAAAAAAAACCTCTTTGATATATTTAAAAAAGAAGTAGGAAATAACACCATTTTTTAGAGATTTTTTAACCATAACACTGCAGTCACAGTTCAAATAAAAGTCTTCCTTTTACAACAAAAATATAATTACATGTAGAGGAATGTCAGAAACATAACACTTTAAAAATGTTCACTGAAAATAAGGCAATAACTGTGTAATCTTTTTTTTAAATTTATTTTTTATTATTTATATTTTTAGGAAACTTACACAAATTCCCCCCAAAAAACTTTTAAGACTATTTTTAATTTTCTCATCACATTTTTGTTTCAGTGACAAATTTGGGAGACAAAAAATTAGGAATCTGAAAATAAAAAGCAAAGTTTAAGTGGAAAAACTTAGAAATATATACTTTGAGTGTTAGCAGTATGCAGGAATTAAAAGGTTTTAGGAAATTATTGCCTTTTTGTCTTCATGGTATTTCCAACTCTATTTGGTGCCTTTTTTAGTAGAATTTTCCATATTGTGTCTCACAATTGTGTCTTTACTGTGTTGTACCGTAAAACCTTCTGTCTATATATGAAGACATCAATTTTTAAAAAAAACTTGTTGTTGGGATAAATGTTTAGTTGTTATACTTGTCAGGCCCTACTTATCCCAAATAGGTAGGAAATAATAAAATGTATGACAAATGCTTGGTTCTCAGGAGATTAATCTTGATTGGTGTATTCATTTTTAGAATTGCATTAACTGCATGTTTTATTGTCCTTTGCAGTAGACTCTGGTTGAGCCACTGCAGCCACAGTGATGTAAATAAAGTCCACCACTGCTCCTTTATGTTTCATTTCAGTTTAAAAAAACTCACAGACAGCTCAGTCATCTGCTGCCCGTGTTATCGGTTATTTCACTTTTCACTGTTCCTTTATTTCTTTATCAGTCACAAATTCCTTTTTTGTGTGGTTGAGTTCATGCCATAATCATTGGCTGACTGAAGTTCCCTTGTTTAATTTCAGGTCTGCACTGACACAAGAAGTCAGTTACCCTTAGTTTACTGCAGTACAAAAATCAAAAATGAAACAAAATTATTCAAATGCAAAGCAGTGGAGTTTTATATGGGGAGATAAATCATGATGAAATGTTTAAATAATTTACAGCCCTAGTTAAAAGAACATTTAAGAATCCTGCTAATTCTTGATCTGAAAATGTACCATTGAGTTGTGTTGTACCAGTTCAGTGTTTCTCTGCAATATTTTACTTTGAATATGAAACAGTACACACAGTTTTTATGGTCATGAAACTTTAAGCAGGACAACAAAGGACCAACCATCCCTTTAAATATCATCAATAAAACCTTATCTTCTCTAATCTTAATGAAATATCCAGATATTTGTTTTGAAATTGTAACCTGAAGCTGCTGCAAGAACAAGAGAGAGAAAGAGAGAGCACTCTCTGAATTGCAAAACTACCTTGGCAGTTGGCAATGTTTCAGTACATTGCATAATTTGCACAATGTGCATGACTTTAGCTGCAGTTTTGGTCACCGAAAATAAATTCACCAATATTGGATGGCGAGAACCTCTGTTTTGTTGTGTTTCTTCTCCCATTTAACTGGCTCATTTTTAGCTTGGACTTTCTGTTTTTGAACAGCAGTTAAAGGCAGAAAGGAAAAAGAGATATCTATCAGAGGTTAAGACAGAGTGGACTGAATTCATTGCTGGTTCAGTATTTAAATGAGTTTAGAATTACAAATATGCAGTACTTGACTAAAATGATGCTGCTTTCAGTTGCCAAAACTACCAACATTAAGGGCACACAGGATGTTGAATCTTATGTTTGGTGTCCAAACTGTCAACCCTGGCCTCCCTGTGACTTGGGTTTTGAAAGAGTGTCCCACTTTCCAGATTGGAAAAACATTGTGTGTTAAATTAATCCAGGCAGCCATCACCATGTGAAATTTAGTTGGCTAATTAGTTGCATTTTGATGTTTTTTGTTTGGAGACATCATTGGCACTCACACTTCCTGCACTATAAAATGTCACTTGGTCCAAGTTTAGAAACACACAGTAGTGAAAATTACATCCTCACTTTTTTTCTCACTGTAAAAGTGCAGTCTTCATTTTTGCGGTGTGTTTCTTGCACCATCTGTTAGTATTTGTTACCCAACCACGTGACAGTGAACAGCAGCGGTGTATGACAGAGTCTAAAGGAGTGAGACGCTCCCTCTGTGACAAAGAGCAAAACAGGAGCCAGTCACAGCACGGCCACTCTCTAGATTATAAAAATAGTCCTCACAAAAGGAGGCAAACATACACAGTGTGACAAGCTGGAGAGATGGGGGCCACAAAGTTATAAAATGGGACCTGAATCTCCAGCATACAGACAATGGTTTCAATGAACAGCTCTTCCTAGCATGCCATATTTCAGCAGGGATTGGAGCAGAGCTGATCCCTGTCCATGACTCCATTTTACCTGCATTACGGTAAACAAATCCAGTCAGGATTTTGGAGGATTAGTGTCCACATAATTCTCCGTCATGAAGTACTTTAACTTAATCTGCTCAGTATTTGCATTCATTTCAAGCGTCTTTTTTCCCGTTTGGCGCATTGAATTGTCCCTTTAAATACCTTCAATCATTTCCTGGTTGTGAATTAGGACTAAAAAAGGATTTTAGCTTGAGAGAGACTATCGTACATATATGTGTGAGAAAGAGGGAGAAGAAGCAGTGACTATGGTCTGACAGATGCAAACAGCCTTCTATAAATCCTGGTGTTTATAGCCTGGAAAGTTTGGGACATAAATTGCGTGGCCAGATCATGGGAATGTGCATCAGTGATGGCAAATCGATTTCATTTAGAAGTCATCAGCCGTGGTTCTGAGAGTGACAGAAAATAACAAAGAGGCAGAAGGAGGGTGGGGGCTACTTTCCTCCCTGGCTTTACTCAGGGACACAGATCAACATGATGAGTGTTCAATGGCACAAATGTTTCAGCTTTTTTATGCCCTCGGAGCAAGTAAATTACCTTTATTGTCCTGTTGGTCATGATGTATAAACAGGTCTGAAACATCAATAGTTCAGGGACCAATGACCTCTATGTACAACTAAAGACTGCTTTATAATTAGGAATGGTTTTCATACCTTGCCGATGGTTTTGCTTAGTCCTCTATTTCTATTAAATGTATGAAATGGACAAAATAAGTTGTAGGGTATATACCCTCAACCTGCTACAGGGGACTACAGATGACAATTAGCCCATGGCTACAATCTGGCACTTTTACGTATCCATGTTCATGTGCATTGTCCCTTTTAATAAATAGATAAAAACTAAATAAAAATAGAAAAAATTACAAGGTTTGTCTGTATTGGCCTGATTGGTGTTGCAATGGTGTTGGAATTTATTTACTACCTCCAGCAAGGAGGTTATGTGATTGGGTGGGTTTGTTTGTTCGTTGGTTAGTTTGTTAGCAACATAACTCAAAAAGTCATGGACGGATTTTCATGAAATTTTCAGGAAATGTCAGAAATGGCATAAGGGAGAACTGATTAGATTTTGGGAGTGATCCTGATCACCGTCTGGATCCAGGAATTTTTTTTAAGGATTCTTCACTATTGGGAGATAGGGCTAATGGCAGAGGTCTGCACTCTCTGAGTGCTTTTCTAGTTTTCTCTTGTCTCTGTCATCAAGTTTTTACACTTGGTTTTGTCGTGTTTGTCAACATAATGTCTCTTCACTTGTCCTGTTCTGTGCAGCATCACTTAATAAAGAAAACAATTGTGGTCTAGATTTGCTTTAAATGGAAAGTGTCATGAAAGAACTATTGCCTTGGTTTTGGTCATATTAAATCAATGAAAGCAAAAAAAAAAAAAGTCCATATAGGGACAGTTTTCATGAATTACTTAATTTGACCTTTATTTAATCTAAAAAAAAAATGTGGGCATTTCCTCATTTTCAATGAGGTCAAGAGTACAACCATTAAAAAATGCATTAAACAAAATAATACAAAAAAATTCAACAATGCATTTAAAAACAGTTATACATTCAAATGCAGAATAGTTTGTTAAAGTTTAAAACTGTCCAATAGGAACAAGTGTTTGCAGTGTACATGTTTGTTGTAAAGTTTTCAGCAGAGAAGCTAAAAGCAGTTCTTCCAAAAAAAGTTTTTGAATGTGGAACTTCTAACATCAGCTGGTTACTAGATCGTGTTGAGTATTGATTATGTGACTGATTAACAGAGATGTTATATATGATAGCATTTTACCTTTTAAGGTTTAATAAATTAATAAGAACTAGTGCATGTCACTTCTTAGTTACACCTTTTTATATAAAATACACTGGTGAGTGGAGTAACCGTCACCAGTAATGAATCTGAGGGCTCAGTGATAAATGGAATCCAGGGGTTAAAGAGTAGAGGTAGAGGCGTTTCTATAAAAAACATCACCATAATCTAAAACAGCCAGTGATACGCTTCCTACTGAGCAATGGGAAGTCAGTTTTGTTACTGTGGATAAATAAGTTATTTTTTTCTCAATGATGCATGTTATGATGTAACTGTCAGGGTCGACTGTTAGTCTTGGTTCCATCAAAACGAAAAACATTCTGTTGTTATATGAAAAACATTTTCACATTTTTATTACATATAGCTTCCATGAATAGACAAGAAAGACGTAGCCTCACTTGCCTTTTTATGGCAGCTGTTGAAACCCATCTAAATGTAAATGTTAAAACAGGACAAGTGGGATGTGGAGGACAGTAAATGACTTTAAAGCCACAGTGGTGCAGCAGTAAGATGCAGCACTGATTTTTGATTATTGCAGATTGAAGCTGGGGCAAATTTCTATTACAGACTTCCTACATTTTCTTGGGATTGGTCTATAGAATATTTTTTTGGGATGGCACTTTCTAAATACATATGTAGACTCTGAGATAGTTGCAGTGAGACACTGCAGACATGTTATATGCAGCTCAATCAACCAACACACTGTACACAGTTGAAAGAGGCTCCATGAATCAAATTGGCTGTTTGAACTGTTAGCATGAAAAATGTTAATTTTCTCATCATGTTAGACTGGATTGCAGGGATGAGCACTCAGTTCCCCCAAAATCTGCTCCAGTTTCCAAATCTCTTTAAAACCATACCAATGCTTGTGTTTGGCACCAAAAGTGCTTGGCTGGAAACACTATTATGATTTAGCTGTAAATAATTATTCATTATTGAATTTTTCTTTAAAATGGAATCAATTTTGGTCATTTGACAGAAATCTGAGTCTTTGACGGGCTTTGTTAAAGTTTCAAAGACAGATACTCCTGCTGGATTGTGATGAGGAGCCATAATGTTGGATCTAACATGATGACAGTGATCAAGCATCCAAGTCTTATTTTTTGTTCCTGATATCTCAGTCTTGCTGTCAGATGGTCTCAGCATTAGAGATACTTTAGGTCCTTTAGAACAAGGGTCCAAAAAAAATGTTGACTAACCAGTCAAATTAGCAAGTAGATAAAAAATCCATCTGCCAAGCATAATTTACCAGTCGAAATCATAGATTTGGTTTTAATGTCACGTACATGTCTTTTTCAATACACTTCATTGAGTTAATAAGTGACTATGTTCCTTCGGATCATAAATTGGTGTTTTCACATCAGAATTAAAAAGAGAGAGAGAGGATTTATTCTTTCTGCTTTCATTTTGTCAAAGGTACGAGTGCCCAGGGCACCCCTCAGCTCTGCTTCTGTGTATTAAGCTCATAAGCATTACAAACAAATATTTTAGATCTGCTACAGAAAACATGTTTCTTTTTTTCCACTGTTGGAGCTGTGGCAGTGTATGTGTGTTTAAGTCTTTGTGTGTATCACTGGCTGTGTGGGCATTGCATGTTGTGCTAGACAAACAATTAACAAGGTGCATGTGTTTAGGGACTACTGTATGCATATTCAGTATAGAGTGCTGTCTAACTGAGTCTATATGGATACGTCTACACCAGGCTGTGGGAAAGCATACAGCTTTGAGTTGTTGATTATTGTTACCTGTGTGATAAATACAGACATGGCGATGAGGTTTTATTTGTGACTATTTGTTCTTCTCCCAATCCATAGCTCTCTTGCAGACTGAAGAAGCTTGTCCTCCAGGTTTTTCCTATATTTTGCCGGATTCATTTTACCCTCTACCTTTACAAGCCTTCCAGGGCTGGCTGCTGAGAAGCATCCCCACAGCATGATGCTGCCACCATCGTGCTTCACAGTGAGGATAACATGCTGTCTGATGGCCAAAAAGCACCATTTTGGTTCCACCAGACCAAATAACATTCTTCCACTTGACCATGGAGTCTCCGACATGCCATTTGGAGAATCTACTCAGATTTAATCTGAGTTTTTTTCAACAGTGACTTTCTCTTTGCCACTCTGCCATAAAGCTTTGACTGGTGAAGCACCCTGGCCAAAGTTGTTGAGTCACTCCTATCTCAGCTGCTGAAGCTTGTAACTCCTTCAGAGTAGTCATAGGTGTCTTGGTGGACTGTCTCACTAGTCTCCTTCCTGCACAGTCACTCAGTTTGACAGGCCTGATCTAGGCAGATTTACACAATTGCCATATTCCTTCCATTTCTTCATGATGGATTTGGCTGAACTCCAGGGGATGTTCAGTTTCTTGGAATCTTTTTTTGTATCCATTGCTTGACTTACTCTTTTCCGTAACCTTTCCTCTGAGCTGCTTGGAGTGTTCTTTTGTCTCCATGGTGTAATGGTAGCCAGGAATACTGTTTAACCAGTGACTGGACCTTCTAGTCACAGGTGTCTTTGTACTACTCACTGCGCTCAGGTGATCCCCATTTCACAACTTTTGAGTCTATGTGCACCAATCTACTGGACCTCTGTTGAATTATGGCAATCAGTGTAAAGGTGGTGGATATTTATGCAATCACTAATTTTACACTACAGACTTTTGTTTAACTGACATTACTTTGTAATTTACTTTGGGATTCCCCACCTAACCAATATTAATCACATAAAAAAAACAGAGAACAACTTTAAAGTATTGTTGATGTTTCTTTACGGAGTTATGCCTTGACATTCCACCATCTCTCTTCCTCCATCCTCCTTGATCGGAGTAATCATTCTTTGCACTCCATCTCTTTATCTCCCCCCTCACCTCTCAAACACCCGGTCATGTTGGAGCACCCAGTCTGTCGTTTTACATTATTAGTTCCCTGCTCTGGGGCTGCTCCCTCTTATGCAGAGAAGCAGGGGAAAAGGCAGGTGAGCAAGATGGAAAGCGACGGCTCCTGCCTGCTCGTTGCTGGGGGGAGAGGAGGAGGTGGCGTTGACGGCCTAATCTCTGTCTCTGATTATCTTCTCATTACGATCAGATGGGAGCCACTCGAAGAAGAGGAGAATGTGTAATTACACTCACATCTCCCATGACTAAAACAGAGGATAATAAGCAGGGTGGGAAGTGTGCTCATGCCTTATTATTCAGTTTATGTAGCATTTGTTCTGCAGGAACATTAAATGAGGGGTGAGGAGTTTTGGATGTTGAAGGTTGGATTAGCAAACACCTGATTTATTGTAAAACAAAAGTATTTTCCCTGCTTACAAATGCAGAGAATATTTCAAAATGGGGCTGATAATTACATTTTTACCTCCACCAAGGAGGTTATGTGATCGTCAGGGTTTGTTTGTTTGTTAGCAACATAACTCAAAAAATCATGGACAGATTTTCATGAAATTTTCAGGAAATGACAGAAATGGCATAAGGGGGAACTGATTAGATTTTGGTAGTGATCCGGATCACCATCTGGATCCAGGAATTTTTTTAAGGATTCTTCACTATTTGGATAGGGCTAATGGCGGAGGTCTGCGCTCTCCGAGTGCTTTTCTAGTTTTCTCTTGCTTTTATGCCTGTATTCACATATGCTGTAACTAACAATTTATACACTCTGGGTTTGCAGAAATAGAAACAATTTCAACTCTTTTTTTTTTGTAAATATGCATCCTTTATGGCTGCATCTGCAAAGCACAAGATAGAAAACACCATTTCCCAAAATGTCAGGGCAACTGGAGCATGTAAATAACTACATTTCAATTGACATCTTGATTTGAATGGTAAATGGCTGACCTCCAATTTTTTCCCAGAGTATGGCTGGAAGGGAGAAATGGAGGGGAATAAAACACATATCCAGCAGACCAGAGGGAATAGGGCTAACCAAGCATGCTAAATCCTCCTCCCTGTTGTATGATGGAAGCGTTAACTGTGCAGACAGCTCCAAAAAAATTGCTGAAAAGTTCTCCTGAGAAGTGCAAAAACTAAAACTCTCCTTTTCTCTTCATTCACAGCTCAGAGACGACTGCCTGCCTGCCTCTCAAGACTGATGAGAGAAAAGTGGCGGACTCCCGGGTGGACACTGCTAACAGAAACGGCTGCATCAAAGGAAAAGGGCGCAAACACCACAGTCATCGCAGGGCTAGGAGGTGAGCTGGCTTGAAAACCATCAAGAAAATTTAAAAGAATAAGTACCTGAAAAAAGAAAGTAGAGAAATCAGGTGCTTTACATTTCTGACTTTTTGTTCCTTTGGTTGCTATTGTAGATTTAAGTGCCTCTGATAAAGCCTTTTTAAAGTATAACAAAACTCCTTGAGGGCTTTCTTCTCAGTGAGAAACAGCACTAATCTCTATATTCTGTTTTGGTGAATGTAAACAGTCTTATCAGGTCAGCCCCAGTGGAGAAATACAAACATGTTGTGAGGAATTCCACACTCTGTCATTCAAACGCTCTCTGTTCACCAACACCTACAACCAAAAAGTCTGATATATGCTAATTCTCCAGCTTCTTATTTTGAGGCTGGAGAAAACAATTCAGATACATGTATATATTTATATTTTTCTGAAGAAACCCTTTAATTAATCCGACACCTTCAAAGCCTTTTCTCACAGCTACACAGCAGGGAAGCAGAGGATGATATGTAAAACATGACTGCAGCCACATCTGAAGAGTTACAGAGGATCGCATACAAATCACTTCTCTTTGGATGAACTTTATCCAGCTTCACTTTGTTTTCTGAGTTGAGCAGTGAGCAGACATATAAGGGCTCTGGGTATCTTTTTTTGTTAGTTTGTGGTGCAGAGAAAATATCTGGAAGATAAAAGCACAGGGGGAAAGATTTGTAGTGTTTCCCAGTTTAAAGAGTTGGATTTTTTTTTTCTGTTTACACAAGAGGACTGATTTCAAAAGGCAGAGAGATATAAGGAGCTATTTAAAACTTTAGAACTGAGGGGTTAGAAGAGATGGCTGGAATGATGTGGACTCACTCACTAGACTGGACAGCTTCATTAATGAGGACAGACATCAAAAACGAGGAGATTGTTAAACCTTTGATCACAAGGTCACCTGGCAGGACAAGCAGCTACATCAAGCTGTGGTTGGGCGTCTTCATCCCAGACACCATCCCAGACACTAAATTTATCATTTGTATGCAAAGATTTATAAGTACAAATAAATAATGGATCCCAAGTGTCCCGGAAAAAAACAAATTCATGTAGAAACTGTGTTTTGCCTCCTAAATTCCAT
The DNA here is from genome assembly GCF_018320785.1 of Cheilinus undulatus. Taxonomy (NCBI): domain Eukaryota; kingdom Metazoa; phylum Chordata; class Actinopteri; order Labriformes; family Labridae; genus Cheilinus; species Cheilinus undulatus. Next base: position 26,907,069 of record NC_054869.1, on the reverse strand, counting down.
TTTGAAAAAAGTGGTAAATGAGGCCAAATTGCTGTCCTATTTTCAAAGCACTGCAAGTTGCTGTCTGAGGAAGTCTCCTCTGTAGAGAGAAACATTTTTCCTTGGATTGTTATCTTGCTAATTGGCTGGCAGCAGCCCAATTTAGCAGAGCAGTGGATAATGTTGATTAGAACATAAAACCACAAGTCACTGCTTTCTAGAAACAGTATATTAGCTACAGCCACCTTTAGAAAGAAATTGTCATCAAAACATTTCAAATAGATTCATTTAAAACAATTACAACATTTAATTATCTGAAGAAAAACCCACATGAAATACAGAAAACTGTTTGGATCATTATATGGCACCAGACACAAAGCCTGAGCTCGACATGTGAGGCATGTTTTATATATGTGATGGCTTTAGTCACACGTATACATTAATGGGATTCATGCACGATTACGGCAGGAAGCAAAGCAACACGATCTTCAGGAAAATGAGCTGCATTCAGCATTGAACGTATTCTCATCAAATGTCTCTAAATCCCCTTTTCCATACACTATTGTTTTGCACAATCACCAGTCCCAATGTAGCCTGCAATTGACTTGCTCTTTCATTCTGCCTTTCATTCTCTCCACCTCATCAAAGAAATCGTTTCTGCTGGCAAGAAAAAAAAATGCAAATGCTTGCCGTGTGCTCCCTCCTCACAAGGCCAGAATGGTAGAGGTGTTAATGAGTGACAAAGCGTTCTCATTACCAGGAGAGGGTACTTGGGCTTGGTCTGTCTAACCAGCTCTAATGCATTTCAGTTGCTAATGCTCCCAAACTGCCGACTTCACATAGTAGGGTCATTTATTACAGCCAGACAGTCTTCTGTATCCAATGAAACAGGCACAAAGTCTCCCAAGCTCTGTGGTCACATAAATCAAGGACAAGTGCAGTTTGTCAATGTCTGCATCTCTTCTGATCATGATGGACTGTTAGCATGTCGTGCTGCTAGTGTAAGGCAATATTTCCTCCAATTATGATGTAAAGGAAAATCATATATATATAAATTTTATTTATACAAGCAGTTAAATGTCCTGGCACTTGCCATCAGTGTGTTTTTAGGTTAAAGATACTCTACATTGACAAACATATTTGGTTACACCTGTTAATTATTGAATTCAAGTGTATCAATCACATCTGTTGCCATAGGTGTATAGCCATTTGCATGCATTTCTAATACCAAATGTGTCGTTCTGAAGAGCTCAGTGACTTCTGCAATAAGACTTCATGAAGTATTATCCCTGCTGGATATTCCACAGTCAACTGTAAGTGATATTAGAAAGTGGAAGAGTTTAGGAAAAACAGAAACTCAGCCACCAAGCAGAAGACCACGTAAAAACACAGTGCAGGGTCAATGACTGCAAATAAGACATCAGTGCCTGACCTCATAAATGCTCTACAGAGTGAATGGGCACAATCCCCACTAAACACTCCAAAATCTTGTGGAAACCTTTCCAAGAAGAGTGAAAGCTGCAGCTAAAAAGGGGGCAACTTCATATTAAAGTACGTTTATTTGACTACAGTGTCATTACAGTCCCTGTTGGTGTAATGGTCAGTAGGCATATTAGCCTCACTTTTTGTACCTGATCAAATTTCTGAATGCATAAAAAAATGCATTTATTGATTGGGCTCAAAATGACTGCCACCTCTCAAATCTTAAGTTGCTCGTGCTCAAACCATTCTCTGCTCCGTCGGGTAATAGCTGCACTCAGAACTAAATTCTGCCCTTGGGCTTTATGGTGCACCAACCATAGGAAACAAATATATAAGGTTGACCAATCCTGTTTTCTCAGCCCATTTTTGGTGTGTTAACTTCTTGAAGTGTTCCATATCAGTGGTTACTCTTTATAAACTGTGTTCTGGTCTAGCATTTCTGTTAAATGGTTTAACCTAAAGTGTCGAGCTGATTCACCTAGCTGATTGAGACAAAGCTCCAAACCCAGAAAGAAAACTATCCAAGAGTGGCTGTTCCAGGGCAAAGCACAAGTGACCTGAATGAGAGGAGAATGTTTGAGAACAAGTGCAGGATATTTTAGTGGCCAATAGGAAGCAGACACTTTGAGCACAACCCGAGCAGATCTAAGCACAAGGAAGCAGTTTTGAGCACAGAAGAGATTTAAAGGAAAATATTTAAGAACCTGAGTTCAAAATCAATAAGTCATGCTCTCAAAACTTTAAAATAAGCTCTTGTATATAGTCTCAATGATAACTCCCTATACAGGTTTGTTAGCAGCTTCTCACACATCAGTGAAATTAATCAAATAAAGCTTCAAATAAGTACATATTTATGATGTTCTTCCCATTGATCATTGGTTAAAAAAAATCAATATTTTGGGTTCCTTGGGAGAATTTGTTGGACAGATTCAAAGCTTAGATACCTCCCTCTTGATCGCCTTGATGGCAGATCAACTAAATAAAGATCAAGAACCTTAGAGGCCTGACAGTAGGTTGGAGTGAACATTAAAGGATGTTTGCTTGACATTTTACGGATGACACACTGCTTTGATCGCTGTGATAAACCCGAAGATGTAAGGCCTGGAAATGATGTGAATTGGACGTCAACAGATTTGTTTGTTCATTAATTCAGCAGTCAGCGAGCTTATGTTTACCTTTCTATTTTTCCTCTATAATTCTACTCATATGGGAGTAAATAGGCATGTGTGTGCAACAACAGCAGTGCCTCACATCTCCATGTCAGATTCCTTCTCTACCATATCATCAGTGATATAAATCCCCCATCTCACCTACATCAAATCCACATGAATTCTAGTTAAACTTACATCACACTCTTTATAGTTTTCCCAACAAAGACTTTTTTTTAGGGTGGCCCTGGTGTGCAAAACACAACTAAACACAACAGCAACAGTAAAAAACACATGTGCATAAGGGTACTCTCTGTGATATTCATTAAAGCATCTTCTCTCATCTGTCCTTTGCTGTTTATCACCCTGCATGTTTACTCACATCCTCTTCGCTGCTTCTCAGTCAATTTTCAGTCAGTCTGTTCTTAAAAAGCTCATACACTGAGTCCGTGACACTTTAAAGGTCTTCATCTCTATTCCACATCACACATTTTCAGAGTGCAGATAAAGTTAACCTTCAGACAGCATTCAGTCAACCAATGGAGAGTTTCCAGCTGTTGCTTTAGGTGCTTTAATGCCAGAAACACAGACTATACATCTCCAATGAAAAAGACTTCTGTCAGTCCATCATTTCTTTATTCGACTTCTGAAATTTTAAGCAAAGGTGTCAAGAAGATCTTTTTGCAAGACATTATCAATGTCGCTTTTATAAAGAAGAGATATCCATTGTTTTATTGTTCAATGGGTTTTTTTCCAAAGAAAATTATTTTTTCATTTTAATTGATATAGAAAAAAAATGAATGTTTATATTTATCATGATGAGTTGATATCTCTCATGGAGAGCTTTCCTTTTTTAAGTGTAGTTCTCCAATGTGGTGCTATTTCAAGAGTAGCTTTGTGAAATGGTTTGTGCATCTCAATACTTGGTGATACAAAAATATGCTTTAACAGTCAGACAGGGAAAACATCTGTATATTTCTCTAGCAGAGCTTTGTCAAGTCTGAGCAAATGACTCCCGTGATATTACTGCAGTAATCCCAGTTTGGGCCACATTCCTAACAGAAAACCTGCCTCAGAATCCAGAGGTAAGAAGTTTAAAAGAAGCAGTCATTTCCCAGGCAGGTAGTCTAAAAAAGGATGCTTCCTTTCATGTGAAAAGTGTAGGATCCGATTTTTCAGAACCAGATTTCTGCAGCTTCCTCTCCCCCTTCTGCAGCAGAAAAGTCTCTCTCTCTCATCTCTACAATTAATCCAAAATGCAGCCTCCAGGATTTTAACAGGTACCTGGAAATGAGAGCACCTATCCTTTCATCTTTGCACCAACTGCATGTTAGTTTTAGAGATGATTTTCAATTTTTTTACCTCTCACTTCTGAAGCTTGGAAACATTTGGCCCAACGCAGTTTCTGACTTTTAGCTCCTCACATGTCGTCATGGTTCCTTAATGCTGCTGCTCTCCTGGTAGTTCCTAAACCTGAACTTTAAAAGTTAAGGTGACACAACTTTTGCTTCCAAGGTCCCTCAGACTTTCATTAACCTTCCAGAGAAGATAGAGATGGCTTTTTAAATTAACTTCTTTAAATACATTTTCATGATCTCTTGTCTGTCTTATCTATCTAACCTTTCACCACTTATACAGTAATGGCCAGCTCTTTTTATAAGTGGGTGTAAAACCAGTTTCATTCAGTGTTTCAAATAATGATGCCAAAGTGTGGTTTTCAACTGTAATTTAAAAATGAACACAGACTCAAGGTCACAGGAAGACACTTGTAGTGGACAGCATGTGTCACAGATCCATCTCTCCTCAGATTGAAGCCATGTTTTCTAACTCCTCTTGCTGACATGAGATATGTTTAATGCTTCATACCAGTCTGGATTGGATTTCGTCATCCTGTTGTGATGGGATCATCTCATACGGGACATTTGGCTCACAGATAATCTTGCTTATGTGTGTCAGGATCAATCTGGGTGCTTCTATGTACAGTTATGTGATTCCAATGATGAGGCATGTGGATTATTTTACCCCACCCTGTCTGTTTCCCTTATTTATATGTAAATAATTTAGGGGAAAATATTTATGTAGAGGGATTTTCACGATTGGCACAAAATACCACGAGAAAACTGGAAGAAGAAGAAGAAGACCTTCATTAAACCCTTGGGAAAATTCAGTTTTCTAACTTTGTTGCTGGACATGCTGCACACACATAGGCCGGGTATATTCAAATCCACATACACAAACTGAATCCAGTAGACATGCACTAATGGAAAGATGCCTGGGTCAATTCAAAATTTTGAATATTTCATATTTAAAAGCATCAGTCTGATACATTTTGAGAGAAAAATCAAGCATAATTACAAGACAGTATGAATGTATAATAAAGTATCTATCTATACATGGTCACATTATGCTATATAAGAAATGAGACTGACAACTTCTCTCATGAAATGCGCAGCAGCACAACTTTAGTGTAGTCGACTTGTTAAGATAGCTACGTTATCTCCAGGGCTAGACACTAACTTTTTTGCTGACAAGCAACAGTGGTAAGTGGTTTTGCATACTTACTAGCCACTCGGTATTTCCACTAGCCACAGTTTTGGTGTTTGGAAACTATGAGCTATATGCCAAATTTGGTACAAAGGGTATGATATGACACACATGCTTTACCTTCCCTCATCAATATGATCAATATCAGCTCTCCTCTTAATAAAGCATTTCTCCCTTCACAGCACACTACAGATATGTCATACTTCACTGTTAGAGACAGTAAGTCAAAACTCTTAGATTTTTATTTTCTCCAATGGATATTAAGTTTATGCTATTAATAAAAAACTGTTAATTGGCTGTTTTGTAGAAAAAACTACAGCAGATTACAAGAACATTTCTAATTTTCACCCTGACAAATCTTCACCAGAGAATGTTAAGTGTCAAACCTCCTGTCCTCTGCTCTACTCTCCTTTAAACTGTATGGTGGAAATGTCTTCATATGTGTTTCTAAAATTAATCAAAATATCTGTTTAAATAATAGATGACATATTTGGTGCAGGAAGCTCACATTTGGAGAACAATAAACAACTGTAATATCTGATGTTTAATATTAGAAGCTAAAAAAAATCACTGTTTAGTTGAATTTTCTTTGACTCCTAAGTGATCAGTTAGTGACTTTTATCCTTCTGTCTCTGTTTCTCACTGCCTCACTTCACTGATTCAAAGTTTCAGAGTTTCTCTCGTCTTTTATAACCGTTAAGTATTATATGGCAAATCAAAATACAAACGTATCAAAGGTTTTAATAATGCTTCGATTATGAGCGCACTTGCGGCGGTTTTATCGTTTAGATCGCCCTCAACAAAGAAAGAATATAAATAGAGTATTGATTGAACAATATTCAGAAACACTGCCCGCCCTGGCTCTCACAAGCGACAGAGACAAACAGCTGGAGCACACACACAAACGGCATGGATGTGCTGATCCTCCATGGACAGAGAGGCACTTTAAAGCCGAAGGACAAAGTCCAAGTCTGAGTTTATCCTCCAACATTCTGAAACATTTTCCCTAAACAGAAAGAAACCTTCAGTGTACATTACCAGCACATTAGCGTGTTCGTGTGTGTCAGTAAATGTGTGTGAGTGTCGTATTTGTGTGTGTCATAGAGCATCAAAGCCTTTGGCGCTGCGTGAAAATGCACGAATGGATGAAGAGACCAGCCACTTTCCAGTTATTTTGGAGGGAAATTTGAGCCTTTATGTGCCGAAGGCCTCTCTGTAACAAGTCTAAATCATAATGGCTAACAGACAAGTACAGTCAGAGTGAAGCATTAGTTGTGACACTGATAAATTCCACCCGCTATCATGGCTAGTTAGAGTCATTGCTACCTGTCATGGCCGAAATCCACCCAGATTTGGCTAGTTGGCGGGTGTAAATGTCAAGCCCTGGTTATCTCTCCTGCTATGTTAGCTAACGTTATGCATCAATGACACGATGCCTCTTTCAGCAAGCTTTAATTCCTCTAGTAATATTACCTGTAGCTAACGTTAAGCCTATGTCAACAGAGTTCCTGGGTATCTTAGATATACCAGAAAATATTGAAATCATTGCAACCATGACTCACCAAATTCAGTCAGGCAACCAACGTTAACTATATTCCACTTTCCAAATCGGCGAGGCGTCTTCTTTTCAGCTTCCAAATGCTTTGGTCTGCACAAGCGAACTGCTTGTACACTTCACAAACCAATCAGGTAGCAGTATTTCCCTACCTTCCCAAAGAAAGAACTGGTGATGTGAGGCCCTTCGCGCTAATATTTCCATGCTCTCAGCTTGTAGAGTGAATGTTTTTATCAAATTCAAGGCTCCCTTCAGGAGCGCACACATGTTCGCAGTTCACTGATAATCTCTGGTATACCCCATGTCCCGTCCATACCCCCCCCCCCAAAACACATATTTTCTCATCGGATCTACACGATTCACGTAGGTCACCTATTTTGGTTTCAAAACGGCGAATTTTGCCGAAAGGTGGGTGATTTTCATGCCTGGATGATGGTCTCTGTTGCCACCTGTTTGTTTTAACCAGGTTTTTAAATGCATTTTTAATGAAAGAAAGTTGTTCATTTTGACATATGATTAAAGAGGAAACAAGCCTCAGTTATACTTCAGCAGAATCTGAAGAGAAGGACAAACCAGAGAGGAATAAATGTCATTTGCATTATTGACCCAAACACAAAAAAACCCATAAAATTTTGGGGTAGTTTTCCCTTTGTAAACCGCCAGACAGCATCAGGAATGACTTTCTAATGCCCTGCCAACCCCGCTTTAATAAAGGAAATAAACATGCGGAAATTACTATTACCCACAGACCATCCAGCTGACATGGATGATGATGCTGTTTGTGTGTGTGGGATAGAGATAGAGAATGAGAGAGCAAGGATATGAATGGACTTCCTACGCAGCTTTAGAGGGGCAGGTCCCCAAATTTTGGAGACATCATTATAAACCATTGTGACTGAAGGAAGGTGTATAACTTCATAGCAACAGCTTTCTAACTGCTTCCTATCAGGTTGTATTTGTTCGAGGGGTTAAAGTTTGAAGCTTCTTCAATAAATCTGAAGGGTGATATTGATTTATTTAGTTTAATTAAAGACTTTGATTATGTTGAGTTATCAATGTTTTGCAAATGGTATCACTTTATGTAACCACGTCCTAAAATATACATGTATACTTAGTGATCACAAGGTCAGGGAAAGGTCATGGTTAAAAATAACCACTTAATATCATCTTTTTCACATTTTGTGAAAACATCATTATAAACCATTGTGACTGAAGGAAGGTGTATAACTTCATAGCAACAGCTTTCTAACTGCTTCCTATCAGGTTGTATTTGTTCAAGGGGTTAAAGTTTGAAGCTTCTTCAATAAATCTGAAGGGTGATATTGATTTATTTAGTCTAGATTTATGTTCATGTTTTGTTTCTATATTTTTTCACCTGTAATCTGACGATGATGATCAATTCAACAAGAAGTAAAAACATGAAAAGTAAGTGTAATTTGGTGAACAAGCCCTGTAACACTCACCAAGTAATTTCATAAATCCAATTCCAAAAGTCCAGATATTGGGATCCTGAAGCTGTAGCTCACTCTGAACAATGCGCTCCTCTCCCAGCTGAGTTCTTACAGCGAGGGATTTCTCATTTCACATCTCATCACTGTTATGAATACAGAAGTAAGTGTCCCCTCCTCTGTGTCTCCTCCTGCAGCCCCTCCTCTGATGAGGACGTCTCCCCTCAGCCCAAAGCGAAGAAGAAGAAAAGAAAGTCCCAGCGGAGGAGGAAGAGGAACAGGTCAGTTCCGAAATAGAGATGACATTGCAGTGAGATGTTTTGTTTGTCGCCTTTGTCGTCTTCCATGAAATGAATAAACCGACGTGTGCGGGACAATGCTAGGAGTTCACGTATTGCTTTTCCTCTGCTTTAGGTCTCCTTCACACAGTCAGTCGCCCCTGAGGAAGAAGAAAAAGAAGAAGAAGAAGAGCTCCAAGAAAAGCAAACGGCATAGGTATCCTCTGCTTATTTTCTGCTCTTACTAAACAAACTTAGTTGTCTTTTAAATTTATTGAAGTTTATTATTCATTGAAGTGTAGGGACAGATGGGAGGCAAGTGAACTAATGTTACTCTCAACAGCATTTATAGATAGAGCTAATTCTCAATGTGGGTCCCTAGATAAACCTTTAAAATACACAAAAGAAAGCAAGAAATTAGAGGCAGTAGAAACAAACTTGACATTGATAAAACAGATACAATGCAAAGAAATACAAGTAAAAAATAGTGAAGATGCATTGATTATGAAAACCAGGGCTGATACTCATGTTTAAAAAATAATCAAAACAATAGAAGACCAGTACAGACCAGTGCTGCAAGGCTCTGCCCACCTCTTCTGCTCCATGTTCTGAAAGAAAGACTCCAATGAAAACTGCTCTTGGTAAGTTGCATTTACCAAAAAGTAAATCACTGTTATGATTTCACTGATTAATTTCACATAATAAGGGAGTAAATCTGTTCGTATTGGCCTTCCTGTTTGATGCTGTAAATAGAGCCCTGTGCCGGACTCTTTTCTTAATCCCACTCCCACTGGATCTCTGGCATACACCATCCACTCCTGCCCAGACCCGCAACAGTCATGTCCATCCCACACACATCCTGCATGGATTCTGATAATCCATGTTAGATGTTCAGAATAACAGACAGTGTGTTTGATTAAAGGCAATGTTGATATAAGACACTGCTGAGACACTGTAAATGACATAGAATTAAAATGTGTTATTGAAAATGATGTTCATCACAAACTCATCATCACCTTAAAAATTACTGAAGGTCAAAAGAGGGTAATTCAGGGGGAGAGAGAAAGTCGCAGTATGAATAATGTTACAACACTAACGTTAGCTTTCAAAGTTAGTTTCATGGAAACTAACGGGTTCACTGTCCCACCGTGTAAACTTCCACCGATTAATAATGCTTCACAACCAACCATGATGTGCCACGTCATCAGAAGGATGATGGACCTGTCAGCCCTGACGCACCTGTCACTCACACTTTTGCTGTGTTTATGTTGTATAAAAAACGTATGAATTGTCTTTTACACATCATTTATTCATTCTATTTTGGTAAGCGCTAGCTTTCAATTGAAAAAAAAGTTTATGTTCCAGCATTTATTTCCTCACCTGCTCCTGCTCACAGCAATGAGAACTGAACTGAGATTTGCATTGGGTCTTGCGTGAATCATAGGATCCAGCTCCCAAAGCAGCCCCTGGCCTGCTACCAGCTAATTGCAAAGCAATATGGGATCACTCACAGCATGAACCAGGAAGGGCACTTTTTAACAGCTCTCTCCCTCAATATGTGAAATTTTTCCCTGAAACCAAAATGAAATTTTAATTTTTAGTTTCTTTTAATCAGAGTCCTTAATTAAGAACAAGAAGGAGGTGGGCGTGCTGAGCAGCACATCTTTTCTCTGCAACCTTAAAATGCATAGTGGGGCCACAACATTACAGGGAGGTTGGGGGGATACATCACCCCATGATCTTGGGCGATTAAACTCACTACTGATGTCAGAGAAAAATCATGGTCCATCACATATAAGTGGCTGAAAACTGTTTAGCTAATACCAGACAAGTCCACTTTGAGGGCCAAGTCTTTAAAATCAGGCTTTTCTTTTCTTTCTGTTGCAGGTATACCTCAAAGAAGTCCAAACACAGGTTTGTGTCTGAATTTTGCATTCATTTTTTTGCATAACATAAGCATGCTTGTGGCTATATTTTCTCGAGGTTTATATATTTATTAGACAGTAATTTTTTGAAGGCAAAGAGCCCTCACCTGGATAAGTTTCTGTTGTGTCATTTAGATTTCAGGCCTTTCCTCTTTAAAGCCAGTGTCCTTTGTGTACCAGAGGAAGCAGACACTGTGCAGACTTGGCTCCTCTCTCATGACTCTGTTCTCTTTCATCCCACCAGCTCTTCAAGTTTAAAACATAAGAGGAAGGATGAGCGCAAACACAAGAAAAGGTCAGTCTGTGCTTGTTGCATCAGAATCATGTACTCTCCAAATCCCACACAACTTTTTTGACCCCTGCCGTCCCACACCTCCTCTTCCAGTCTTTGTTGAGGACAAAAGAGAAAGCACCAACCAGAAGCTTCTCATGTAAGGGCAGGATTGGTGAAACAGGATGCAGCTTTTTATTTATCTGAGCAGAGCGTGAAAAAAGCCTCGTAAAGAGGGAAACAGATTGAAAGCCTGAACCACAAAGAGAGGGGAAAAGGGGTGAAAGAGGGTAAGAGAAACCAATTTCATGCTGTGATCTTCTAACATTTTATAATTCGACTTTGGATGAGCGAGCCGTTGTTTGTAAGCACAGAGCCGAGTTCAGTCGCTGCTTACTGCCACAGAAATCACGACTTTCCGGTTCACTACAATGCTCTACTCTCTGTCTTTGTTGTCTTCACGCCTTTCCTCTTCCTTTACAGTCTCCCTCTCGCTGACTCTAATTTTTTTTTTTTACATGATACATATTTTTCAGAAGTAGAGATGAAACACTTGGAAAATCCTACTTTAATTGTACATCTTTAAAGTTACGCTTGATCTGGGTGCATATTTTAAATCTTGAACAGTGCAACTTAGAAAACAAGACCCAAACATCTTCAAGTGGCATATAGTACGCAACTACGCACTCTCTGTCGCTACTACCAATAATTATTTAAATTTTAGATTAATCTATGCAACAAATCAGTCATTGGAGGATATTTGCAGCTTTTTGCATCTTAATAAATCTTTTTTGTTGTAACATGACTGCATTTTTTTAATCAAGTAATGAACAATGACAGAAAACCAGCAGCCAAAGCTGTCAGAAAAATAAGATGTATGACGTTCACCTGCAGTTGTTGTTACTAAGCCCATAATCTTGAGCTTTTACTCAATGAAAGGTAAACATTATTGACAGATCACTGTGAAGTAAGTTCTATCGATTGATTGATCGTTGTGCTTCTTATTCACTCATGCCCTTTCTCTCCTCTGCACTCTTCATCGCCTCCTTCAGTTCTCGGACTCACTCGCGGCGGAAACGCCGCCATCGGAGGTCAGAGTCGGAGAGTTCCTTCTGCCAGTCTTCCACAGAGGACAGGTATGAGCCCATCACCCCCCCTTCATCCCCCACTCCTCCCTCCCTCACTTTATCTTATCAGCCTGAGGTGTCTGCAGAGTTCCCGGTCACACGGCGGAGATGACTGATAAGACAGAGGTGACTTCCTGATCGCAGGCATGGCCAGCCCTTATCACAGCTTCACAGGAAATGGCCCCAAATTCACTGCACAGATCGATGGGCTCAATTATAATGACGAATCTCAGACCTGTGATAGTATGAAAGATGGATTTTTTTTTTTTTCAAATATATCTTTTATGGATTTTTTCACAGAGTTGGTAGCATGACAATTACTTTTAGCTAGTACAATAAGTAGTGATAATTAAGCCTGGATTAAATCAATGATAAAAGAATAAAGAGGCTGAATGACCCTGTTTTATGAGCCTTTATGCATTCAAACCAAGAATCGAGCAAATCAAAGCATCCTCCAGTGCCAACACTGATAGGTTCTTTTGCTTATTTTGATGGATTTTGGGGCTTTTTATGCCAATATATATTTTTTTTTTTTCAAAGAGTAAGGTAGTTGATCGAGTCGGAAACAGGTAAGAGAGAATGAGGTAGAGATATGCAGAAAAGGGGCCCCAGGCCAGGCTTGAACTCTGGCTGCTCACATACATTGTTATCCATGTACCCTATCTTTAAAACAAATTACACATTCATCAATAGCAGCAACTATCCATAAATCAAATAATTCTTATAATTCAACCCAAATGTGGAGGGGGTTCTAAGGAGTAAAATGATACACATACGTCCTCCAAATTATTATGAAAATTCCGGACAAACATTTGATTCTCAGTTTTTCAATCGAAGTTTTCAATTATGCTGCTTCTCCCGTCAGTTCACATCACTGACATCAATCTCATACAGGTTTGGTTGTTAGTTTGCCAGCTGAGCCTGATTAAAGGGAAACTACTTAAGGAGGTTGTTCGACATTATGAAGCAAGTCAAAGGTTTCATGCAATACGGTAGAAAGATGACAGATCCTCCAGAGGTTTGCTGATGTGCATAAAGCTGTATTTTAGCCACCCTTAACCTAAGACCACAAGGAGAAATGATTGCAGTGGGCTCAGAAATATATAAAGACCAATTTTTAAACTGTTTTATTCGCTGATGAATGCTGTGCTACACTGGATGGTCCAGATGGATGGAGCTCTAGATGGTTGGTGGATGGCCACCTTGTCCCAAAAATATGCAAAATATGTGGAGTTCCTAATTGGAACACAGGGTGGACAGCAGTTTACCTCTAAACGGCAGTTGTAGGAGGAAATTCTGCCATCCTCAAAGGAAACATAGGCAGAAACTATGAATGGACTTACAAGTTCAATGGATGACAGAATTGTTAGGGTATTATCAAAAAAAGGCTCCTATGTTAATATGGAGCTTGATCTGTAAAGATGTTTTTGATTGAAATAGCTTTGATTTGAGAAAAATATCCACCTAATGCAAAAAAATTACATCAGATTTCTGTTTTCAATCCTTTAGAAACTATTGTGTGTTTTGAAACTTTGTTTTGCATAATAATTTGGAACCCTGCATTTTAAGTTATTTGTCATCATTAGTAATTATGTCAAATAAAGTCCAGATTACAATATAGTTGTTGAGGAATGAAAAATCTACTGACTGCCAATTATATAGATGATTTAGTAAAAAAATGAACAAAAACAGTTTGCATGATAAAATGGAACACAGTGTAATGTGAAGAATAAAAGCAGATAGAGAATGAAAAATGACTCCTTATGCTATCCCAGTTTTGTTTTGGATCAATTATGAATGATTTAATGATTATGCAAAACAACAGCATGTATTTGCTGACTGCTGAAGGTCTATTTCAATCATTCTGAACATTTTTATTTTTTATTCCCCTCCCATGATTGTGTTTTTTGATCATTAAGTTAAGGAAAACAGTTAAAATCAGCTCAGATTGAGCTTTAGACAGTTTTTTTAACAGTTGTTTTTACAGTAGAAGTCTGTACCTTTTTAACTTAACTTTCCAGACAGAATCATGCTCAACTTTTGTTCTTCACAACAGCCTATGAATTATTTGAGAAAAAGAGCAGAGAACAAAATATTACCTAATCTTTTTTTCTGGTAGATTCTGATCATTTATTTAGACCTAATGAATAAAGTTCATGTTTGTGTTCATCTCTCTAGAGTTCTGAATAGGCTGTAACGGAAAAGAAGCCTTTGCTTCTTGTTTCTGTGATATGAAAACTAAATCCAGCTGTTTCCCACAGACACCGTCTGCAGAAATCTGTGGTTCATCAGACATTAGGGCACCTGGAAGCTGTAGTCGAGGAAACTAATGGAGTGCTCAGCCACACAGACATGAAGTGGAGACCTGCAACCAAATCAGTGTGTAAAACGGCTCCAAAATATCGCTCCATCCTCTCAACCGCTACCGTAAGTACACTTTAGGACTCTTAACAGTGCCACCACTGGGGTTAGTTTGATTTCTCAGTTATGGCTATGTGAAACAGATCACTGTCAGTCAGACATGCCCACAGTGAGATGGATAAGGAGTCATTCTCAGTAGAGAGAAGAACAATGTTCCTCTTTTGAGATCTGAATTCTGGTGTTTCTATCAGAAATCTTGGCAACATTATTCAACCTAAATGCAACTTGGCCCCAGTCTGAGGTGTTCTTATAAAGTCTCTTATACCAAGGTACTTTTGTCTGTTCTGATTTTTATTTCTTAAACAAAACACTCCTTGTTGATACTTGAATGATACCAATGAAAAATGCTGTGTTTTGGAGGGTATTTAGTGTCAGGGATGAGCATTTCAACAGTCTTTTCCCTTTACACATTATTTTCATGTACTAATAGTACACCTAAAAAAATTTTGTCAGGACAAAATCAGTACATTAACATTGTTTGTGTCCTTAATTATTCTTCTTTCAACCAGCTGTGTTCTTTGTAGACATGACCAAGACTGGTAAATGAACAAACAAAATTAAAGCTGTTAATTTGGTTAATGTTTAATATTGTGTACGCCATATTAAAAAAACAAACTGTTATCAACCTAAAAGATCAGAAGAAGATAAAATGTTGTCTCTCTGCCTCATTTTTAGTTCATTAACAAGTGTCTGACAGGAAAATGTTTTAGGCATTTAGCAAAAGTGTGACAGACTGCTTGGTCCAATCATATGAGACAGTCTGATCACAGATCTCAGATTCCCCCCTACAGACCCCTACTGTGAGATGTAGCCTCTGTCAGAGTGGAAACACCCGATGACTTTATAAATAAAATTTGATTAAACTTCCAGTAAGAGATAAGGTATGGGTTAGGATACCAAAAGTTAAAAGTCAAAGTCCTGACATGCAAAACCTGATTACAGAATGTTTGATAAAGCTGACTAAACAGTTTGCTTATAGTGAAAAAGTCTTGTCCTATATGAAAACACTCTAATGCAACTAATGTGGTTAAGGGTAAAGCTAATGTTAGCTTGTCAACCCAGCTATACACACATAATCCACAAGTATACAGATAAGCACGTACCAATAAAGAAGCACAAACCAAGGAGAACAAACAGCCTACGTACATCTTGTGCACATATTATTGTACAAGTTAGAATAGAAATATTTTCTTTTAAAGCAATGTCAAGTCACAATGAGGTAAAAAAAAAAATCCAGTAAAAAATAAAAAGATTAAATATTTAAAAACATCATACAACATACTTAAAGTTATTTTTTTTAAAACCTTTAAGCCTCTAGCAAAGCAAAGAAATTTTTAAACTGGTTAAGTTCATATTCTGGGACTCTTTTTTGCCTACGGGATGGTAGAAGTTCATACTCAAGATAGAGGACACGAGATGGATCAAACAAAACTTGCTGTGCTTGCCTGAAAACAAACTGTTCATACATGGACTGTAGAGACCAACAAGTTTCAGTCTGCACCAGGTGAGCAAAATTAGATTTTAACTGAACAGAGAGTTTAAGTGTACTGATTGACACCAAAACCCCTAATGTAGCTAAAGCTGATGTTTCTAAAAGTGACGGTAACATAGCTACATCAGCTCATGCAGCAATGTTAACTAAGTAACTAGCATAGCTACATTAGCTTTAGCAAAAGCTAAGAGAGCTAAAGTGAGCCTCTGTTCCTGTAACTACTTCTAAAACGGGTCTATACATACTTTAATCCCAGATTAGACCTTTGACCTTTTTTCTGTTTTGTTTATGAAATGTCGCTTAATCTACAATGTTTGAAATGTGGCTATTTTATAAATGTAACTAAGACTTTGCTTATGAATAAGGTGAAACTAAAATAAAACTTCTAAAATGTTGTACCAGCAAATTATGTCACTTATGAGGTAGCGTTTCACAGTAGTGGTCTGCAAGAGGAGCGTCTGAGATCTGTGGTCTGCAGCCAGACCCCTCTCCAAACATAAGGCATTAGAAGTGGATTTCCTTTTTTTCCAACACTTTTATGTCTTTGAGATTATAAGTTTCAAATCCTATTGGTTACGGTCTGGTAGATTAGGTCAGCCTGCGGTTGGTGGATGGGTTGTGGGTCAACATTACTCTCAAGGATATTTGCAGGTAAAGTGCATGATATTAAGTCTAAGTTTATTGTTGCTGCTGACAGACTAAGGATAACATCAGTGCTTCTTATAGTACTTTTGCATTCATTGATGGCAGATTTGAGGAAAGACTGGAAATGTTTAATGGGGAGGGTGGGGCAGACATGTATCAAAAGCCAAAGGCCCTCGATCTTGGAGCCTGCAAAACAGCAGCTTCTTTATTTTGGGGCATCAGCTCTAAAAACGTAGCTAGTAACGTAAAAGTAACATCATTAATACATTTTTGCTAGCAGCTCATGTCCACAAACTTAAATTTCCTCCTCAACTAACTCCTGTTTTGATCATTACCTCTCTGCAAAAAAAAACACACCTTTCACAACAGTTGAAAGCCAGGCTCGTCATTTAGTGCCACCTCTGTTTCTGGTAATACTAAAAATGTATTTTGTCAAAAAAGGCCAACTTCTGTCTGTAGCCCTTGGAGACAGACAATGAGATACAAAAAACTGAGCCTGTCACTGGCAATAACAATCATACTTAGAGTGTACTATAACTGAGTGCTGTTTATTTATAGAGAGATGTAAAAGTTAACCTTAAAGTAATTGTAAGATTATTTCTGACTAAAGTCATCAAGAAGCCAAAGCATCTAGATGAGGGCAAATGCTAAAAAGTATCCTCTCACATATGGGGTTGGTCTGAGGCAGTAAGGCAGGGGTCTCCAAACTATGACCTGTGGGCAAAATACAGCCCACGGACCATTTTTGATTGGCCCACAACAAGTTCTTTAAATTGAATAAAATATGTCTTATATTAGAGCATGAAACGTGTGCTACACTGTATTATTCTTTTTAGTTTCAGAATGAGGTGCTACCATGCTAAGTCTGTGAACAAACATTCTGACCAGAATAATTTTGTTTTTTGTGTGGCTAAATTGAGACAACACTGTAAATGGTAAATATTGGCTACCAAAATAATACCAATTTCTTGGTTTATAATTCCCCGATGGATTAGGGCAGCAAATAGCGGCAATGATATTCCAGGGTCCAGGGCCAACCAGAGCCCCCTGAAATCTGATTAGCCACCCCAAAATCATTAAAATGATTCTTTATTTCCCTTGTCAGCCCTTAATTAGCAACTTTATCAAACCCAATCACTTAGAAGGTCATTAAACACATTAGAGTGGTTTTACTAACTGAAATTTCCTCATGATGAGGAATATGAAAGTGGCAACACCATCATTAAATATTTCTCATAAGTGGCCCCGATTGAAAAAGTTTGGGCCATGCAGTAAGATCTTGTACCCACTCAGCTCCTAACTTTGGTTCCTGTTAATGCAGAGATAAAGTTAATAAATTTGTACTAATAGCCTTAATGAAACTATACACACACCCTCCAAAAGTATTGAAACGGTGAGGCCAATTCCTTTATTTTTGCTATAGACTGAAAACATTTGGGTTTGACATCAATCAGCTTTCAGCTTTTCAGCTTTCCAGCTATTTACATCTGGATCTGATAAATGACTTAGTAGATAACACCTTTTGTTTGAACAACCCAGTTTTCATGGAGAACATGCGACTGACAGGTGTGTTTTGTTGCCCAGGTGTGTCCTATTGCGTTGATTACTCAAACAATAAATAGCACTGAATGTCTACGCTCAGTTTCAGATTTGGGATTTGCCTGTGCAGACTGCATTTATAGTTAGACTTGTAACCAACATGAAATCCAGAGAGCTGTCTATGGGTGAAAAACATGCAATTGTGAAGCTGAGAGAAGATGGAAAATCAATCAGAGCCATTGCACAAACATTGGCCATAGCCAGTACAACCATGTGGAATGACCCGAAGAAGACAGAAACCACCAACTAACAGACGTCGAATGGGTAGACCAAGGAAAGCATCAGCAGTTGAAGACAGAAACATTTTGAGAGCTGTAAAGAAAAACTGTAAAACACCTGTTACTGACATCAGAAACAACCTCCAGGAGTGAAGGTATCACTATCTACTGTTCAGAGAAGACTTCACGAGCAAAAGGACAGATTTCACTAGAAGATGTAAACCACTCATTTGCCAGAAGAGTAGGAAGGTCAGGCTGGAATTTGCCGAAAAGTACAGAGATGGGCCTCAAAAATTCTGGGACAAAATTCCATCGTGCAGCAAGATAATGACCCAAAACACACTTCCCAAACAACAAAGAAGTTCATCAGGGGAAGGTTTTAGACTGGCCAAGTCAATCTCCCGACTTAAACCCTATAGAGTGTGCATAAAGGGGAGACTGAAGGGAGTAACCCCCCTAAAACAGACAACAACTGAAAGAAGCTGCAGTGAAAGCCTGGAAAAGCATCACAAAAGAAGAATGCAAATGTTTGGTGATGTCAGTGGGTCACAGGCTTGATGCAGTTATTGCAAGCAAAGGATTTATAACTAAATATTTAGTCTTATTTAATTTCATCTATTTTAAGTTTATCTGTTCAAATATTTCTGCTCACCTAAAAAAAAAGTGTTTCATTACAAGTAATGTATCAGATCCAGATTAAAATACCTGGAAATAAAAGCTGAAATGTTGACCTCTTGTCTGAGTCAACCCCAAATGTTTTCAGTCTACAGCAAAAATAAAGGAATTGACCTCACTGTTTGGAGGCAAGTGTATTTCTTTATTTTTACAGTTCTCTTTTAACCTAAATAAATATAAACCACAGAATTTTTCAGAACAACATGCAATATGATACAAAAGCAGGATGGTCATTTTAATATTTGATATTATACATCCAATCAGCCATTCCAGTAGTTGAGAACACAGACCTGACCTGAAGTGAGAAAAAAGAAACTGTTCAACTGTGACTGACAGCTTTCAGAAGCTGTATTTTTTATTTTGATAAGGTGCCATGCATTTCAGATTGATTTCCCCTAAGAGCTTTAAAAAACCCTTAGCTCTGTCCTTAAACTCATTGTCTCATGCTCACTGAAGCATGAGATATTTTTAATTTCTCTCCAGCAATCATTAAATTATGCTAAATACACTGACGAATGTTTTTAATTACACACCACAGGGTTTTAATTGAAATTCAATAAATTAATCCATATATTGAATCATGTCAGCCATTCAATATCCCAAAGTCTTTTCGGAGGGTTTCCCAGCTGCTTACTGACAGGGGTTTATTGGTGTTTGCATTCGTTATGGGCTTTTATTTGGGGAATGAAAGCACTTCATTTCATGAGTAATGCAGAATCATCTTTACTTGAATTTTTTTTTACTGAAAAAATTAATCCAAAACAGGAAATAATGATTTATTGGTCATGTTTTGTATGGTGTGTGCACTTAATTTCCATTTTATTCTAATTGAAAGCTCTGCAAAGCACTCTTAATTTATTCTGGATAAAGTGGTAGGTATGCAAAGAAAGACAGACAACAAAATCCACAAAATCCAAATGCAAGTCGTTTAGTATAAAACAGAACTTGTTTTGTAATTATATCTTGAAAGTCATTAAATGTTCTTGTGGTGAAGCTTTAAAAAGCCAACAAACAGAAAAGAAGCTGATATTTTCAAAAAACACCAAGGCAGAGATTCAATGTTTATTCGATAGCAGCCTTGTCAGAACAAGAGAAGCTGACATTGAAGAATGTCTCAGTTAAAAATAAGTGAAATCTTTCACTCTGGAGTTTCACAGATTGTACATAGATTCGAGTGATAAACAAGGGCGGTAAAGAACACAGATTGTTTTAATTTCCCTCAGGGCTTGGTCTGTTGTGTCGACTCTAGGCGAGATAATAAAAAGGAAAACTTCAGGAGAAGAGACCGTCTCAATAAGTAAAGAGAACATACTTTGATAGAGATAACTCAGCCATGATCCTGGGAGATTTGGTATCTTTTTCCATCTGTAGAAGTCTGCAGTGGAAAAAAGCTGTCTTATTTCGATATACAACATGCAAAGATTCTAAAATCTTCAAAGTAAAGCACCAGTAAAGAAAGAAAAAGGAACTTTCCAGTAAAAGTCTAACTGGCTCTGGGTTTGAAGAGAGGGTTATTGTCTTTTTCTTGCAATTCACGACTCTAATGATGCACTTATGTTGCCCGCTCTTCCCTTTTTCTTACACCTTACCTACTTAAGGAGGAAATCTTGATTGGTAAGTCGATACTATCCGCAGATTGAGGGATTTACTTGTAGGTCGGTGCAGGCTAATTATTTACTTCTTACAGGAGAAAGAGTCACAGTCATCTGTCCTATTCTGAGGGCTTTCTTAGTTAGACTGATGGGATCTCTCTTTGTCTGCAATCCTTTTCATTTCTACATAATACTCATTTTGTGATGTTTGTTCAATGTTCTTTAAATGAAGCTTTTCGACGGGGCTATTCTTTACTCTTTTTCTCTTCACTACAGTTAGAGGCGGTAGATCTTTCCACGCATAGTTTTACTTTCTTCTCTGCTGTTTTGTTCTTCCTTTCATATCCTTGTTTTAGTTTAGACTTACTTTATCTAACTTTGTTTCCTGTTGATTTCTTTGACTTTAGTTGAGTTCAGACATTCTTTTGAGGTTAATCGCATGCTTCAAATTTGCATGATGTCTTTTATCTTACAAAGTTTTCTGTCCGAAGAAAAACAAAAGGAAACTTCTTCTGTGTTTTCAAGGGTATATGTTGCTTTTTTACAAGTAGATTCACAGTTCATCAAAGCTAGCAGGCTCCACTTCTCTACATTTCCTGGTTTTAAGCTGAGGCCTGTTTGTCTGTTTGCAGATTTTGTCATCAAAACCTGCAGGCGAGCTCTCACAAGGAAACGGGTCCCAGGATCTATCGAGCCAGATCGAAGGTCCGCATGATTACGATTCTGGGAATGACACATCTTCGCCGCCGTCGAGCAAAACTGGAGTTTCTCAAGCGAGTGTCAGTGAGAAAAAGAGGAGCCACTGCCAGCATCTGACCTCACTGGAGAAGCTCAAGTTCACAGACAGAGACAATGTGTCTGATTCAGGAAACTCTGTGACCAGCTATGCTTCCCTGTGCAGACCCTACGGGGAGGACAGCTTGTCTGCAGCCCTCTTCAGCACAAAGAGGTGATGCTGTTTTCTTTATAAATAATCCATTTGAATAAATGCTTCTCAAGAAAATAGCAAGCTGTTTATCCTCTGTTACCACGCTCTATGTCCTCTTTTGAAATATTCATTTATGTGAAAATAAGGGAGCAGTTCTAAAAAACATAACATGATACGGTTTTATCACTCAAAGCAGTAAAATGTCTTAACGTGTTTTCTTTGCAGGGAGCAGATAACCTTAGGGTGTCGGGTACAAGTAGTTCGATCTCCCAAGACCTCAGGCTGTTCACAGAGGATGAGCAAAGCGTCTCGAAGGAGACTGAAAACCCGGTCATCCAGCAGAAGGAGCCGGAGCAGAAGCAGATCCTCGGGGAGTTCCAGGAACTCTGGACGCTACTCTCGAAGTCTGTCACTGTCATCCTGCAGGTTGGTTTACAACTTTAAAGTTTCACATCACTGACATCGACCAATCCACCAGTTAGACTTGAGTATACTTGAAATCTGGGATTAACAGGTAGAAAAATCTTATTATTTCCCAGCACAAACCAATTACTTTAATGATCCACTTATTTCCTCTGAAGCCATGATGACACTCAAATTTGTGGTAAGGAGTCAAACTTAACTCTGACTGCTCACATTTCCCTCAGACTTCGTTAAATCAGCTTTGGTAGTCTTAAATAAAGCTCAACAGTGCCAGCTTGGTTCTGGAGGTACACATTTTTAATAAGGTGCTACCTTTTCACATTTTGGTTTGCTTCAATTAAAATTTTTGGTGAATTTTCAGAAATTCTCAGGGAAATTATCTGGACTGAAAATCTTCATGAAACTGGGCCTTTGTGGCTAGTGTCATGGTAGGATGATAATTGAGGATAATGACAAACTTTCATGTAAATTTCCAATCAGGCTCTCATTTGAAATACTGTTTTTTTCCCCAAAATTTTAATCTGAATTTTTGTATTTTCTTAAGACTTTCTTTAAAAAGTTTTGTTAAATTTGGAAATTTTAATTTTCAATTAAGTTTTTAATTTTTCCAACAGTAATAGAAATTTTTAGAGAAATTTTTGAGAAACCTGTCCATGGCTTATGCTGTCCCAAGAGATGTCCTCTATCTTTACCGTAAAATCTAAATAAAAATAACTTTTTTTTACACTACTGATTCAAACTTTCCCCTGATATATTTCAAAATGATTGGCTGTCAAAAAAATTCAAAAAATGTTTGCTGTTTTGTCTGTAGCCCAGACGCTTTCTGATAAGCAGTTAAGTGCTAACACTAAACTCTTGCAATGCTTGTAAGCGGTCTAATGTTCCTTCAAAATATCATTCAACTTGCCTTTTGACAGTTAAATATTTCTAGTTGGGAGCTGCAACAGCAAATGTTTGGTTCTCAGTGTCAGTCACTTTATACAGCACCATGACACATCTTTGATGGAAAATATTCTAATAGAAATAAGATAATTTAAAATCAAATTTCTGGATCCAGAATTTTTGGGGAGAAGAAAAAAATAGAGAAGTTTAGTGACTGACACAAGAAGAGGAAGAGTTGAAGAGTTCTAGATGAACAGTATGTAGCAGAGTCATGTTAATAACCTATTTTATTTGATTATTGGCTTTTCAATTCCAGTATTTGATGAATTGTTAAAACAATACAGTCTCAGAATAAGGCTGCAAGGCTGTGTTGGATAACTCCCTCAAAACTTTTGTCAAAATACATGAAACTTTCAATGTTCCTAACTGGTATGTCATCATGACAATATTCAGTGTACAGTACTGAAAACATTCCTAGTTTTTACCTCAGAAATCTGGTCAAGTTACGTTTATCATTCCCACGGTCATTATTCTTAATATTGACTATTCAGCTGACTATTTGACAACCAGTCAAAAAGTACCATCACCCATGATCAAGAAAAGGAAAATATCTTTACATTGATATTTTGCACAAGAATTGACCAAAATCATTTATTGACTTTAAAATTCATCAGTTAAAGGGGTATTTCTGTGTTTTTGTAGTTGGGTTGAAGTACTTGGTAATAGCAGTAGCCTTAGCCTCCAGAGATTTCAGAGTGTTGTCCCTTTAAGAATATCCTGCTGGGGATACCAGCCAGAAATCTAGGCTTTACATTGCTGCAGATGGGTACAGTTGTGTTGTGTAATTTACCGAGTTTTAGGTAAAAGTGGGCCAAATAACAATGTTGGCTCACCTGCATGCCATATCAACATTTTTTGAAGCGTTTTATTTTTCACCCTGAAGGCCTCTGTGTTTGGCACTATTTTGCAATGCAACCTTCTGCTATGTGCTCTTCCACAACAGTGTATCATCATCTGTGAATTAGCTGTTTAAGC
The DNA here is from genome assembly GCF_018320785.1 of Cheilinus undulatus. Lineage (NCBI taxonomy): Eukaryota > Metazoa > Chordata > Actinopteri > Labriformes > Labridae > Cheilinus > Cheilinus undulatus. Next base: position 26,883,402 of record NC_054869.1, on the reverse strand, counting down.
TTCATTCAAGCTTTGACAAAGACAACAAAATAAACTTAAACTTGTTATTTCAGCTCAGTTTTCCTCTTAAACAGCTGACACATTGTCTTCTTAAGGTGAACATATCATGCCCACTGTAGTTATCAGCCGTTAAAAGAATAAAGCAGCAGCCATAAACTTCCTTGGATGACAAATTCCAAGTTAAAGTAGGTCAGTAAAATACCAGCATTCACTAAGGTGGGGAACTCTGGATGAAGAGTGATGCAGGCTGCAGATGCTTGCTTGGACCAGGAATGTCTCAAAGAAGTCATGACAGCACCAGCTCTCTGGGGTCTTGGGCATTGGGTCAGTTTGCACACCAACACCACTAGGTAACTGGGATCTCTCCTGCCCAACAGTGTTGTTTAAATTTCTCTCCTCCCTCTTTCTTCCCACTAAGTCTACATCTGCACAAGTTGTTCCCCTGTGTACTCCGGGCCATAAAAGTATCCCCTGGTATCCACAGTAAAAGGCATGTCAAAATCTCTCATTTTTAGTTTTGTTTAGCCTAGTTTGTTGTTGTTGTCTCTGTTGAAGCCCTTAAGACTGGACAGCTGATCAAGCGATGATATGCTGTATGAGAGAGCATGTAACCGAAGGTTGGCTTGCAAAATAGTGCCAAACACATGTTTGAAATGGCATGCAATTGAGCAACATTGGTTTTTGGTCCAGTTTTACCCAAAACTTACATACAACATACAACATTTCATACAACACAACATCAAAAATACAAAATATTCCTTTACTAAACAGAAATGTATGTGTTATTAGGCTAATTAAACTTAATGATGGTGAAGTTTTGCTTTGCATAAGATCATTTTAAAAGCATTGTCCATCCAAGCATGTTGTTATCTTGATAGCAACATGACTTTAATAGTTTAATCTTGTCCAAAAAAGGCAACAATGACAATTTATTAGAATTGAAGCTGCTTCAATCTTCATATATTTGTATTATGTTTGCAAAAGAAGTAGCACTTACTCATATTCTGTTACTTTATGATTCACCAAAAAATTCCAGCTACATCTATGAAGCCTATGTTACTACAACCTCCAGGAATTAATTGTCTTTTTTCTTATTGCCAGCTCATACTCCCGCTCCCCGAGTTATTCAGCTGATCCGAGGCGACGAGGTAGCGTGGCCAGCCTGAGCTCCAGAGGAAGCTACTGCAGATACACTCCTGACAGGTGGACTTTGAGTTGCTAATGACTCCTCATTAGTGTTTCACCAGGATAGATATATCTATGTATTTACATTGTTGGTGATTAAAATTTCATATTGTTATGTCTGCCTCCCAGACTACGAGACAGAAAGAGAACACCGAGCTCCAGAGAGACAGATGTTAAGCATTCACACAAGGTTAGTGGGAAGAGACGAAGACGCAAATCCTACTCCCCCATGAAGAAGAGGAGGAGAGACTCACCAAGCCATCTGGAAGCTCGCCGAATCACAAGGTAGCCCACAGCTTTCCCATCCTGGCAATTTGGAGCAGTAATATCCAATTTTTAGGCCTAATAGCAGCAAAAAATGTGTTGCTGGCTCCTCCCTACGCCACCTCGGTTGGACAAATCCCCTACCTGAAGTCACAACGTGTTGATGTTCTGTACACCTTGAAATGGCATTTAGCCAGAGGATGAGATAATCGTCAGCTCTGAAGTCACCGCAGGTGCCGAAGAAGCAGATGGTGATCATAGGCAAACGGAAATGAATGAAATAATTTTCAGCAGATCTTCTGCCTCACTGTTAGTGTTACTTTTTCATGCTGCTTTTTTGGCAGCAGATGACAAACAAGCAGTAACACACTGAAAAGAACATACAAATGTCACAAAGAGATTTCCAACTACAGATTAAGTTTCTACTTTATTGATACTGCTCTTCATCAGATAAAGAAGCTCTGATGGAAAGCTTTCAACAGTTCTAGTTTTACAATCAACTGTTTTGCAATTAAATTCACATTAAGGTAATTTTGTTTTCAACAGGTTGGACAAAGGTTGAATGAGAGATCCACAGAAAACCTAGAAAATATGCCCACAACTGTTTTAAATCTTAAGGTAGCTTTATTTGTCCTAGATGTCTAGGGTAGGCACGGCGCTAGGGTTACAATTTTGGATGGGCCTGTGTTATTTTGGTGGGGTCTGTCAATACTAAAGGTTTAAGCCATTTCCTCTTCTTGTAAGGAAATATACTTTATAAGAAAATACCAGAGATGTTTCTCTGAAACATTTAACCTACATTACAAACAGCCTTTAGTCCACCTCCAGACTACCCATAAGTTTATAGCTTACACACTTAAGTAAAGCCTTTATCCAATGCAAAAAAAATGTGATCCCGTGTGTTTTTAGCCATTGATGGTTGAGAACCTTTAATCAATTTTCAGAGCACTGTTTTTAACATCTTTGTAAGAAATGATCTTTTTTTGATGATTAAGATGAATATTTATTTGTTGATACTGCTGGCAGAGTTAGAGAAAGAGAGTGTTGATGTATGATCTGCACTGGCTTTTAATGAGGCAGAAAGCACTGCAAACTAACGAGAAAATATAAGATAATATCATCAAGAATAGTTTGTGTTTTAAGCCAGTTTAAAGAGAATCAGACCAGACAGGAACATCCTGCTCTACCTCTTGCCTTTCCTTTGCTGTTTTGTCTGTGTTTGAAGAGACATTAAAAGGGTTATTCCAGGTTATGAAACTTGACGTGACTCTCAGCAGAGGCAGTGCCAGTTCTGTGGATGAGAGAAAAGCGATCATAAATGCTTGAAAAGTTGTCTGACTTTTACATGAATAAAAGTCTTTCATATGTAGCTCCCTCTCCGTCCCTCATGGATACATCTGCTGCTCAGCTGAGAAATATGAAGTGCATGTAAGCGCACTCACACTGATTTACGGGGACAGAGTGAAGTCGTTGGATGTCACTGGTTGTGACTTCACACATGATGGAAGCATAATAATTGTAGGTTAACCGATATGGATTTTTTTCAGGGTGGATGCCAATGGCGATTATTAATGGTTCTGGAAACCAAACCAGTTACCATATTTGGAACAGGTATGCATTTACAGTAAAAATGGGAAGAGGTCTGGGTGCAGAACATACATCTCAGATGGCCACTCTCACAGACTGTTATTCTGTGAGAAGAGAAATACATGCTCAAACTTTTGAAATAAAATCCAGTTAAACCTCTGTTTAGGGTTAGGTTAAGGGTTAAGGTAACAGTTAGAACACTAAAAGTAAAAGGCTAAAAACCTGACCTGAAAAATCTGATTACAAAATGGTTAATAAAGCTGAGTAAACAGCCTGCTTACAGGAAAAAAAAAAGTGTTACATTTAAACATTCTAACACAGCAAGCAAAGCATACGTAGCTACGTTAGTTGTGCAAGCCACGTAGCAAATGTAGCTAAAGCTAAGCTCATAAAGCAGTTTTGTAGCTACCTTCTCTATGTATGTAACTACGTTTGCTTAATCTCACTTTGCTTCAGCTATACTGGATTATGTAGTAATGTTAATTATGTAGCTATTGTAGCTATATTAGCTTTAGTTAAAGCTAACGAAGCTAAAGCGTAGATTTGATTGTTAGCCATATTATTGAAAGTATCCCAATTTCAGACTTACCAAGAGCTATCTTGGAAACGGTGGTAAATGCACCTGCAGAAGACAAAAGCAAGGTATTAACCTTGTTTGATGAAAAACTGTTAATTTGTGATCTCAGAGAAAAAAATACTCCAATACCCACAGCTCTTGAATGTCACAGCGACAACTCTGTTTGGTGGAGTCTCTGGTTACCATGGAAATGTCTACTAAGCCCACAAAACGAAGGCTGTCAACTTTGGTGATGACATTACATGCCACTGTAGTCTGAAGCGATAAATACTCAAACTACAACATATTACAGTATTTTCATTTAAAAAATAATCACTACAATAGAGATAAGTATAGAAAAAAGGTACATTTATGGTTTGAAACCGAATCACTTACAACGAATAAAAGGAATTGCAATGAATGCGTAGTTTCTTCCTCATTGTAAAGAAATACAAACACAATCTTGTTCCTTTGCCTTTTTCTCCATTTTTGAATGCCATTTTTGCACCAACTCAATTGTTTTGAATACTAGATAGTAGCTGGATAGTTGGATTCATGCATTAAAAGCATTTTAATTAGGAGTCTACAAAATGTCTATGAGGGATTTGAATGGTGAGTATCGTAGCACCACCCAAAAAGTGTCACTGTTGAGCTATATGGTGGCATTTTGGTTCTGAAAGAGACAGCGTCTCAGATGAACAGTCTGTGAGAGGTCATCAGAGATGTACGGTCTGCAGCCAGACAGTCTTGTAAAAATGAGCCATTATTGTCAGTAATCTCAGTGTTATACTTCAACACAAATAAGTGGTGATAGGATGTAAAGGTGTCATTCAAAAAAAACTGCACTACTTCAGTACTAATTGCTACTAATAGATGAACACGGCTATTACACGGCTATTACATGGCATCAGGCCAGTCAGTGTTGTGGGCAACATTAGGGAGACTGTGGAGGATGAAAACAGAGCGATATAGGTAGATGCAACTCACAGATGAGCCAACTTGGCACACTTTGTAACTCATTAAATTTATCAGGGATCAGAAAATAAATGTCTGATATAGATGAATATCAGCCTCAGTGATCAGTCAGACTGACAATTGGTCATTCCCTAACAATAATAATGTCCTCACACTTTTTACCAGTTTTTGTTCCAATTCTAAAGACACTTCCCCAGTCTCTTTCTACATACTGTGCTCAGTTTCGTCAGCCTTACAAGACTCGGATGTTGACCATTGACCTGTCTTTAGTGTAATTCAGCTTAGGTGGCTAACAAGTTAGCATTAGTTTGTTCATAAGTTGAAAACATTGCCTCAAATCATCAGTGCTTCTTAGAAGTTCAGTCATGTTAATTTATATGAAGGAATGAAAGCTTTCCAAAAGTCTGCCCATGTGGAGAAAAGTGATTAAGAACAACAGCTGGGAGACAAACCACGCCTGGTGAGACGCCAGAATAAAAATCTGTGCTAGGAATGTTAGCAGCAGCACAAACAGAGCCAGATATTAAACTTTTTATTGTAGCAACTACTTTGTGCAGTCTGGTGTCACGCCATCGTGGTTCAAATTCACATCTTTCAAAGAAGAGGTGCACATAAATAACTTTGTGCCTGTGCTGGGCACTAAGCAGGTTGTTTACTGTGGATTAAATATATTTTTGATGAAAACAACTATCTGGTTAGTAGCAGCTTTGCACACCTTACAGCTTTAATTCTCCTTCCTTTAATCAGTTTCACACAACTTACCTTCTTGGCTTTCCACAGTGCCAGGAAGCGGCCCATCCCGTACTTCCGACCCAGCCCATCCTCCAGCAGTCGTTCTACCAGCGTTTCATCCTGGAGCAGCCTCTTCACCCGCAGCCGCAGTCGCAGCCCAATCCACAGCCTGAGCCGGAGCCGGAGCAGAAGTCACAGTTACTCCTCATACAGGAGCTACAGCCGCAGCTCCTCCTGGAACTCAATCTTTGGGACCCGCAGTCGCAGCAGGAGCCGTGGTTCGTTGAACAAACGCAACAAAAACAGGCATTAGTGTTTCTCAGAGAACATTAAGGGACCGAAGCGCCAGCCGTGCTTCCAGTTGGGAGCGGGGATGGCACTGGATGTCAGAGCAATCGACTGTGAGCGTCCGCTTTGACGCTTGAGTGGAAATGTCCCAGCAGGGGTTCAAGCACGGCTTCTATTGATGCAGTCTTGTTCACTCGGCCCGTAGAGACTGCTGGAGACCGAATGTCTTTTTGTTTGTTTTGTTCTTGTGCTGCATCCTCCTCTTGCACCAGAACTCACGATGGCCTGGGACTGTTCATCTGTTATATATTTACTGAAGAAGCCACACATCAGACAGAAACAGTGCTTCTGTATTTGGTTAACTTACATAGCTGTTGTTTTTTTATTTCCATTAACTTCTCACTGATATTATCTGAACTTAAAAAAGACTTAAAAACATCATATTTATCCATGAATTGGCCTTAAAATAGTGATAAATAAAGCCAGAGCCTACCAAGAAATGCCATAATTGCTTAAATTAATTGATTTAAGATGGAGCAATAAGCAAAACATGCTAGAAGAGATGTGTTAAACCTCTCCAAAGTTTCAAAGGAAAAAAGATATTTACTGTCCCTTGTCAGGCTCCCATGTATCAGCTTTAGCGCGGTGATGTGAAGAATTGAAGTAACATTTGAGCAGTTTGATCCGAGTGTTTACAAACGGCTTCAGAGGGATTGTTATCAGGAATAAGGGAAAGGTTCAGAGCTCTGATCTCGACACTTCACAGCACCGCAGAAAAAAAAAAGAAACTGAAAAATGAAACAGCAAGGGTGGTCTGACGGCGAGCAAACTGCCTGTCAGCTCAAATGTCAAATTAATTTATCCTCTAATCAGGTGGAAAACAATTGAAATGTCAGTCGGTGTAGTACAACAGTGAGCGATTGAAACATGGTGCAGGAAACAGGGAGGGGGATTTCTTTTGACAAAATGTCCACAGTCAGAGTCAGAGGAGGTTTGCTCACTCACAGAGAATTAAACATGATGAAGCTGTCTAGGGAAATGGATATTTAAAAACTAAATTAAAAAGACTTTTGAACCACATTTTTTGCATAAATATCATCCGAGACAGGCTGTATGTGCACATATATCTGTCTGAGATTTTTCTTTCTACTTTTGATTTCAAAAGAAAACACAAAGACGAAGCTGTACCTCGCACTGGCACATGTCAAATCTTTTGAATAGCACTGATTGATCTTAATTAACTTTTTTCTTGGTACAACACTGGAACCAAACACATTCAGTATGTGTCATCTTTGCTTTGTTCTTGAATTTTGTCTGAAGGTCAAGTTATGGATTGTGCAGCATCATACATATTTATAACGTATTTAATATTTATTGGTTTCCTTTCCCTCCCAGCAGTGGTCAATTTTTCTATGCAACAATGTTAGTTTATTATTATTATGACACTGCTGTACTTTAACGTTTTGTTTTTTATGTAAATTATGTTTGAAATGACACATTTCTCTTATGAGCCTCAAGTAGATGATCAAAACATGGAGGAGCAAAAATTGGAATGCAGAAATTATTCTTCCTTTGTCTTGCAGAGAGTTAAATGAGTAAATTTATAGCATTCTCATATTTTTCTGTCATCCAGTTTTTGTTTGGTTTGGTTAGCTAGCAAGTTTTCTCAATTTGATGACGACATTTTTTTTTTTTTTTTTTGGTTTGTTTGTTTTTTTCAAATTATTTACACCTTTCTGTTGTTTCAGCTTATTTTTTCTGTGTTGTCATTTTTAGGGGTTTTTTGGGCCAGAGGCTTTAGTGTTTACCTTTAAAGGGCTATTTCAGTATATTTGAAGTTGGGCTGTGTAAGGTACTTGGTGATGGTGTAGGGTGACCAGACGTCCCTGATTTCCAAAGAGAGTCCCTGTTTTGTAAGACTTGTCTTCACACTCTGAAAACCTGACCCTGCTCATGTCATCCCTGTAAATGTACTGCAACGCAAAAAAAAAAACAAAACAAAACAAAAAAACAACTTTCCACATAGTTAGACACATACAGCATCTCTGATTGTGACTTCACACAGGCTAACAGCATCTTTTGTTGCTACAGACTGATATAACTTTTCTCTGATATTTGCCAAACTGATCAAAAATCAGAAGATGATGGTACTTTGCTCCATAAAGAGCTGCATTTTGATGAACAGTTGACTGTAACGCTTAACTCAGGCAGCAGTCTAATGTCCCTTCAAAATAAAAGTCAACTTGGGTTTCACCAATTAAATGGTTTTGATGGAAAGCTGCAACTGTGACAAATGTTTCCTTTTCATGAGCAAACAGCACATCATCCTCACTTGACTTGAAATTACTCATTTTAGTATTGTTTTGACTCAGTAACTTGTTTCCTCTGATGAAACCCACAGATTCAAGCAGCTGTTCAGACATGCTGAGTCGGAAGAGTACGTAGCTTGCATTGCAAATAGCAGCAAACAAAGAGGCAAACAAAGAAAAATGAATTTAAAAGCTTTTGATGTAGTTACAATTGAGCCAGCATTGTTTTTTGACCCAATTGGAGAAACTGTACCCATCTGCTACAGCCTAGCTTCTTCAGCGTATCCTGTTTGAACAAGCAACGCTCATTGCTCAGGAGGCTAATGACACTACTGCTGCCAAGTACCTTATAGGAGCTGACTTCAGAAATACTGATATAATCTTTTAAGTCACAGCAGCCAAAAAGTAATTCAGGACCTTACTTTCAATACAACCACAATGTAACATTCCTTCACGTAGGATTATGAAAAATTTAAAGCAAGGTCAATTACACTGATCAGGAAGCTTTAGCGATTCTGGTGGATTTTTTATGTTTCACTGACCATTTGTTAACATTTATCACCAACAATATTTGGGTTTTCATCTTTCTCTCTGCAAGCAGGCAAGGTGGTTTAGTTTTCTAAAATATGAAACAATTCCAAGAAGGTTAATCCCCAACTTCTCAGACTCCAGACTTTGAATCTGCAGGAAAAAGTTTGAAACTGCCTCTCCATGTAATTAAGAGACTTATATTTCTCAATCATTTCAAATCCATCATCTTGTCTGTGGAAATGCTCCAGGCCTGACAGACTGCTCTCTATGCACTCAATACTCTCAGATTATTTCCCTGAATGTCAACTAAATTGGACAAATGAGGGAAACATGATGCTGAAGGAGGAAGGAACTTGGCACAGAAGTCATTCATAAACTCTAAACTGATGATGACTCATGTCAGCCTGTGTTGACGATGTGCCTAGGGAAGATTTGTGCAGTCATGCTGATAAATTTTCTAGATGGGCGCTCAGGCCGATGGCCCTCTTCCCATCTCACAATGTAAAGTTTACATAAGTTCTTGTGGTAAATAACTTTAATTATGTAATTACTGTGGTGTAAATATGCATCTGCATTGTATAAAGTGTGATTTATCTGATTTTCAGAATGTGATTAAGGCCTTGTTGGATGTTCAGATGTCGGCTATGAAGCATTGTGCAGCGCAAGAGGAAAAGAATTGTGCCATGCAGGCATCAGTCAATGGACTGTAGATGTCTTTGTGCAGAAAATCTCTCTGATCATGTCTTTATTCTTTTAAAACCCACAATAACAAGCTCATAGCAATAGTGCTCCAGTGTTTCAGTGTTCAATTATGCATATCCTCACTCTGTTTTCAATTTGAAGGAGCAGAAGTTTTTCCAAACTGTCACTTTTATCTTGTGTCAGTGAAGAACCCTCCATTGTAAAAAAAAAAAAAAAAAAAGATGTGCCACCTGGAAATTGAATAACCTCATGAAATCAACTTTCCTTTTGACTGCGTGTTTAGAATAATAAGGTATATTAAAGCAAAAAAAAGACATGTTCTGAATAAAAACACCGATGAGCTCTTGTTTTATGTTCAAACACATGCAACATGTGCACAAAGTTGACTTCTTAGCCCTGTGGTTTTATCCGTACTGTGACATCACAGGTTTGAGCTTAGGCTCTGCGTTACTTACTAATAAAAAGTCAGTGAGTCATAAAGAGGAGGGGGCTGCAGATCTGCATGAGTGACATGTGGACTCTAACTTCTTTTGGGCATAAGGAGGCTGGGCTTTGGTCAGCTGTTGCGCCTGCACGCTGTAAAAAATATCAGTGTGAAAAAAAACTTTGGACTTAGTTTAAGCCTTATATCGTTATTTGGCACTAATAAAGAAGCTGGGAAGGATTATTTTGGTTAAAGAAAGTCAATGTTTTATGCCGCTTTCTATACTTCAAAGATTTAAACCGTGTACATAACTTCTTTGGTGAGGGATTTTTGCAGTGCGCATGCTCTTCAGATCCTCCCAGCACTTTCCGGACACTTGCTCTGTGCAGTATCATCGTCTGGGAAATCACCGACCCGTATAAAACCCGGAGCCAGGAGGGATTGTCGCGTACAAAAAGCTGTCTACCTTCAGGAGTTTGTGTTGGATCAAACGGGACTATTTGCGTAACGGTGATGCGCGTGATCCAAAAGTGAGGACTTTTTCTACGCACAGATAGAAGTAGATATTTTCGCCTTCAGTTAAAAGTTTTTTTCTTTTATTTTGGCACACATACAAGGACTCTGAACTGGTTTGAGCTCTACAGTGGACATGGCAGAGGGAGACTTCTACACTATGGGGAACCGGCAGAGGTTCCCCAGGGATCCGTTTGGAGAGTCGCGGTTCAGAGATCAGTCTCCATTCAGGGACCAGTCTCCATTCAGGGACCAGTCCCCCTTCAGGGATCAGCTCGCTTCTCGGTTTATGGAGGACGAGTTTGGGATGCCGAATTTCCCAGATGATCTGGCGATGGACTGGCCGGGCTGGGCTCGGCCTGGTCGGCTCAGCACGCGCCTCGCTCCGGCGGCCTTTGGCAGCAGTTTACGCACAGGTTTCCCCTCGCGACAGTCTACGGGAGGAGGCCCTACGCTGTTCACGAGCAGGTACGAGCCTTCCTCCTCTTCCCGGGGCTCACCCGTCACCACCGGAGGAGAGCCGTGGAAAGTTTGCGTGAACGTGCACAGCTTCAAACCGGAGGAACTTCACGTCAAGACGAAAGACGGATTTGTAGAAGTGTCAGGTGAGTTGGAATGAGGTTTGAGATGAGAAAGGATAAATTATTAAAGTTTAAAATAAACGGGTTAAGATGTCACTGGAGGTAAAACGTTCATTTGGTCGTTATAAGTAGGACAGCTGTCATGTAATCTGTGAGTGGGGGGGTCACAGTGAACCCAGCTGATCATTTCTTACTGTGAAAACCAATCAAGACAACAGGGAGAGAGGTTTTATTTATTTATAGAGTGCATTTATGCTGCAAAATGGCACTTAAAAGAGATGAGTATGCGGGGAAGGGCACGTTTTTAACAAAATCTAACCACCATTATGGTAGGCAGATATTTGCACATGGAAAACATTTTTTCAGGCCTGTATTTACCATTTAAATATGGATGCCCTGCTCACAGTGCTGCAGATTTGAATTTGATTGTTTACTAATGATATTTGTCTCAAAATATTTTATTTATGTGTATAAATTTGACTTTGGAGAGAAATTTCACCACATTTTGATGGAGATGCATTGTTATATATAAAAAGTGTGTCTCAAACATTTCCAACAAGAACTGGAAGCAACTGGAAAATGTGGAGCAGTCTAACATGTTTCAAGTAAAGTGAGCCAAGCAATTTTGAGTCCTGACTTTGGTATTATAAAAACCTTTCACTGCAGTTTACATCTTAAATCCTGGAAAAGACAACCTCTGTCCATATGTTCCACTAAAACACATTTACAGCACATCATAAATCAAATGTAAGGGAAGTCTGCCTGAATCTAAATGAATCAAAGCATCATAAACACCTTGCAGAGAGTCTCTCAGGAGCTTCACTCTAACCTTGCAGAGTGGTATCAGCTCTTTTCCTTTGACAGCAGGTTTGGAGCTTTATAATGAAAGCCTCAGAGGTATAACATGCTCTCCACATTAATGAGTCTGGATTTGGATGCGGCTGACACATTTTGGGGACTGGGACTTGAATGTTGGCAGGCAGATCCTCAAGCTTAGACACCTGTTTCAGATTCCTGGAGAATCACTCGGAGCTCGATTTAGATTTAAAGCAAGGCAAGGCCCGTGACAACAGTCTCTGTTTAGAATAAGACACGCCGCCTGCTGCCATTAAACACCAGGGAGAATGTTCTGGAAATAGGATCACACTGTTACCCAACAGTATGTGCACAGGTATTTGTTTCTGAGGGCGTCACGTTTTAGCCATCAACTACGGCTGTTACTTGAAGAAATTGCATCCTCATTTCTGTGTTTCAAAAATAAAATGAATTCCAGGGATACCCCAGCAGCCCCCTCCCCAGCTCAGAGTTTTTTATAAACATATTGTTGGTATGCCAGTTGGGTCATTCAATCACCGCCATGTTGGGTCGACGAGATGCAGTGACTCAACTCTAGACTCTAAAAGTGTGACAGGGCTCGTGGTACACATGTTTGAAGTGTTCAGCACATAAAACATTAAATATTTAACAGAGAGTAACCCCGGTGGTTGTTACTCGATGAATCAGTTACTTTTTATGCTGAACAGTGATTTATAAAAGGTAAGAGTTAAAGTGCTGTGAAAAAGTGTTTGCCTTCTTCCTAAATTCCTTTTTTTTTTTTTTTTTTTGCATATTTGCCGCAAGTAAAGTTTTCAGATCATCAACAAATGTATATATTAGACAAAGATGCCCCAATGCAAGATAAAAATCACAGTTTTAAAATGGTTTCGTGTAAGCAGCAAACAAAAATGGGCGCGTTTCAGCCTGAGGCTTTCATCAGCATTTCCTCAACATCTGTGGGTGTGACACTTATTCATAAACAATCAACACCAGGTGGCAACTCCTCCAGAAGGGAAGCCTTCTGGTTTCATCATCTACAGATTGATTATCCTAGAGGTTTAAATGAGGAACTGGTTCTTTCATGGTTTTTTTTTTTTTTTATGTCTTGCTATGGACGATGAATTAAGTGGTGTTCTTTGTTCCGACTGACATGTACTAGGAATCAACAACATGTTTCAATACATTCTTATTTAGAAGGGTCACTTGTATTATGATTCTGTCTGTGATTTTGTTTGTTTATTTTGCTTCATTTCCAGGGATGACAGAGATTTAAACGTTTGGGGATTGTATAATGTTGTGATTTAAATGTCTTGTTGGTATTATTGTTATTATGATTAATTTATTTTTTCTCTGCTGATGTACACACATCCTCATCAAGTTGTATTTCATTGGTTGATTCCTATTGTATCATTTGGGTTCCCTATTGGACCGTTCTGGTGATGAGTTGCCATCTGGTGTTGATTGTTTATAAATAAGTGTCACACCCACAGGTGTTGAGGAAACGCTGATGAAAGCCTCGGGTTAAAATGCGTCCATTTTCGTTTGATGTTTACATTTCCTTTAAATAAAAAGTGTAAAACTTTATGACGAGTGCCGATCGGTTTGTGTTTTGCTGCTCAGTGTTTTTGAGCCGGCACCGATATTCCTGCATTTTGTTGAGTTGAGCTTGTTCTTCTTCTCCATTCAAACTCATGTGGCCCTGTGTGAAAAAAGGGATTGAAAAATAAAACAGAGTAGTACCCCCTACATATAAAGCCACCCATAAAAGGGGATTAAGGGGAGAGCTTTCTAGGGCCCAAGCGAAATGAGAGCCCATAGACGTGAGCAGGGTCATAGCCTTTTGTAAAGGTATCTGTCTTAATGATATTTTATTTTTAGCCTAAATAATTACCACTCGTAAGCAACAAAACAAAAATTGGTTTATTAATGCTGTAGAACAAACATAATATTTAAACACTTTCCCTAAAAGAAAATTACCTTTTATTGGTAAAGTTCGCAATATGGATGGGCAAACTAAAGCATTTGGAAAGTAATGCTGGACTTCAAAGCTAGGCCATGATGTTCACAAATATCAGGAAGCCAGAAAAGGCAGAAAAAAACTTAGACAACTTTAACAGAAAAGAATAATTATGTAAATAGGCAAAAAGTGGCACAAAAATTGCGAAAATTGCATGAAAGCAGCAAAACCAGGTTAAACCTGACCAAAAAAATGACTCAAGTGACAAATATGAGTGAAAAATAACTAAAATGGGCAAAAGCGGCACAAACGTTACGTAAACGCCAAAAAAGTGGCAAAAATGTGTGTAAAGTGGCTAAAGAGTGGCACTAAAGGGGGAAAAACAGCAAAAATGGGTTAATAGTGGCTAAACAGTGGATATAATTGGGTTTTATGGGCATAAAAGGGTTTAAAGTGGCAACAAAGAGTGAAAAACTAGCAAAAATTGAAATGTGTTAAAATGGTTTTGAAAGTAGCACATATAAATAACTCCAACATCAGAACCTATTAATACAGTAATTTGACACATATTCAGGTCCAAATGAGGTAACTGTTAGCCAGAATGCTAGCATCAATTCTTCACATCCAACACACATACATTGATATCAATAAATAAATCACAACTTGGGAAGTGCCCATTCTCTGGGTTTTCCAAGGGCCGAGGGAATTCTGTGGGCATGCCTGACTACCAAGGTTACTATAGTTAACTAAAACTAACTAAATAACCAAAACTGAAATTTGAAAGTCATCTTTGTTAACTGAAACTGAATAAAACCTGAGCTCTACCAAAAAACAAAGACTAAATTAAACTGTTTAGTGCACTTACAAAACTAACTGAAATAAATAGAAATGGAGACAAAATATTCTAAGTTTTACTCTTTGACTGGCACCTACATCCAAGAGAGTGAAAATGGCCTGATTTGATTGGTTAAGACCTCACACAGTGGTAGTTTTATGTTTGGAGTTGTATTCAAACATCACCTTTAAATAAATGAATAAAAAGTGAAGAGTTGCTTGTTTGAATATGTTTTTAAAAAATGTATGATGTTCAATCAGCCCTGACATGCATCTGAAAAAAAACTAAAACTAACACTAAAAGTAATAAAAACTAAACTAAAATGAAGCATTTTTCCAAAATGAAAACTAAACTAAACTAACAAACCAGCAGTAAAAGCTAATTAAAACTAAACTTAAATTTAACACAGAAAGTGAAAACGAAATGAGAAAAAAACTAATGAGCAATCCAAAACTATTATAACCTTGCTGACTACATAAAAAAAATACCTTGAAATAAGAGAAGGACGCCAATTCCACCCATTTTTGGTTGGGCTGCAGGTGGTTGAAGAGGTGAGTCCTTTTTCTTCTGGGTGTCACAACTACTCAAAAACTTTGAACCCCGTTTCAGACTGGGAGTGCGTTTGCTGTGTGCAGCTACCTTGTGTGTCAAGCCTGGGCTGCACTGTCACTGATCTCTACAAGTGACTTGATCTATGGCATAGTAGGAATGTAACGGTATCAAAATCTCACAGTACGATAGTACCTCGGTAACAGGTCCACTGATACCTTTTGTGGTCTGTTGAGCCTTCATGCTGTTGTGTTGATGTGGGATTGGGAACGCTTCCTTAACTATTTTTTGGCCTGGCCAGATTCTGCTCCTCACATCTTCATGAATCTTTTCAGGGTGATGATTTACCAAGTGGCTCCTCATGATACTCATATTCCCCATCAAGTGTGTCACCATGGTCTGGCTGTGTCTGCATATTGATTTTAGTTTGTCCGTCACCTTTCTCATTTCCTGCCACCAGGAAACCAAAATGCTTCTACACGTCAGATTTAGAAGTAGATAGAGCCTCTACAATCTCAAAAACATTGTTACTCATATCTCCCTTGCCCCTTGTAGCATCCACCATGTTTGCTCTGTTAGATCAACCCAGCAAGTGGAGTGCAAAGGATGATGGGTAAACAAGGGCCGATGGTTGCTGTAGTTTCCACTTCACTCTTCACTCATCTCTCCTGTGTCAGCCATTGTGCGAGCTAACGTCTCACTATCACTATCAAGTTATACCTCATCACTCAAAGAGTATGCATGCGAGTGGAAGATTCATCGTGTATTCAGGGCTCCATCTGATTGGTCAAAAAATGGAAAGTGACAGAGTGTAGATATTTGTATTTTAAATTTGTCTACTCTCAGGTGTCCTTTTCAGAGAGATAAATTCACAATTTTGTTTTGCAGAAACAATGGATATGTGGTTAATTGTTCGGCCTTCAAAAAGTTATTGATTATTGCTACAAAAAATAATACTTTTTTTTTTTTTAACTTTTTATTTATAGTTTTTAGATAGAATGAAATTGCAGGTACAGTAAAACATAACAAAACAGAAAAAAAAAATAGATAATCATGAGGTCTTGGGTTGGTCCAAACTTAAGGCAAAAATAATGCAGTTCGAGTATTCTTTGAACTAAACTGAGCTGTAAAGCAAAGTAATGATCACCTAAAGTTTCAGCTTTCTGCATAGACAGAAGGATGAACTGCTTCCTAACGTCTGTTACAACAGTATATTAAAGCATCGTCTGCATACATATATATATAAACTTAATTAGTAAAGCTCTCCGTTTCCACACTTTTGAGAATATGTTCCTGATGTACTTTTCAAATTAAATTCCTGATTTAGAACAGCCATTTAGTACATCATGTTTCACAATAATATCTCCTCCCGGATAAAAACAGCAGTACACAGAGCATCTGGAATTTGGTGTATTCTCTGTGTCTCTGGGAATCACTCCCTGACCTAACCTTCATTATTGATGACGCACGTCAGGGTTGATCACAGGACTGGTTTTAAGACATGATGTTTGAATTTTAAATTCATGACTTCAGTGGTGACCTAAGCTCAGACTCTCTAGAGTTTTTATTCCAACCTCAATCTCTGGTGGAGCCCAAAACTTGTGGGCAGAGATGTCACTGGGGGGTGTAGAGTTGCACATAGTGGAGCCTGGAGTGCAGAGGGGGTTGAAGGGGTGGGGCAAGACACACTGCCGGCTGCAGGCAGAAATATACAGCCCCCCGAGCAGCTGCTAGCTAACGCAAGAGAGGGAGAGGGAGAGAGAGGGGTAGAGAGCATAGACAGAAGACAGAGGAGGGTGGGGATGGGGTTAAAGGGTTAGCTGTTTTACACAATTTCAATGTGTTTGTCTGAAGAGTTCTTGCAAGACAACAATGGAAAGAAAAGAATGTTTGTTATTCATTTCTATAACCCACCCTGAGATCCAGAAACAGAAACACAGCAGTGATGAAGCAATGGAAAACTGTGAGCCAAATGTTGTCATCAACAATGTGATGGCCCAGATACACACTGAATCTCAATGTCAAATGTTCAGGTTTAAAGTGACACAGCATGCAGATACAGTCAGTGCGTAGGCTAACTGTTGATAATGGTCTGATCTGTGACCTTTCTAAACTGTTGCACAACTTGAGATCACATCTGAGGTTATTTAAAGTCACTCGACTCATTTGTGTGTTTGCTGTTTTTTTTTCAAACAGGAAAACATGAAGAGAAGCAAGAAGAAGGTGGCATTGTGACAAAGAACTTCACAAAGAAGATTCAGTGAGTATCATTCAGTATGACAGTGAAATGTAACTTTTTCTGTTCCCTGTGTGTGCATAATGTGCTCAAAGAGCAGACTAATGAACCAACTAAACTAACTTAAATACATTGTGTATTTCCTTGAAACCTAAATAACAGATAGAATCATTTCCTTTCATCATAGAATATTTTGAAATCAAGTCAAACTTCTTACACAGGGCAAAAACATAAATCAGTCAGTCGTTATTTGTTGTTTACAAAGACCCATTATAAAGGATGCATGATATTTTTGGTTTTACACTAGTTATCGTAGAACTCATCTGTACACATTAGCAAAATGTGCAAAAGTACCACCGTGTTTCACCTTATAGGGTGAAGCACTTAGTTCGTAGGGGTTTGAGCAGAACTAGTGTATAAACATAGCACAAAAAGTAAGGAAGTTTGTATTTGATAGATTATTTCTTTATTGAAACAATGCTTTTTGGCAATAAATCTTACACTGTTGAAAAGCCAGTTTATTTCCCTTTAAAAAGTTGCCACAAGAAACATGCATTTGTAGGATGAGCAGCAGAGCTGAGTTTGTGGGTTGCACCCATGAAAAATTTGTCAAATCTTCTCTGCCAGTGCTAAACAGCTTATTCTGCCATTGACTCTTGTTTGGTGTTTGGTGGATTGGATGGTTGAAGTCTGAAGAAACAAGACACATTGGCATTTTAACAATTTCTTCATTTAACAAACAGGAGCCTCGGTAGCGTTTGAAAGAATCATACACAGCCACAACAGCCTGGCACCTCCTCCTCATGCTGGACACCAGCCTGGTCACACACTGCTGTGGGATGGCATCCCATTCTTCAACCAGCATTTGTCACAAGCCAGCTAATGTGGTTGTGTTGGTCACTCTGACACAAACAGCACCCCCAAGCTGATCCACGGGGTTGACGTTAGGACTGCTGGCAGGCCATTCCTTCCTCTCTACTCCCAAATTCTGGAGGTAGTCTCTTAAAACCTCACTCTGTGGAGGTGAGCATTGTCATATTGGAGGATAGAGCTCAGTGGAGATATGGGATTGCAGCTGGTTGAAGAATCTCATCCTGATATCTCTCTGTGTTGAGATTGCCTCCAAAGATGACAAGCCTTGTTTTTCCAGTGAGGGAGATGCCGCCCCACACTATCACACTGCCTCCACCAAAAGATGTTACTCAATCAGTGCAGTGTGTGCAGTCTTTTTCAAATTGTCGGGCCAGACTGGCCATATCGTTCTGCAAACCTACAAATCTGTAGAAGCCAACCTAGGGTTCCTAACTGCTGACTGGGTGAGGAAACTGTCCGCTTGGGATGTCGTCTTCTTGGGATGCCCACTTTGCAGCCTGTCTCTGATATCCCTCGTTAAATGGAATATGGCTTTCAGTTTACTCCAAATGATAACAGAGAAGTGTCCTATCACACAGGCCCTATCCAAATCAGTCAAATGTGGCATACCGATTCTTAAAGCAGACACCTACTGACCACTGTAGCAGGGCCGATACTCACGGGCTGACCATCAGGTGCTAATCAGGTACCTGATGTTTTGCACCTGAGGATACCAGAAGCTCAAAACAAGCATCAAGAGCAACAGCAAAATAAGCTGTTAGGCATTGGCAGGGAAGATATGGCCAATTTTTTATGGGTGCAGCCCACATACTCAGCTCTGCTGCTCATCCCACAAATGCATGTTCCTTACAAATGCAGCACCATTTTAAAGGGAAATACACAGGCTTTCCAGGGGTGTAAGATTTGCTGCCAAGAATAATTGTTAAAACAAGAAAATAATATACCTCACAAATGTCCTTACTTTGCGTGCTAAGGTTATAATGATATCAGTATCTGTGAAAATAGCTTGGAAATATTAGCATATTGAATAGCTGCCGAATCCAATATGTCTGCTCAATTTCAATTGAACTTTTGGAAACAACACCGCGCTCATCAGTTTAACTTCTCCCTTGCTGACCAATTAAAATCAAGAAGGAGTGGGACTTATGATACCAGTGTTGTCAACAGTTATGGCAGAAGATAAACTGATCTGATTGTCCTTTGAGTCATAAAGTTTTCAGGTCTATGGCTACTGCTACTGCCAGGAAAATTTCTTTACATTGTCTTCATGTTTTCTTGGGGAAAAAGGGAGGTGCAAAAAGAGAGAAACTGGTAGAGACAAACAGAAAAACAACACTAAATATGATACATTAATGGCTGCCCTGGCCATGAATTTATACTTTTAAGCAAAGAGATAAGAAGTGCCGCTTTGTTAAACCAGTTTTTCCCAAAAGCTAAAAACATCCACCCTTCACATCTACACGTTTTCTCTTAGTTTGTGCGTTACTGTGTTATTAAAGACACTAACATCCCTGCTTTTATGATGTGTTGTTGAGGGACTACAGTGACAGAATGAAAACAGAGAAATGTTGGTGAGAATTAGGAGACGTACTTCAGCATCACTGTGTAGTCTGTCCGTCAAGTCACAGCACAAATCAATGGCTCTATGATCGTCTACTCCAAGACAGAAACTGTTGAAACAGACAAAAGGATCGTGTTATCTGACCTCAACTGAGTGTGAACTCCAAACTGTGGCTACTGCTTCAAAAAACCCTTTGTAGTAAATGAATCTCTCCGCTCTACATGGAGACATGTTGTGTAGCACAGAGCTGCACACATGTCGTACAAACTGTAGACCTATCACATCCTAACTCTTACAAACAGGCCACAGAAGTTTCCAGAATGTGCCCGGCTCTATGCTTGTTTAATTGGCCTGTGCGAAGACTTCAAACGGCAGCGCTAATCGCTGGTGCGAATCGCTGGTGTGTCACTCCACTTCCACTAATTTCCTGTTGGCTAATTAGTGAGCAGTTGTGCTAGCTGCACACCGTTCACATCACAAGCCTTTTAATTGGAAGCCCCCGTATCAGGACAGCCGAGTAAAACCTGAAACCACTGACACACTGAATATATACAGGCGGAGAGAGGGAGTGAAGAGGGAGTCATATATAAATAACTGACCTGGATATCCAAATCCTCTGGCTATATTAAAGGCAGAGATAGCACAGAGAAGTCACATTGCTCAAGTTCAGGAATGTGAGAATGTACTTTTAATTGAGGTCCTGCTACTTTCCCTTATTCATATAGTGACAGCTTCAGGCAACTATTTAACCAAAATAAACATAAAAATAATTGAATAGAGATGAAAACAATGAGTTTTTTTAAGTTTTTGAATTTTCACGCAGAAAAAGTATACTTACTGAAACTGTTAGATTCCTTTCAAATTATAGTTTAACGTACAAAGAGGTCAAATCAAACACGTTTTTCACACATTAAAGAAAGTTTGGAGGGTAGGCGAAAAATATCTTTAAAAACTTTTTTTTTTTTAATTTAATCAATATGTAGAAAAATCAGCCATTGCAGTATTTAAGTAAAGCTGCTTAACTATTATTGAAATATAAAGGATTGTAAGAAGAGTTCCCGGTCATATTTATCATGATTATTATCACAGTGAATTATGCGCACAGAAGCAGCAGTGATTTTATCGCAGGCTAAAGTGAAGCTTATACTCCATTACATAAATCTAAGAATCATGAAATCAAGTTTTATATATTTAAATTCCTTTGCAAAAAAGGCTGCTGGTTGAATTAATCTAAGTAAAGATGTTTATATTTATTTTAATCAGTTATTCTCAACTGGTGAGCCCAAGTACCCACCACTACCTTCCTATTGACTTTAGACCTACAGTACATTTTTTAAATGTTTCAATCACTCAAATAAATTTGATCCAAAAATGTAAGTTTGGATTTTGAATAGAATGAAACGTATAACTGTACAAAGAGACACCACAAAGCCAGCATGTTTTAAAAGCACATCATTACATGCAAGGGAAACTCATATATTGAACCATTACACACAGACTGATATATACTTCAACCATTTATTTATTTTAATTTTTATGATTATGGTTTACAGCTTTTTAACCCAAAATTCAGTACCTCAGAAAATTTGAATATTACTTAAAACCACTAAAAAGGGATTTTTCACTCAGAAAAATTGGACTACTGAAAAGTATGAACATGTGGCACACTCAATACTTAAGTTTCACTTTTTCAGTTGAATACCATTAACAATTTTTTTGATGATATTCTAATTTATTTATTTATTTATTTATTTATTTATTTATTTACTAATTTATTGAGCTGCATATGTTAAGTATTTATTGATTTATTGATTAAAATGTGTATTTCAGATGTGTAACAAAAAGTATAAGCTGCACTTACACTGGTAAAACAAAAAATGATAATAAGCAAAGGACATCTAAAATTATAAATCTTGGACTTTTCTTTTTTATCGGTGAACCGAACCTGTACGGAACCGTGACCCCAAAACCAAGGTACAAACCGAACCGTGAGTTCTGTGAACTGTCACACCCCTAGTAAGAACCCAAACTGAAAATACAATTAACATCAGAGTATTATTTTTAATAGATGTAGACAATTGAGTGCAAACAGTCCATATACTGTAGCTTTATTAACAGAATTTCATGATAGAAAAAAATGATGCTGGATAAAAATAGTTGTCCAAGGTTTGTTTTTTCTGTTAAAGTCTTGTTAAACTAGAGATAGCTCACTTATTAAGCTCATCTGATGTTACATCAGTTTTCTGAGGGCAAAGGTAGCTTTAAATCTGCAGGTCATGTAACCCTGCTCCAATACTAGACCTATCACCTGTATATATGTAAAGGTCAGCACTTCATTCATGCTATAAATATTTATGTTTTTCTTCCTCTGTATCTTCATGAGGGTCGTGGTATAACTTGGACCTACTCAGGCCACATGTGCTCTGTGTTTAATAAGGAGGGTGCAGTGGATACACATCATGTTTTGCACACCTAATACACTCACACTCTGTTTTGTCCACTCTCTCTCTGCTTCAGCATCTCTGCGAGGTAAAATGAATCAGACAGTTTTTGGCAGCTGTACAAAATCAATGCGTGAGATAAAAAGTGTGTTTGCCAGAGGTACAGTAAATAAACTCCAGAGCGAGACCGATCAGGCCTCTGATGGAGTCACACTAAGTGGACCGCTGAGAGATTTGACTTTGTGAGTTGGAGCAACTTTACTTCACAATTACTTGCTCTTTGAAAGAAAGTTGGGGACTTCTGTATCATTTTTAGACCTGCAGATGTGTGGAAAGAGCTTTGATGGATCAGTTTCTTTTACATTTTCTTTCACTAACTCTAACTTGAGATATTAAATGCAATTTTTCCATGCCCCAAATTTTTTCATGGCCCTCTTGATAACTGAAGCAAGTTTGCCATGATGCCATGTTTGTGTGGGAGGTGCTGTGAAGCAGAATGCATGTGTTTATTATATATTATATAGAGAACAGGAGCACTACTTGTGGAGCTATAGCATTCAATTATACATGGCACAGTTAATTAAAAAAACACAAAAGAAAATTATTTGGAGGTGATTTCTTTGTTGTAACAATGCTTCTTGGCAATTAATCTTATACTGTTGGAAAGCTGGTTTATTTCCCTTCTAAATGGTGCCATGTTTGTAAGGAACGTGCATTCGTGGAGCAACCAGGCTGTTGTGGTGGTGTATGGTTCTTCCACATCCTACTGGGGCTAATGTTTGTTAAATGAATAAATTGTTAAATTGCCAATATGTCTTGTTTCTTCAGATTTCAATTATCCGATCCAACAAACAAGAGTCAATGTCAGAATACGCTTTTTGGCAATGGCAGAGAAGATTTAACAAATTTTTCATGGGTGCAACCCACAAACTCAGCTCTGCTGCTCATCCCACAAATGCATGTTCCTAACAAATGTGGCACAATTTCAAAGAGAAATAAAAAGGCTTTCCAAAGGTATAAGGGTTATTGCCAAGAAGCACTGTTACAACAAGAAAATAATCTACTAAACACAAATGTCCTTACTTTTTGTGCTGAAATTATTCATAAGTAAACTCAATTTGTTTTTCCTCCATACCTGGTTTATAAAAATGCATAACTTTTGTTTTCTTTTGGTTAATACAAAGTCTTACATTATTCATGAACATATGACAGCAATACTTGTAAAACATTTTCATTTTTCACAGCATTTTCATAGCAAACTATTATAATTGTAGAGAAGAATTTTAAAAGTACATGCCCACATACAACTCATCTGCCCAGCTGCTTTACCTCTCTAGCTGTATTATTAATAAAGACAGCAAATAATGTTAGTGATAAAACATTACCTTGCTTAACCCCAGAGTATGTGGGATACCATTCTGTAAAATAATCACTTACTTTAGCAAAGCCCATGGGTTAGTTAACAGCTGGTATATTTGGTGCTGAATCATCTTTAAAGTTATACCTTACTCTGATCCAGACCCTTGCTTGAGCACATTTTCTCCAACTACCTGCAACTTTATTACATTATGCACTGTGATATACTTTTGTGTCTATTGTTGGAGGTAGTGTTCTACTATTATTACAACTTTATATTCTTATTATGACTTTTAGTTAAAAGCCTTTCCCTATTCACTTGTTGCATTCTCAACATGTCCTGGATTTGGGCTGGGCCTCGAGCTTGTCGTTGTTAAAGTGGACTTGTATTGCTCAATGAAACACTGGGATGTGATATTTATCTACACAAATAGAGCTTACACAGTCGCTCCGTCTGTCTGATCCAATAAGGAGAGGCTAAATGTTTAGCCACTTCTGCCTTGTATTTCTCAGTGGAGTGGGAAGCCATGCAGTAGAGGGTCCTCTCTAATTAAACAGAGGGTAAACCCCCCCCCCGTCTGCTTCTCTGAACAGGGCAGCCTGATGTTTATATTAAATCCCTGAGACACTTGGCTGCTCACACAGAAAACCTACAATAGCCATATTTGGCCACACTGTCTCACAGAGACCAGCCCTGATCTCTGTGTTGGCTTTGCTGCTGCTTTTGAAGGACGTTTATTCCAAAGGGAGGTGCTATGCTTTAAACTTGATTTTACCTTTTTAATGAAAATAAAAACCAGTCTGACAATTAAAAATCATTAAATATCACTGATCCCAAAGGCTAGTCATAATTAAAAAGACAAGGATCCTTTCCTGAACATATTCATGCATTGTCAACATTATTACATGGTTGGTCAAATCTTCCTCAAAACTGGTGTGGGACATCCCACCGTACTGCTCTATATTGCCATCAATCACCCAAAGGACTGCCTCCAACCCTGTCACCATTATGTGGTCAACCTCACCAAACAGGAGGTGCTTTTTTCAAGGTCTTAACATTGCCCTACAGGAACGAAAATTCACACACATTACCATGTTGGAAAGACAGATGTACAGGAAGATTTTGATGGGTGCATGGGGCGTAATGGCTAAGTGGTGCCCCCTACAACTTTTCAAAATAATCAGCCCCTGCATCCCGTTAAAGGTAAGGTCATGAATCATGGTCAGCATATGTATCATGTGAGGACCTACACAAAAGAATATGGGACCCATACACAAATACAACAGGAAGTCAATCTGATTCTTTGAATTTCCAAAAAAAACACTGAACCTTGCTGGATCACTGGCAATGGCCCAGTTAATGAAAAGTGGGATTCATGCGCATTTTAGGCACTGGACCAGCAAACAAGCACAAAATGTGAATTGATTTTCTGGAGATAAACCATAGTGATAGTTTCTGTTGCAGGTTTGTTAGAAAGTTATTTATTCTCCTGATAGAAAAGGAACTAAATGAAGATGTGAAAAGGCTTTATATTGTTGAGTCTGGGTATGATTTGTAAAGTTCTGTGAGATTCAGTTTCTGTCTTTGTCCTTTAACTTGGTCTTTCTGGTCATATAACTTTTGATTGATCCGACATCGCTGCAGCACACATATTCTGATAGTCGAGGTTGTCCTTAAAAAATAGATTTCTATAACTTGGTTTTGCTTGAAAGGGTTGAGATTCTACAGACATTTTAACATAAAAAAAAAACAGGCGGACCAACAATAGTAGAAGCTAGCTTGAGGTTCCAAGGGTGCCTTTTTTGTTTAATAATGGTTTAACCTCTGATAACATTTATATTCTTTACTTTGTGTTCCTTATTTATTTGTTTTTTCCAAAACTACAATATAAGACTGAACATGCCTGCATCCAATTATCTCACCAAAGTGCCCCCTGCTGGACATGAGACACTATTTAGACTATTCTCACTATCTTTAATATAATAGGCTCATAGCAAATGACAGGCATTCAACTTGTGTGTGACGTCATTTTCCAGCCCCAAAATCTGACTTCCAAGGTAAATATATTGCACCAGAAGTCACCGAATGATGACTTGCTGAAACATTTTGGTGATTTGTGGAAAATCTGTACACATTTTTTTTTTCATGGCACCAGTTTCAAACCAGTTCACCCAAGAAGTCATTTAAGAGATATCAAGGACGATTGGAGCAATGGGGTGGCATGCTAATCGACACAGACAGACAGACACACCGCCGTTTATAGTAGTAAGATGTAACGACTTATGTGATCAAGCATTGGCTTATTTTTCTAACAACTCTTTATATTTTATGCAGGTTTTGTTAACCAATGATCTTTCATGTTTGGCATTATGAGCAACACGTTTGACATTTTTGGTGTTGTAGTGACAAAAACCTATAAGAGGGAGCAAGTGTAAAAATAAGCACGAAAAGAGGTTCACAGGTTTTAAATGTATGCAGATGACACTCAGATGACATTAAATTAAATGATGATTGTATTTTTTGCCTTCTCTCTATCCCAGTGCTAAACCCTTCTGAATAAGAACTTGTGATGGTTTTCAGTGCATCCTCTTGCTCTGAGGTGTTTTTGTGAGTCCATGGGTACAGCTAGCTGAGGAGAACATGCTGAGTGTTTTTAATAACTGTCCAAATCTTGTGCTGACTTCTTTTCTCCCTTCTTTGGTTACACACAGCTAAAATTATCTGACTTCAGGCTGTTTATGGGTATTGACAAAGTGTCAGTAAAAAAATCCAGGCATTTAGCGTTTACAGAGCAGCTCTTAACAGAGGAAAATGTCATAGAGATTTTCTGACCTCTGAGCAGGAACTGAACTGTTTCTCTAGGCTGTTTCTCCTCTTCCTTATTTCATACCTCCCACTCGCGCTTTTAAACATGCTGAACACACACAGAGGAAAGTAAACTTATGCCACTCTTAACATCTAAACTTCTATCTGAGAACTAAAAAAACTTTTTTTCTTACTTTTCTCCTCTCAGGATCCCGATAGATGTGGACCCACTCACTGTTTTCGCCTCCTTGTCCCCCGAGGGGGTCCTCATCATTGAAGCCCGGCAGACTCCTCCATATTCTCTCTTTAGCAGCGAGGGCGCTCAGGGGGTTGAATCACCGCAGCTTGAGGCCCCCAAGCCCCAGGAAGTCCCTTTAGTCTAAAACCCCACCTTCAACCAATATAAAGAAATCCTGTTGCACATGAAATATTTGGCCTTTAGCTTCATAATGTACAGGGTTGTACCAGTTATGTGTAAATTCAAACATAGCCTAGTTTAAACCTGTTCTAACTTATCAAAGAGTTTATGACACTATAAAATGAGAAAATATTTACAGTGCAGGCTGAAGTAAAAACCTCAATCTTAAACCTGCTCCTTGTAGGTGTAAAGTCTTGAAGGATGAGGAGGAGCAGAAGATTTTTTTAGCCATGTGGCATAAGTAGAGTGTTGTTCATGTTGAATTTTAATACTCAGAAATGTAGAATGACTTTGTTCTTAAACCTCCTTTCCACAAATGTAACTTTATATATCAAACTAGAAGATCCAACAGCACTTCATATCAATATAATGATATATTTAGTACCAAAGTGATAAACCTGACTGTATTTCATCTAGTTAAATTAAAATGACTTGCCTGTTAGCAGCTTGTCTAAGCTAGCACATAGTGTGTATGAAATCCACCATGAAAGTTAGAATTTTGCAAAGTTCTTCTGGCAAATTCCATATGAAATATTATGGTGGGAAGGAATTTTGCAGGCACTTAGATATCACTGAGGTTCCTATAGGAATGAATAGACTACTGGCTGAATCCCCTCCATTATCGTGTTTAAGTGGAAATGAGGAGTTAAAGCCACTTTAGTTCGAGTGGAGATCATTTCATCCATGCAACAAGACTACAGATCACTTCTGTTTTAAAACAAGATTTCACTGCTTAGTGTCACTGTTACTATTTTACACAACTGGCTGTAGATTAAGGTTGTAGGTGTCATCACCTAATGCTAATGCTTTTTTAAAATTGTATACTTTACTGTCACTGTTTGAGACTCAATAGCAGTAAATGTTATTTTCAGCTTTTAGTTTGTACAGAAACTGTTAGGCACAAGAAGCAGCACAGTAGCAAAGACTGCATAATGAGAAATGCTATCAACTGATTGAGCACATAGAGTTACCTGTCACTTATGAGACAATATTTTGGTTATGTTACGCTCTACTGGTTAACCTGTCTTCAAGGTGCAGCCAGTCAACTTAAGTTACTAGCTAACTACTTTCAGTGTGGGGTTCAGTCTAGACTTTGCACCATATCTTAAGACAGAATTTACACAGAGCTGGTGCAACAGGCCACTGGTATTCATATTTGTCAAATAGTCAAGGAAATGACCCCTTTGTGCCTTTGTGATTTTCTTTTAAAAGTTGCACAGGCATTTTAGGTATAGAACATAAGTTAAGAGGCACCAAATTCTGGTTTGTACTTTTGCATCAACTTCACACAACAGCTAAACTGTAGCAGCCTCAGAAGTCTTTTTTATATCACTTTTAAAGCAAAAATATAAATATCCAGGCTTGAAATAAAAAAAGTAACATCTTACATCTATATCAATTACATCTATTATATTGAATTTTTGATTGTCAAATCAAAACCTAATGATTCATATCCATATCATTCATAATTAGTACAACCCGAATAGAAGAATTATCTTCAGGAACAACAGTACACAGAGGTCAGAGGTCATAGCAAGTAAATGTATGAATTTCTTAATAAATAAACTCAGACTTATACTTTTAATATCATGCAAATAATCAGTTGGAACATAATTTTTATTCACCATAATATATGTGATTATTTTGGTTTAAAAAAAATTAATTGTGCCTTTATTGCCTTGAGTGCCCTGAAGTCACCGTTAATCTTTTGAGTTAATGAACGCTACTTAAACTGACAAGAAACAAAAATATATGCTCTCTTTGTTGTCTACATTAGAGGATGGATTGTGTGTTAATCCTGTATTCAACCAAAGTGTGTTGTAAATATACTTCATTATGTTCTTAATCATTATAAATAATAATCTGAAGTGTTCAAGGTTTTTTGCATTATGGTTTGATTTTCTGTTTTCTATCTGAGCATTCAGAAAGATGGCTGCATGACTGTTGTGGAGGACCGACTGATTTTTATGCCAAAGATGTTCGTTTGTCTCCCGCTGATGTCTTTGTATTGGCTGATGCAATATAAAATGTCCGGCCAATATTCCAGTGTGTTTTAACATCTGTGTCTTTTTATTGAGAACCTTGCCATTCACAGGCCTGAGTCCAGGGATCCTGTGGTGTTATTGTTGGATAACAGTAGGGATTGGGCAGCAGATTAACAGTGGGTTTAGTGCTGGGGGAGATTGGCCTAAACACGCAGAGGCATTTATGCCAGAGCTTTTGTCTGCAAGTGTAAAAAATTGGGATAGCTCCATTGCATGTCATGTGATGCAAAATATTGCAATCTTCTCTGTGTACTGGAATCAAAAAAGGATGATCAGTTTGGATTTAAAGTATCCAAACTGGGGTTTTGCCAGCTAAAGACTTCCACAGGTTTTGACTGCTTTCTATAACATGCCAGCTCACATAAAATGTTGTATTTATTCCTATTAGACTATGTGTGTGGATTCTTGCTGCCATGGCAACAGAGTAATTGGAATCAGGCCAGTTTCTCCTTGGGCAAGTTACTCATGTAGAAGTGACTAATGCACAGCTGTGCAAACCTATAGTATCTGATTAATGTCAAAACCTCTTAGCTGAAACAGCAGGATAATTAATCTCTTTTTTAATTTTGCACTCACGTATTTTCAGAGGTAATTATGAATATGGTGCACATGAACATGATTGCTTATTCATTAACAGTTGCAAATTTGCTCATAGACTACACCACAGCTCATAGTAATTTAGAGAGGAGGAAAAAGCAGTGAGGAAATAATGAGTAACACCAATACAGTATTTAACATTTTCATATGCTTTTGCTTTATTGGAGCTCCAAAGATTGCATGATTATATGGCTATTAAATTTATCACTGTAATGCATCTGTAGAACTGGTGCAAGGTCAAATAAGCAGGCTGTCTATCTATATGTGATCTGAATGTTAGAAATTTTCTTGTTTCTACTCAGTGTGTTCTTCTTGTACATCATGGGCCTCCAGCTCCTGGCCCAGTGGACCCCTGTCCAGCTCTGACTCTTCAGACTGGGCTGTTTCGTCTGCAGCTCCTCCTGTTCCTGCCACCTGGATCTCTCTATCCTCATCTGGTTCTTTGTGTTCTTGTTGTATGGACATGTCTTTGTCCGGGCTTTCTTGGCTTTCTGAGGCTTCATGCTTCAAAGAATCTTGAAAACTCCCTGTGCCTTCGCCCTGTGCAGGATCTGAAGGATGCGACTCTCCAGATGGCTCCTCATGGGTCTCCTCCTCTTGTCCCCTCATCTTTTCATGCTGCTGTGGTCCAGCTGCAGAGCTGTCAGGGTGGGTCTGATCACCATGGACCTCTGGTGGAGACTTGTCCCCATAGTCCTCTGTACACGTACTGTCTGGGTCTTCTGGTGCTCTGCAGCTATCTGGGTCTGCGGCAAGAGAATTTTCCTTCTCCTCTCTCTCTCCATCCGCCTCCATCTCCACCTGTGTTGGTGCATTAATGTGTTGAAAATGTCAGCGGTGAAATAAATGAATGGTTAGAATTAAAGGTTAGCTAGCCCCCCTTTCATGCCCCACCTCATTACTGATTTTGTATGCTTGTCCTTTCATTGGAGAGAACTCAAGAGGGATTTCAAAATAGATGCAATCAGGAGGTATTGTTCACAGTTGTCTAAGAAATCAGCTACAGAAATGGATTGGCATTCTTGGAAACATGGTTAATCGTCAGATATAATAATAAAGAGCATTCTTATATCTGTCAGTAAATAATTGCATAACACGAGAAGCTAACGCTGGTTAGCTGAGCTTAGTTTACACTGGAAACAAGAGGGGTCTGGCTGCAGACCATACATCTCTGATGGCCACTCTCACAGAGTGAGTCTCTCATCTAAGATGATGCATATCACAGAAAGGAAATGCTGGAATTTCACAGTACAGCGTAATTCCAGTTTTCGATTTTTTCTTTTTAATTTCAACTTAATTCATAAACAAAGTCTAGCTGTTCCATTCATGAAATAACTACATTGCAAACACAACAGGCTAAGCAACCTTTCATGAATAACTAGAGAAAAAGGTCAGGGGTCTAATGCAAGATTAAATAATGCATATACCCGTTTTAAAAGTAGTTACACTAACAGTGGCTCACTTTAGCTTCATTAGTTAAGCTAAAGCTAATATAGCTATGTTAGCTACGCAATTAACATTACTAAGTAAGATAGTGTAGCTGAGTTATCCTTAGCTATGTTAGCCTTAGCTCATTTGCTATAGCTCATGTCAGCTACATAACATATAAAGAAAACAGAGCTACGTAGATAATGTATCTATAAAGCTTACATGGCTGCTTTTTTTAACTTAGCTTTAGCTACATTAGTTGCATAGCTACGTTCTATATGTAGTTCCATTATCTACAACCAAATAAGCTTTAGCAATTTGAGTTTTAGTAAACATAGTTTAGGCTAATTTAGCTACATAGGAACATAACTGCTTTGTGAGCTTAGCTTAAGCTATGTTACCCACATAGCTCTGTAGCTCCTTTATCTACATAGCCGAAGTAGTTAACAGAGCTACATAAGTTACTCCTGCTTCGTTAGAATGTTCATGGAGGATGAGCTTTTTTGTGTGTAAGTGAACTGCTTACACGGCTTTAATGAACGTTTTGTAATCAGGTTTTGCTGCTCAGGGTTTTTACTTTTAATTTTTAGTATCCAAACAGTTTCCTTAACCTAACCCTAAACAGAAGTTTGATTGGGTTTTAATTTTGTAAGTTTTAGCCTGTATTTCTGTTCTGAGATATATTGCATCTCAGATGAACAGTGTGAGAGTGGCCGTCAGAGAAGAGCAATCTGAAGTGAGATGGTCTTGCTGGAAACAGAAAGAATAAGGCTGTTTGAAAACGACATTTATCTTGAAAGCGAAATCTTTTTAGTATGTATAGACAGCAAACAAACAAATATTTTAAAGAAAGTTGCAGATTTTTTATTCAGGGACTGCTCAAGGCAAGGAAGCAGTAAAGGGCATAAATCCCATAATTTAGTGAAGCCATGACTATTAAAATGTCTTAAAATTTTAGTCCTTCAATAGCCAGCAGGTGGCGACTCCAATGAAAAGAAGTCCTATTTTTATGACCTAACCTATTACACCAGATAGACTGTTTCAAACACCCACTGCACTTTTCAAAAAAAGGTGACAGGATGAACTTTCTATCTGTCACACTCATGATGGGCCAATCAGAGTGACAAGATAAACTGAGGTAATAAACATGCACAACTCCAGCGCTAACTTGAGCCATACAGGCTGGGGCTGCCGTAGTGTATGAATGGCAGAGGTTGTCAGTAGTTAAAATTCATGCTGCCAAAGCCTATTGAGAGACATGCAAAAACATCTCTGCTAAAGAAGCTTTCAGTGTGGCTTTCTGCTCTTGTTCTAATAAAGAAATGTGGTCAAGTTCCAATGGTGGGTAGTAACATGTTACATTTACTCCGTTACACCCTACTTTTAGTTGTCTATGATTTGTTTTCATTAATTATTTTTTTACACTCAAATGAACTCTCACAGCAGTGTGATCTTTGCCTTTCAAACGACGAGGAACAACAGCCACATAATGCGCTGTCTACTGTGTCTAAACGGTGGAAATCTCAAGCTCCAAAATTAGCACGTCAAATCTAAGAAAGCACGTTACGATAAGAAAGCTAAACAAGCTAACAACTGCACTGCTAGTTAGCTAAACATTTAAATAATGAGTTCAAATCTCTGTTTTAACTCGCAGACTGCAAAGACACAGTTGTGTGAGTGATAAATGATGTTGTGTCCAATCACCGCAACTCTGCTAGCTAAAAAGTAAAAATTAAATAAAAAGAGGCAAAAAGTCAGAAATGAGGCAAAATAAAGTTCCTTATGAAGTTACTCACTACTTGAGTAGTCTTTTAAAAAGGTATTTATTTACTCTTACTCAAGTGCTTATTTTTATGAGTACTTTCACTTCTACTTGAGTAATTGTTATCATTGAGTAACAGTACTTTTACTTAGTACTGTAACTGTGTACTCTACCCACCACTGTCCAGTTCTAATAAAACTGATGCTGGTGTTTGGTTACAGTCTTTTGTTTTTAATGTATTTTATGATGTTTTTATGTTCAGTGGTTTTACTTGTTTTAGTCACTGTGCAGCACTTTGGTAAAAGTAATGGTCTGTAAAATGTGCTATATAAATAAAGTGGATTGGATTGGATTGGATTGAATCTTATTACTCAACCAGAAACCATTTCATATACAGACAACATTTTCACTGACCAAAGCATGTCAGCAGAGGAGTGGAAACATCTTTTCTATCATGAAAAGCTTTTACTGCTGTTCTTTGCTCTTTATTTTATAAAGATATGTGGTCAAGTTCTGATAAAACTGCCACTTTACTTTAGCTACATCCCAGCTAAACTTCAATGGATTTGCCTGACTGCCATCAGGCAAATCCATCTGCTTTGAAATGTAAATTTTACAAGAACTCACAAGATAATAAATTCTCTTGGATGATTTGAAATCATCGTTAACAGTTAAGCAATGAGTATATCCTCCTTAGTTTAAATGTTTAAATTCACCCTATCATATTTCTCTTTAGATGAAATAGACAATAAAGGACAGTATTTACCAGTGCTGTGGCTACCTCTGTTTGAAAGTTGCTACCTCTAAGCCAGCAATAGGATGAACAACTGTCCCCATAGATACAGTTGGTATCACATCAAAGAATAGGGGATAATAATCAGGTTCACTAGCGTGCAACGCTACAAATACATGGATTTTGAGCTCTGATGCTAAAGCTAACAAGCTGCAATGTTCTACACTGAGCCATTTCTATTAATCAACAAGGAGGATACCATAATAAACTTATCAGAAAACAATCAGAATGTTGTCCATATGTTATAAAAGTCTGGATAAATGTTTCCACTCATTGACCCAACATGTCTTTTGAATTACTTGGTAAGAGACAGCATCATATTCTCTACATCTATGATGCACTCTGTGTTTAGAGTGTTAACTTAAACTCTTTAATGAAAAAGTTTCTGATTTTTAAGTGTATTTGTTGTGCTGAAGGCCACACAGCAGTATATTAAGTTTTTATACTTACCAGGTCCCAGTAATCTCAATCAGCTTTATCAAAAATGCATAACAAATGAAAGCCCAGGTCTCAGAGGGTTAAAAATCTAAATACGTTTTTTAGAAGCAGTCACCTTTATGGGAATGATGATAGCAGTAGGAACAGAGGATTCAGGAACTGGAGCTTCCACAGTCAGGATACCATCAACAGAGAGAGTGGATGCTATTTTGGAAACATCAATCTCAGCTGGGAGCCTGAAAACAACAGAAGTGTGTTCACAAGGTCTCTACATGCACAGTGGTGGTGCTTTCATGTTCTGACACTGATATACATGATATGTAATTTTTCAGCTCAGTGAGCACATTACAGATTGAGAACTGTTTAAAAAAAAACCTTTGGTGCTGCATTCTCCACCGCTGACTGGTGTTTGTAATGGATTAACGTGAGCATATTTCATGGTCTGTATTTAGAGCAGTGTTTACTTTGCATACCTGTATTTCCTTGTGAAACATCTGGCAATAAATCCATGCTCGTCTGGCCTCTCCTCGTGTTTCCCTAGGAATGGATTACCGTTTATGGGGAGGAATGTGAGGACACAGAGGAATCACGCAACACAGAGAAAACCACTCAACACAGAAATTAATTTCTGCCACAGAGCGGTAATTTCCCAATGCACATTATTGAAGCAGCGTTCTAATTTTGTTACATTCAGCTTCCTCTCCATCCTTGCTTAGTTTTGAGGGATTTATTCTGTCAGCTGTGAGAGAACTCTATTTATATAACTGTTACTTTATGAGATGATAATATTAGATAGACAGGATTATTCATGTTTTAATAAGAGCAGGAACTATCCTGTGAGTGAAAGTAATTAGCTGTGTTAATAAAGTGGACTTTTAGAGCTGTTTAATTAAAAGAACCTTGAGTAAATTAATGTTCTGTACCTTCAACCTGCAGGAATCCGTCAGTGACACTGAGACTAATCTCACAGGGGGAGAAGTGAGCCACGTCCAGGCTGACCCTCCACTTGTACTGCTCCTTACTCATGGTCTGTTCTGGATGATGCATCGAAGCAGAGATGTAGGGCACAAACATTGGTGCGGGTATGTACCCCGGCCAGTAAGTGGCTGCCAAACTCCTCTGGAGCCACTCCACATCCATCCACCGAGGGTCTCGAGGCTCCAGGAAAGGCAGCAGGCCAACATCCTGACTGAAAAGACGGCCGGACTGCCACAGTTTTCTCTGGGGGTACCAGGGGACATCCCTTCCACATGACAGCTCTGTTTTTGTCTGTACGCTCATGTTTCTTAAATTAAATGGCACAGAAAAAACTCTTTTGAAATGTTAAAAAAAAAACTGCAGCTCAGCAAGTAACTTCTGAACTAATGGGGTTGACTTACTTAAATTTATGCAGTTAAAATCTCATCATGGGTCAGGGAAATGTTCAGCAACGCTGAGAATGACGAGAGACACAAAGCTCTCTGAGGGGCTTTTTATACCACTCCTGCCTCTCTGGCACCCATTAAGCATTCAGTGATCCCATGAGACTTGGGCATGGGGTGATGGGTGTGGAATTGGAGGCTGTTACCTCTTGCTGGCCTGAAATATCTAGCAGACTAATTAGTTGTAATTTATAACTTTTGAGCCTACAATGGTAAATAGCGAGCAGTTGTCTGAGGCTGTTTGTGACTGGACTGTTGCATCTGTTCCCTGAAGACCGCTCCTCTCACATCCCAGTGAACTCTATTCTGTCAGCGGTGACTAGGCTCCTCAGTCTTGTCATGAGTCAGTGATAATGTCCCCTCCCTCCTGTGTTTCACCCCTCAAAGGACACAGTTGCAGCAGTTCGTCTGGAGCATGAAATACCTCTACTAGAAGCTGAGGACACATAATGCTTTTTTTTGTGGGGGTTATCTGAAAGTTTCAGTGGCATGTGTGTGTACTGAGTATATAAAGCTTTCTTCCACTCCATTTTTCTTTCACTGTGTGGTTTCAACAGGATTATTATTGTTCCCTCTTTTATCAAGTGTGACAGACTTGTCAGTGTTTCATTTTTAGAGCCATGTGCCCTGGGATTTTGGCGAACTGTCCACTGGAGCACAAACAGATTAAAGTGATGCCTCAGCCACAGATTCTGACCATGCTGTGAGAGGTTAAATTTGGACTTCTTTGCTACTGGAGTTTTTCTTTTGAAAAAATCTGAAACATTGTTGTTTCCTTTGTTTCTTACCATCAAAAGACTCATCAAAGTCCATGGCATGGGCCATCTTACTGCTCAAGCTTTTCATCACACCCAGCTAAGATTTACAAAAATTTAAAGCACAAAATACTAAATGACCATTTTAGTGTTATTGTACAATGCTGAGAAACTAACACTTGTACTCTGGTCTGGTTGATACTCCCTAGACCATGGGTCTCAAACTTGTGGCCCGCGGGCCCCCCACTTGAAATCAAAGTTTAGTGTTAGTGCGGCCCGTGCCTTTTACTCACACACACTACAGCCTCAGTTACAAAATTCAACCAGTTTCTGCTTCCTATTAACAACACTGCAGCTTTAAATCCAACAAAAGGCTTGTTTCATATTATATCCATAATATGAATAAGCATTAAAGGGATACTTCAACATTTTGGCAAATTCGTCCATTGCCATAACCCCTATAGTCTTAGTAATAGGTTACCTTTACCTTTAGTTGTCGGTGCGAGCTATTTTTAGATCGCCGCTGCCGAGTTCGGACCTGCTGTGCCAACTCAATGTAAGCAGACGGTATTCCGGCTTTCCCTCATCAAACTCATCAAATACACAATCCAACAACTCCAAAACGCCCTCGTGGACAAGTTGTGACTTGCACATTCACCACGCTATGAAATAATAACGTATACTTATGTAACATTACAACACATGAAGCAAATACTCTGAACTATTTCTTGAGTAACGACTGGGCGGAGTGACACAGTGCAGCAGCCATGTCTGGAGTGTAGTTCCAGCTTTGCATTGAGCTTTAAAACATCTCCGTCTGGTAATGTTCCATGATCATTTCATATTGCAGCAGTAATAGCGCAGCAGTGCGATGACTCTCTGCAGGATCCTTGTATCTCTCTCACTTCCTCCTTTCTCTCTCTGATTCTCCTCTCTGGACTCTGTGCACTGATCCCTGGTCAGATGAAAAAGGGCTCGGATCAGGTTTCATGAACAGGTTGCTGTTTTAAAGCCATGAACAGTCATGGCGAATGTATATCTAATTAATATTCCAGTCTTGTAAATTCATCATCAGTGGATTCTAAAAATGTTAAAATCAGTAAAAATGGTCATATGTTACAAGGGCAGCATATTTTTACCTGACCTTTAAAGATAACTTGCAAATAAATTATCTTTCTAAAGCAGCTAATCAACCTTTTTGTGTGTAAACATGCAGCACTAATTAAATGGTACAGCATCTAATATTGGATAATTTCTCTTTATAAACATTGCAGCAGCCTGTATATCAATCGATGGTCATATTGATATTGCTAAAAAATTGTCTGGCCCACAGGACATCTCGTTGGAGCAAATCCGGCCCCTTACCCTAAATGAGTTTGAGACCCCTGTCCTAGACAATCTGACTGCAGACTTCCACTGTCAGACCCCTTATAATGTGGTTCCATAAGAAAAAAGTGTTTTTATTTACATCCTTGGTAGCTGCAAATGTAACAGAAAGACAGTCTTGTTTGAGAATCTGCATCTAGTGCTTCTTTGCAGTCTAATGTGATACAACTGAGCTTATTTCCTGCTTAACCTAAGTTTACAGTTACATATAACTCAAGAAACAATATGCCTTAGCTTAATGTCTCCAAACTAAACTAAGTGTAAATACTGGACATGAAGTGTACAGCTTACTCATGACAAAATACATTTCTGTTAACTAGTAATGCATGTGACATCTTGCAAACATCGTATATATTAACAACATAACAGGCATATCAGTTACCAAATGTTAAACACAGCTAGTGCGCCACACTTGCAAAAATTAGCTTCAGATGCTAGCGCTAGTTAGCATCCTCATTTTATGAAAAAAACAACAGTTCCAACATGTAAACTTACTTCACACATGTAGATAAACCTAATCTAACTTGTGCACTCCTCTCTCACCAGCAAACACAACAGAAAGACAGTCTTGTATGAGAAGCAGCATCTAGTGCTTCTTTGCAGACCGTCTAATGTTACGTGATATAACTGAGCAGACTTCCTGCTAAAACCAAGAGAGCAGCGTCAGTTGACAACACAACAGTGCAACTACTGACACCTACTGGCCAAAACGAATATTGCCCTGTGATTCATTAGGCTTAAGCAGGTGAGTTTATCCTGTTTAAAGTGACAAAGAACATCTAAATAAATTTAATTTAACCAGAAAAATTATAGAGGGGGTCCAATATGATAACAGGGAGTGATTAACAACAATCCTGGGCATTGTGCTACTGATACAAATAACCAGGGCACCACATCTGTTACATCTAATGTTGACTAAAACTACTCTATTCAGGTAAGGGTTAGGCTAGGGTAGGGGTAAGTGCACAGATAATGCTCTGAAGGAGAGTGACATATGATGAGAGAGAATGACACAGGGGGTCTCAGGGCTGCAGCAAAGCCTGCCTCTTGTAAGGGGGCTTGACAGTAGAGAGGGCCTGACAGAGAGATAGAGGAGAGGTAGTTCATTATGCCATCAACTATAGCATAAGAGTTTATTTTACAAATTTTAATGATAGACAAAGGTGCAAGTCTTTGGCAATTAGACTCCATCATGATATATTCATGTACTTGGAAGGGTAGTTAGGCAAATGGCAGGAGAAGGATATCCCCTATAGAGTCTAGACACTGGTGGTGGTGGTTTTGATGAGGGATGTAGGATCCGATGTGGAGTAGACATCTGAGAAGCTGGACCAGGAACTAATGAGTTAGCTTGGAGGAGGAGACTGACTTCTGCAGGATGAGATAAGCAGAAAACCTGTGAAGATGCTGATTAACTGAGTGGAGGTGACTGGGGTGGAGGGTTGCAGCATCCATACTGAATCAACAGGCTGACTGTGGAAGCAAGAATGACAGATTAAATTTGACAGGTGCAGGATGATTGGTCAAACAAGGTTGTTGCAAAATCATATTAGCTGAGTAGTTAAGAGAGTGAACGCCCAGCTGATCAACAGAGGGGGGAGAGAGACATGATGGAAAAAGGGAGAGGTATGAAGGGTGAATCAGTCTTCCTGCTTGAACTTTTGCTGAGCTCCATAAGTTTCACTACAGGCCTTGAGAGGGGCCTGACAGTGGAGAAGGGGCCTTTCCAGCTGACCTGATTCAAGTAAGGCTAATTACAATTCTATATTGAATATACTGGGTGGGACCAAGTCATCAGAGACTGCAGCTCCCAATCAATGGCAATTTCCATCAAAAGATCCAGCATTTGTAGCCTACATAGACTGCTGATGCAGAGCTCAAATGAGAAGTTATAATAATTGCCCCCTTCAGAGACTAAAAGACTGAGAAATGTTACGTTAAACATCTGTACCATAAAACCTAATTTTTCTCAAGTCAATTTTGGTTATGCAGCAAAGATTTTACAAATGATTATGGCAATGCATAATGATAAGGGATTCCATCTTTTCTGGATGTTAATATTTGGCATATTCAAGCAGCTCTGCAATCTAGAGGATGCTCTTCTCCGTTTTTTTTAATCTGTCTTTGTGGTTCATAAAAAAGAAAAGAAAATTGAACACAATCTGACTAAAGATTGATTTCCATTATTTGTAGGTTGAGAGTTTTCCTCATTGGTTTTTGAGCTTCATGGACTGTAACGATACTGAAGAGACAGAGCATTAAAAGATAGATAAATGGACTGTAGAAAATGATTATTGATCTTGCTTCTTTTTCCTCTTTTTTCATTTAGATGGATTGCATGCAGGCTAACCTACAGAGAGTGGATCCTGCCTAAAATTATCATGCAAGCTTTGGCTGACTTCAGCCATTATAAAAAACAAATCTCAGTATTTAGAGTGAGATTGATGGTTTTTATGACATCAGTAATCTCAGTTATGAGTGAAATATATCTGTGATTAAAAAAAAAAAAGAAAAAAAGATAATGCAGCCACTCAGAAGTATTCACTGTTGTATCAGAAACTAATAGAGAATGATTGACTTTTTGTCCGACAGACACAATGAAACACCAGAATGTGAAAAGCAAAAGTATAAATGAAGGTTATAATTGCTGAATCAATGAGTGTATAGCTGCTTTAGTTTTAGGTTCTCAATATTGTGCATGCTGGCTTATTAAAACACTGAAATTTTACTGGAACATTAAAACATGTCCGATTTACACATGCATTTCCAATTATAGCTTGAACTTCATGTCAGAAAGCCCTTGATAGTGCAAATAAGAAGTGAGGATGTCACTGGAAAAGGTGCTGTGGTAGATTCTTCACAAGGTATGCTAAAGGTAACACTACATGAAGTTGAATAGAAGAGCCATATTTTTTTGAGCCTTCAACATTGGATGGCTTTCTAAATTGGTCTAAATTGGTCTTAAAATGCATCCTTCAACAACAAGCAAGAAGACAAGCAAAACAGCCAAGAAAACAACTGTTATGCTGCAATTTTGAATCCAATGACTGGTTTTAGCATCCATAGGTATTATGATGTTTTCAAGCATCTAGCCATGCAGTCTACGTTTGCAAACATTTGTGATTTAAAAAGGATCTTTCTGAAGAGCTTGGTGACTTCAAACATTGTACTGTGATGGATGCCACCTTTGCCATAAGTGGGTTCATGAAATTTCATCCCTGCTGGATATTCCACAATTAACCGTGAGTGATTAAAAAGTGGAAGCATTTGGGGACAACAGACACTCATGGAGTGATGTAAAGCACACTAGACTGTGGAGCAGTAGAAGTGTGTTCTGTGGAGTGATGAATCATGCTTCTGTTTGGCAGTCAGATGGGTGAGTCTGGGTTTGGTGGTTGCGAGGAGAATGTTACCTGCCTGAATGCACTGTGACTTAAGTTTGGTGAAGGAGGGATAAGACATACCAAGACACTTTGGACAATGCTATGCTTCCAACTTTGTGGCAACAGTTTGGGGAAGGCTCTTCTTTATTCCAACATGACTGCCCCAGTGCACAAAGCAAGGACTATAAAGACATGGTTTGATGAGTTTGGTGTGGAATAACTTGACTGGCCCACACAGAACCCTGACCTCAACCCCATTGAGGACCTTTGGGATGAACTGGAACGGAGATGGCAAGCTGGGCCTTCTTATCCAGTGAAAGTGCCTGACCTCAAATGCTCTACAGAATGGCTTGTCACAGATTCCTGCAAAACACTCCAAAATCAATAATTCAAGCCTCCAAAACCTTAAAATGCTCTCCTGAGTTTTGCAACAATAATGACTCTATACACATACGAGTGTTTTGCTCAGTTGTATTCTGAATTCAGCACTGTGCCCAAAAGGAGCACTGTTTTCAGAATTGAGAAAATGTGTCCATTAAATACATCTCTACCCTGTGGTAATACTTCCAACTCCTCTTAACACATCACTCACCAAACCATCATGATGCTTCGAATCAGATTTAGCTTAAAAGTTTTCCTGCAGTTTTCCTGTGCAAATAAAAAGCTCATCTGAAGTTACTCAAACTCTCGTTCTTCACTGTGTTATCTTTTTTCTGATTCATCCTCATCCCATCTGGCAGCCACTAGAGATCATAAAGTCTTCCTCCCTGGTCCCCCTTGCTTTTCCTCCCTTGAACTGCTAATGCCCCTCTCAAGCAATACATCCATATCTTTCTGTATATACTTTGATCCCTTTCATTTTAAGGCATGGCTTCTATCTCACCCTTCTTTCCACCCACACCAACCCTTTAGTCCAGCCACTCAATCTACTTTTGAATCGGCACTGCCCCTTCTCTGCACTCATGCACATCAAGTGTGTCTTAAATACAATTTTCCAGCCCAGATGAGACATTCTGGACTCAG
This sequence comes from Cheilinus undulatus, assembly GCF_018320785.1. Lineage (NCBI taxonomy): Eukaryota > Metazoa > Chordata > Actinopteri > Labriformes > Labridae > Cheilinus > Cheilinus undulatus. The sequence continues at coordinate 26,841,876 of NC_054869.1, read as the reverse complement.
AGTTTAAGATCGGAAACGCAACTATGACCCAGTTTACTTTTACCATTAGTGCAATTTGAGCTACAGAGGATCTTGAAAGTCAGTTTTCCCTACTCAACTACCCCGATGCTGTGTCTGATTCCCCCCCTGAAGCCTGTTCCTGCTAATAAATGCATTTGAAGTAAGATGTTGCCATTTGTAAGATGATTACAGTCACCTATGCTCAGGGGAGAGCTCAGCAGAGGCCAGTCACAGCAGATCATGAGGCTTCAAACAGCTCGCTGCGAATCTGCGCAATATTAGCAGCTAATGCATCAAAGGGGATGAAGTGTCAAACGGCTGGTTTGTCCCTGTGGACACTGCATTCATCACAGTTATTGTGAGGCTGGCTCAGTTGCTGAGGCAGGCTGCCTGCTCGGTGAATAGATGCGTGGCGCATATCAAAACTGACACATCAGGATTGAGTGTCTTATCTAGGGAAATTTTGGGATTTTACAAGTTGTTGCAGCCAGGAAAGAGACTGGAAGAATATGAAGTGATGCTAGAATTTTGATCTAACATAAAGACGATGCTGCTGATAGTAGAAACGTTTTTCTGAATTGGTTCAGTTGAGTCTGTTGCCAGTCTATTCCCTCTCTGACAACAGTAAACAAGAATAACCTCATAAACACTGTAAATCACTGAAGAGGGAAACAAGGCAATCTAATCTTGAGCAGTTTCCTGTTCTGTGTTATTGCATTTACAATGCTTTTCATTCAGCTCTCTGTGGTGCTCTTAAGACAAATGCAATGCTGACAACAGTGTTGAGTTTGAATTTGTTTCTCTTGGGTGCTTGTAGAAATCCAAAAGCTAAAACCACTTCACAGATTGAGGTTTTCTATGTACTGGAACATTTAGTGAGTGCATTCATGTGAACACAGACTGTATCTGTATGCTGAGGTCTCTATCAGCGTCCGCTGAAGTAGCAAAAAGGCTATGGCAGTGTCCCGGTCTGACTCGAAAGAGATTTGTAGCAAATGAGCTCATCCATCAGCAGAAGCGCGTAGGGACAAGGGGATGATGAGGAGAAAGAGGGTGAGGAGGAAGATGAAGAAAGACGGTGGGGCTGAGCGGAGAGGAGAAGCCTCGCGGTGAAATATGAAGGCTGTGGCATTTCTGGGTTCTCCGGCACCTTCTCTTGTCCTTTGGATGTTTCACCTCGCAGAGTTTAGCCCAGCTCAGTGGTTGTCCAGTACATCTGTTGCTTTGCCATTAATCAGAAAAAGTCATGACATTTTGTGGAGAAGCATCTTCAACTGCATTAACCTCCAAAGATTTAGCATTAACTGGGACTCAGTGTATTTTGACCTCTTCACATGCAGTTTGTCCAAGGTCTGAAAAAACAACTTGTTTGAAGCTTTTCCAGCTCTTCATCAAAGATAAATCATGTTTACACTGTGTAAAATATTAAAAACCAAGACTTGATGTTTTTCACAGCCACATCCTCATTTATTTAGGAATATTTTCTAAATGTCTCGGATCTTATTATAGACACATTTCTCATTAATCTGGTGTCTGAAAACTTTTGCACCTTTCCTACAATTTTACTTAAAGATTTTTAAGTTTGAAGAGCATGAATCTAATCCTGTAGAGCAGATATGACAGGTTTAAGCTCCAATCTGAAACATTGTGCCAGGACTGAAAACAGATCTATCCAATCAGCATCATTTAAAAAGGATAAGACGGTAGCTATGGGCGGGGTTTAGCTGTACTGGGAGAGGGTATCAAAGGCTGCTGTTGGTGTAGCGTTAGTTCTGATGTAGCTAATATATAGTGGTAATTATATCAGAAAATAGAGATCAAAAAACAGCACTGAAAGCTTTTCATGGAGGACAAGATGTTTTCACCCTTCTCCTGACCTACTTCAGCATGAGTTTGCAATAGTGACGACTGAGTTTAATTGTACTGTAAGCTGGTATATGCAATGGCTGCTGCCAGTGAAGCCATGGGCTCAGATGTAGCTATGGTAGTTTTATCAGAACTGGGCCACATTTGTTTATTGACACAAGAGGAAAAAGACACACCAATAGCTTCTTTTGACAGAGAAGATGTTTCTCTCTCGACTGACCTCAGCATGAGTTTATCCACCAACAAGCTCCACTGTTCATGAACTACAGCAGCACCTTCCTGTTGAGCTCAGGTTACAAGTGGAGCTGTGCATGCCTGACTAATGATTGTGACAGGCAGAACACTCATCCAATCACCTTCTGAGAATTTTTTTTAAAGTCCTGCCCTTCCTGAACGCTTTTTATGGGAGGTTTCCTAGTATGGTTAGCATGACCTAGTCTGGTCAAGAGAGTTTCATGGATACATTTTATAATGGCTGTAATGTAATCTTGCAATCACATGCAAATAAAGAAGTCCAGTCCTAAATTAATTGCCCTCTAATTTGATAATAGAACAATTATTCAGCATCTTTAGGTATCAGCAACTTCATTTTGGGGACAGATTCTTTTCTTTGCATTTTGTTGAGAAATTATTTTGGGAAAGAACTTTTAATGTTTCAGTGGTGGATTATTATTATTATTATTATTATTATTATTATTATTATCATTATTTCTACACTGTTGACCTATTTGTTAATCTTTTGGTGTTGGTGTTTTCATTTTTTTTTTTTTTTTTTTTTTTGCCAATGTTTAAACTGATGCATAGGGTATTATTTACTTATTTATTTTACTTTTTTTCCCCTTTCATTCGGATCATTTTTAGACAATTAATCCCTTTGGTTCCTTATTTTCTAAAAATTAATTGGTTTAATTTTAAATGAATAGGTTTTTAAAATGCTTTAACATTTAAACATTTAACAGGGTGTCCTGGTAATACTTTAAATATCTGCAGTCTTTTCCATTGAAATATCCTGGCTGTCCTGGCTTGAAAGGTTTGTTAAAAAAAAGTTCAAATGTCATTCAGAAGTACCAAATTTCCGTTCTTTCATTCTGCCAATCATTAATTCTATAATCTTTCACATATTAATTATACATAAGCAATTCATTAGGATTATTTGATTACTAGGGCTGTAATTAATTTGATTTTTAATCAACTGGCAACACTATTCTTGGGTTTTCGTTACTCCTTATTGTGTCTTTTGAATAAAATTGCTCCTTAGGTGTAACCTGATGTTAGAAAAATAATCCCCAGCAGAATAGAAGGATGCTTGGCTTCTCATATTACAGCTGGCCAGTATGTGGCAGTGTACGGGATGACTCCCTTACTGATGTGAAACCATTCCATCAAAACCACATATGTAGAAGACATGAAAGTGTTAAAAATCTGAAGATAAAACCAATCAACACAAATATCCAGCCCAAGCCATCGCCCCCTTACCTCTTGTCTCATGATCTGTAGTCAGCTACCGATGACCCGCCAAAAAAAGTCGACCTATCCATTATCAGCAAACCTCCAGATTCCACAAGACGAAGTAAGGTGTGACGGTTAATCATCAAGTTCACATTTATACTCCTCTCACACTCAGATCTGATTTATTCAGTTACATCATTTTATCTCACATAAGGAGGGTTTTTAAATGATAACAGTTTATTATCTTGAGATTAATTCATTGATTGTGTGTCATTTTCAGATGCCATGTCATATTTGAGATGCAGTTTTATCTGCCAGCTAAAAACAGGTCACATGAGGTCACAGTCTTTTATAGATGAAGATTTTCTCTGAGCTCTTATGACAGGAAGATAATCGCTACTTGTCCTTTTGCTTTGTGTTGCTGTTTTTGTATGCTCTCTTTTTCAGAGTCTTCAAATGCGTCAGCCAGACTGGAGAGAGAACTGATATCCACTCCCTGAGGACACACCATGGCCATACCAGGTGAGTTTTAAGCAAATATGGTAAAAGTAATCCTTTATACATATGGTGTTTCGCAACTTGAAATGGATAAGCACAGCACAAGTCTGTTTATGGCATTAAGTCACATTTCATAAAAAAACAGGCATGACAAAAGGAAAGCTGCAACTATTTGCTCGCTGCAGGTATGCTCAGCTCTCAGTGCATCTGTGTCCTGCAGGCACCAGAGTCCTGGCACTGAAAAAGCTGTGGCATTTGGTCCAATATGTGTGTGTTTTGAGTGTGTGTGCAACCCTCTAACCCTACCACAGGGTGTAGAGACAACATCCTTCAGGGGCAGCCAGGGTACCTCCAACCGGCTGACATTTCTGACAGCCTCTCATAGAGCACAGAGTGTTGAATTATTCATTCAGGTGTTGTGTGGAAAGGTTGCCATTTTCACAGGAGGAACTAACCCCCGAATGAATTGTGGCTGTTTATCCCCGCAAGTGAATACAGTAGTAATGATTTGGGGCTGTGATGCCTTTTAGGGCAAATGGCAGCACCATTTCCTGTCAGCTCACATGTCCAAAGCTCATACATCTCACTGCAAGTCAGTCAGTACAGCACCTCTTCAATAAAATCAGGTAGGTTTTGTTTTTCAGCTCAGATTAAGACGTGGAAATATTTAACATGGAGCTGCCTGCTTTTCATTTAGTCTATACATAATTATCAGTTCATGAAGTATGTTGTTCTACTTTTAACAAGGGTAATACTTCAAAGGGAATAATACATTTCAACAAATAAAAGAGTTACAGTGCCTATAAAAAAGTATTTCCCCCCTGGATGTTCACCCTTTCTTGATTTTAGAAATCAGTCATGGTTAATATAATTTGGCTTTTGTGATAAAAAGCAAGACCAAAAAACCCTCTGTGTGATTGCAGCAAAAGGTGCATCTACTAAATACTGACTTGAAATGACCATGATTGATTTGCAAAATTAATAAAATGGTAAAACATCCAAGGGAATTAATACTTTTCACAGGCACTGTACATTTGGAAAGCAATTCATGAGAGGCACTAATAAAGGGCTGTGCTACTGTGTAAAAATGTTGAAGCTTAGTCATAAGTCAGAGAAAAATATAACTCTTACATAAGAACATAAAAAGTTAGAAAATTAAATAAAACCATATGATGTACTTCAAATGGCCCTAATCCTCCATAAGACAGGGATTTGTCAAATAATTTAGGCAAACCAAAAGAAACACTGAATTAGCTTTAATCTTGTCTTTCAAAGATGAGTTACAAAACTAGGACATGAAATTAAGAGAGCCACTTGAATATGACTTGATCCTGTGCCACACAGAAAATACTTGATTAAATTGTGCCGATCTCTTGTACAAAACTCCTAAAATGATTGCAAAATTTCCAAGTGAGCTACCAAGACACCTATGACTACTCTGAAGGAGTTACAAGCTTCAGCAGCTGAGATGGGAGAGACTCTGCATTCAACAACCGTTCCATTTGTCACCACTCAAAGCATTATGGGAGAGTGGCAAAGAAAAAGCCACTGTTGGAGAAAACTAATATTAAATCTAGACTGGGGTTTGCCCAATGGCATGTGGGAGACTCCATGGTCAAGTGAAAGAAAGTTCTTTGGTCTGATGAGACCAAAATGGTGCTTCTTGGCCATCACCACAAACACACCATCTCCATTGTTAAGCACAGTGGTGGAAGCATCATGCTGTGGGGATGCTTCTCAGCAGCCGGTCCTGGAGGTCTTGTGAGGACAGAGGGTAAAGTGAATGTGGCAAAAATATAGGAAAATCCTAACCTTGTGAAACAGATGGATTGTTTCCGTGTTTCTCACTGGCAAATCCATCTTTCAAAGCTCCCATCTGAACAAATTGGACCCTGTAATAGAGACAGAACCAATCAGGAGTAAGAGACAGTGCTTTCGGGTGCAGCAGAGTCGTAACATAAACAGGCAGTGACAAAACAGGCCGGTGCAATTATGGCGGGAAAGATTAGCGTGGATTCTGCTATAGCATATACAGTTCTTTTCAAAAATACCACAAGTCGTGTACTGACATGTCGACAGTCACCATGGTTTGAATTATGCAGTTCTCTGTGGAGTTCACTCCTCGGTAGCGGCGCACACCCATGACGTCCTGTGTTGTGTTGCTCTGATTTGCCCGTAAAGATGTGAGACAGAACGTTCATCCAATCACCTTCCGAGTTTTTTTTAAAGGCTTTGCCCTTTCCCAAACACAGTCTATGGGAGTTTTCTGGCGTGTCCGGTTAGGAAAATCCTGGAGGTCAATCTGACTCAGTCTGCAAAAGAACTACGGCTTGAAAGAAGAATTATTTTACAGTATGACAATGACCCGAAGGATACAACGAAAGCTACACAGAAATGGTTTAAAGGGCAAGGTAAATTTTCTGGAGTGGCCAAGTCAAATCCCAGACCTCAAACCAATAGAGAATTTGTGACTGGACTTGAAAAGGGCTGCAACTTGACAGAGCTTGAGCAGTGTTGCAAAAAAGAATGGAGTAAAATTGCAGTGTCCAGATGTGAAAGCCTGATTGAGATCTATCCACACAGACTCAGTGCTGTAATTGCAGCCAAATGTGCATCTACTACATACTGAAAGAGGTGAATGTTTATGCAGTCAGTCTTTTTACCTAACATTTTTTTATTCAGTTGACATTAATTTGTAGGGATCTGTTTTCACTTTGACATTAAAGAGGGTTTTTTTTTGTTTGTTATATTTGTTTGTCAAAAAAGCCAAATTTTGACCATAATTGATTTATAAAACTGAAATACAAACACATTGATAATGATGAAATCCTGTCCACATTTCGGATAAAACATGGGTCATTGTTACTCTAGATACTGCTATTTACCTAATGTGCTTACATCCAATTTCATCAAACTGGTTGATTTTTATTCCGGTCCATTTTTGTGTTTCTGCTCTTTTTAAATGATGTATTAGCAGTTTGTTTTAGTATCCAGAGTCCAGTTTGTTTTTGTTTTTCCTGCTGTTGCCTTCCTGTGGTGTCTCAGTACGATAGAGCCCACTCAGTGTTTTGGATCTTACCCTTGCCTGTGGTGTTCTGTCACTGATGACTGAGCCAGCTTGTGTTGTTGCAGTCTGCCATTTGTCTCTGGTGATTTTGACATGATACTACCCAGTCTGTCTTGTCAACACTACTGGAGTCCAGTCTCTCATGGCATGTTACTGGCAGATAATGCTGCCCAGCTACTGTTATTCTGCATAAAAAAAAATCCCATACAGGATTTTTTTGATGGCATTACTGCTAGCACATTTAGTAGATTTACATTAGATTTGCATTAGGATGTTGTAGTATGTCTGATCATTGTCAAGATCCCCAGAAGCCTACGTATTTTGTTGCCTGGAAACAAGCTGCCACACACGGACTCCCATGATCTGAAACATGAAAAAACTACTCCCTCAAATGTCTAAATTTCAAACCACCAATCAAGTCCTCTGTGCGAGCACTATCATCTTTAATGAGCTTTTCAAGCCACTTTGTGGTTTGTGGAAGAATAACTTGTTATTGACTGGGAGGACAGACGGCAGTGATGAGAAGGTGTAATGGGTTTTCACTTCAGAGCTTCAATGCTTTCAAACACAAGAGTTTTATTGTGTGTTTGAGTATTGATGATACATTGCTTCTTCTTAATGCCTTTTATTTTCTTGTCACATCAGCCTGTCATTGAATTGCTAGCTTTTTTCCCTCCATTTTCTCTTCAGCACATTATTGCACAGCTTCTGTGCCATGCTCTGTTATCACAAACATTTAAACATGTAATTCAAAGGGAATGACACCCTTCTGTCTGACATTTAGAAGATGTAAATAAATTAAAATAAAAACTGAACCAAAGTGTAAGAGTCACTTCAGCACAAAGAGCTAAGAAATTAGTCACATCTCATGCAAGGTCAGTGAGCCACCTCCCACACTCTCGACAGCCTGCAGCCACTCAGGGGAAAAAACTTTTTGCACATTTGAAGCCACGAGTCATTAGCGATGCTGATAGAAACACACTTTAATTAAGACTGCTGAATTTTGGACTTAGATGTCACATTTGAAGATTAATAAGTAATATCAGGGGTGTGGTGGTATGCAAATGGAGCAGACATGCCTCACAGCTAAACTGGTGCTCTCAGTGTATCACTGATCACAGCCAAATTAGCATGCTGGAGCACAAGTGCTCCGTGGCCCCCTCCTCGGCTGAAGTGCTTGGCTTCACTTGTGGGCGAAATATTACCAGCCAGCTGCTCGCTAGATAACAAAAAAGAACTGGAGCAGCAGAGTGTAGGAACATATGCTTGGTTTTGTACTTTGCATCTCTGTTTTCATCCTTGAAAAATATCTAGGTCTCTAGGAAGAGAAAGGTTACAATAATACTGAATGGGCACTGTGGCTTTGAGCCTCAATCTTGTTCCTGCTCTTTGCTCTTCATGTTAATAATCAGGAATTAAAGTTTCTCCCTGCTACACTCAATATAAGTCATGAGTGAGCAAATGTATGTAACTACTGTTTTTTTTGAAAATCCAGTATTTTAAAAGTTTAATATCAGCATATACCATGTATATAACTGAAAAGAAATACTGCTGAAGTACTGAATTTTCTAAAGCCTTGAGTATTTTATTTTTTGGATATCAAAACATAATACTTTATCTCAGTGTCTCAGTCATATTGAAACTCTTGATGGCTGCTGAGCTTTTTCAGCATTCAGAACATCTTTTAAGCTGAACTACAGCTTTCATTTCATGTAGGTGCACATTCACATTCTCTCACAAACTCCTCCTGACATGAAATTATTAAGAAACACAGAGGTGAGTTACCTCATCCACTCTCCTGGCAAAGTCACCCCAACAGTCTGTGCATGTGTCTTTTAATTTTCCGCTGCAGAATTAATGCAAAGGTAATTACTCGTGTAGCATGAGAAAAACAAGCAAACAGTATTTGAGGAAAGGTTACGGTTGGAAGCTAAATCGTCTTAATTAAGCCATTAATCTGGCCAGACGTAACACGTTTTTTCCATAATGGTCTAGTTAGGTGTCATTTGTGCTTGCCTGCTGCTTTGGTGTGCTCTGATTTAGATGCTTTACAGTGTGTGTGTGTGTGTGTGTATTGTGTGTGTACAGGCATTGTTTTGAGGGATTATAGCAAAGCACATTAGAAGGTAACTCATCAGCTTTGATGCGTTTTGTACGTCTCTGACAAAGACAGGAGACGAATGTGTGGGCTTGATGTTTTTTATTTAGTTTTCTCCTTCCCGTCATTTTGATGGTTGGAAAGAAAGCATGTATCATTATTCACTCACTGCTGATGCCTTGAATTCCTGACATGATTCTGTGTCTCTGCTTTGCAGGCCTTTGGCATCAGCAGTTAAGCTAGGCCAGAGCTACTTCCACCTCCTGTGAAAGGAGGAACAGGAGAAGAGGCAGCGGATGAGTGGGAAGGAGTGCCCAAGAGCAAAGAGCTTCTCTCCTAACTCAGAGAGTGAATAAGAGGAAACAGACAGGAACTCATGTCAACTCAGTTTCTTGCTGACTTTCTGTGTAGTTTCTCGGCTTGGATGTAAGATGCATTTATAGTATGATTTGTGTTCACATATTTTGGTTCAAACGAAGTTTGGACTTGTAACTGAAGTTTTTTACCCTTCACATTTTTTAGACTAGAAAATACAGGATTTATCCAGAATTTTATACAGAAATATTTTCCATTTATATAATCATTGTTGAATGTAAATGCAGCTAACCTTGCAAAACTGATAGATTGGCCAGATTATGTCTGTCATCTGTCTTTTTCTCCTTAGACCTGGTGAGATGTAACCTGACATGCCAGATGGATTCGTTTCACACATCCATCTGGACAAGATTCAATATTTTCAATTCAATATTTGAGAAAAGGCAGAGGCTTTGAAAAAAGACTAAGAGTGTGATTGGATGAACGTTCTGTCTGTCACATCTCTACGGGCCAATCAGAGCAACGAAACACATGACGTAGCCGCTATCGAGCTGCTTGTGCGCAGCTACTGAGGAATAACGCGAAACATGGCGACAATAGACATGTAAGTACTCGACTTGTTGTTTTTGAAAAGAAAACATCTCACTGCTGTTCTTTGTTCTTCTTTTAATAAAGAAATGTTGTCAAGTTCTGATAAAACTGGCGCTTTAGCAGCGTCCACACTAATCTCTTCCTCCATAACTGCACCAGAGGCCTGTACAACAAAGCTGGATTTTCTCTTACCGAGATAACTTAACCTTGGTTTTTCTGTACGACGGCACTGGTTCACTTCTTACCGGGATAAAGCACCGTGGTAACTTATGCTGAACGGCTAACCTGCTCCGGAGCAGGTTATGTTCTGGATATGAGATCAGCGAGTATGAAAGCACCGCCTCCTGACCAATCAGTTCTCTTGGAAAATGGCCTGCCCATTCTTAGAAGATCCTGGTTGGTGCACGGATTGTGAAAAGAGCGCTGAGGAGAGAATGAATATTTAGGGATAGATGATAGATAAATACTTGTGATTTCATCCATACAACAGAGACAGTGTGGAGAAATAAAGCCTTGTCACTCGCTGCTTTGATCTATGTTTTTATATTTGATCTTCACTTGTTCCCAAGTCCTTTTTGCTCCACTAGGGTTGCATGTGAAATAATGGGGTTAATAATAATGGTCACACATGGCATAACTGCAGAAACACGGATTAATGGAACACACAACTACTCATGCCGTCACAGTGAGGAATTAATATTACAATACAAAATTCTCTGAAGAAGCTCTGCCACAAACATCAGTGCCATATTAAAGTGAAACTGAGTGATCAGAGTGCTGTCCGTTTATATTGTCTGGTGAAATAATATTGTATAATACGACGAATTTGCGCATTAACAGAGTCAGCAATATTCTGCCAGCATTCCTTCCTGGCTTATACTGCGGCGACAGTGTTGCTTCTGGCCTGGATGATTGCTTTAAATTCCTCATATTTTGATTGTCTGTTCCTCCATTGAGAAACACGCTGCCCTGCAGGGTTTCTCCATGTTTGCGATTGGTCAGACGTTGCAAACACCACCCCTTTTATGTGAGCATGCACTGATCCAGATTGGAAAACCCTGGCTGCAATTATCAAGTTGATAACCAGCTTCATCGTACAGCTGATCTGGGTTGCGAATGTCCTGATAAGTCAATCCAGCTAATGAAGAGATATCCAGGCCTTGTTAATCCAGCTTCATCGTACAGGCCTCAGCTCTTGCTGCTTGTTTACGTCACGAATCTGCTACGCCTGAAAGTACTGCCCCTCTTCGCTGATTGGTCCTGTCACTTTCTAACCAGGCCCAAACGGTTCAGATGGGAGCTTTGCAAGATGGATTCGCCAGTGAAAAACAAGGAAACGGGCGTATCCATCTGCTTTGCAAGGTTAGGTAAGACGCCTATGATGTTGTCTGTGGTTCAGAAGTAGCTTGACACTAAGAACACGACACTTGTACTCAATCTCCTGGACCCTTCTGTGTGTGATGACTCACTCTGCTGCTCCCAGCCTCAGTTCACTCATTGTGAAGTCCCCCTGAGTTCTTGAATCTGCTTTGCTTGACAATCCTGTGAAGGCTAAGCTCATCCCTGTTGCTTGTGCTCCTTTTTTCTTACCACACTTTTCTCTTCCAGTCAACTTTCCATGAATATGCTTCAATTCAGCTTTTGAAAACAGCCTGCTCTTTCAGCATTGACCTTCTGTGACTTAACCTCTTTGTGAAGGGTGTCAGTGATTATCCTCTGGACTTTTGTCAAGTCAGCAGTTTTCCCCATGATAGTGGTTATGTGTACTGAACCAGAGAAAGAGTCTGAAGGCTCAGGACACTTTTGCAAATTTGACTTTTCCATATTATTCTAATATTTTGTGATAGTGGACTTTTGATTGTTGTGAGCTGTAAGCCATATTCATCAAGATTAAAAAAAAAAGTCTTGAAATGTTTCACTTGGAATAAGATCTAGAATATATGGAAGTTTAACTTTCTGAAGTAAATCATGCACCTGTATATTGAGGCTTTGATTAGCTATAAAAAATGTGATGGACAGAATGCATGTCCTATAATCACCCTGCAAGATTTTCCTTTTGAAAGGTTCTGCCCTTTCCAAATGCAGACTATAAACTGTTCCCCAGATGGATGTGAAATATATCCCATTCACCTGATATGTGAAACAATCTATTTAGCATGTTAACATCAAAACCCTTGATTTCCAGTTCTCCTTTAACACCAGGACTGCCAACAGAAAGGGCTGGTGATTGACTGGAGGGAGGCTGGCAGAGTGGAAGGGGCACTGGGAGTCTAAAGGAGGCACTGGAAAAAAAAGAGAAAAAACAAGGATGTTAGAAAATGCTCCAAAAGCTTAACAAGAATCACAAATGTTATTAATGATAGAGCTGGAGTTTAGGCCTTATACCTAGCTGGACATAGGCTATACTCTGGCAACTTCTGAGCTCCAGCCAGGTGTACATAAGCAGGTCTTGATTGCTTCCAATGAGCTGCTGCTGAGTAATTGAGGAGTCTCAGTGCCTCTAAGCCACTCCCACCAGCCTTCAGCGAAGGAAAAGAGAACACAAAACACACACCTTTCAAACTACAACACAAGCATAATGAAACCCAAAACAATCACTAGTCAGATCACAAAAAATAAGCACAAACAAATCCAACCATGGCAACATCTTTTCATTTTCTGCAGCTGTGATGTTTCAGTTAGCAAAGCAAATCCCTGTTCATAACGTATTCTGCCCACATATTTTATTTTAGCTTTTGCATGAGTCTTTTTATGGTTTAATTGGATGTTTATGAGCCATTTTGTTATCATGAGCAGTATCACTGTATACTCAAATGTTGCTCAGACTTCTTTTTATGCTCCACACTGGATTGGTTTTGAACCACATTGACACCAGCCTCTATGTAATCCATGTCTATACAGCAGACATGTGCAATACATGAGCAGAAGCTAATTGAGGTCATACTGTAGTTGGTTAATCTTAACGGTGCGATATCTCTATTGCATTCAGGCGGCTTCTATCTGCAGGAACCAGCTGGTCAAAGCGAGGTTAATCAGAAAGAAAAGTCTGTCAGCACCACCTTTCACCCCTGTCCATCACACTCTGACCTCGTCTCAGCAAAGTAAAGCACTGAGGTAAGGTTGTTACAGCATAATCCCTCAACTATATTCAAGATAGGGGCCTTAAAAAGGCACTCATGCAAATATGTTTAAGCACCTGAGGGAGGCAGCTTTTCAAGAGCCTTGAGCTGTTTCTGTACAATGTGCTGTTGAAACAATGTTTTATTAAGATTTACAAGACACTCATGAGACCACACAGAGGCTGAGCTCACTATGGGCTGGTGCCCATCTTATGTCAGTGGTTTTATATTAATGTTGTCTCTGGTTACTCCAGCTTCTCAAACAGCTTAAAGATGTTCTCATTAGGCTGACTGGTGATGCTAAATTGCCCACAGGTGTAAGTGTGTGACTGCTTGTAAGTCTCTATATGTCAGGGAAAACCCTGTCTCTCACCCATTGGTCCTGAGGCATTGTTTTTTTTATTTATTTTTATTTTTTGCCCAAAATACAATAAAAACATAATATTTTCAAGGAACTTTTAATGTAAATTTATACTGAATAGAACTGCAAATCAGCAAATCATTTGGGCATAAATGGTGCCATTCCATCCAAAGAAAGAATCCTTTACAGCCAGCATCATTTTTGGGTATTATTTTTCTCAGAGAGTCCTCATCATTCTAAAACCATTCTAGAAGACCAATGCTTTTCTCTTCTTCCACCTAAAAAAGTGCAGAAATCATCATATGTTCATCTTTCTAAAATTTAATGACTGCAGTAGGAATTTAGTGTGAAATAATTAGCACTATTCATAAAAATGTTATGATCAACCAGGTCCATTCATTTATTATTATCAGTTAATTTTTTTTGCATGTAACAATCAAAACACTCTACAACAACATATTTTTATCAACCTAAAACATTTGGTGTTTGAGAAAAGATTTGGGGCCTTTTGAGAATATGTATATATGGGGCTTTTGAGAATCGATTTGGGACTTTTGAGAAAAGATTCAGGACATTTTAGGAAAGATTTGGGGCTTAAACCATTTGAGCCACCCCCTTGCTCTACCTTTGCTGATGGGAAAGGATGTCAAATGGCCAAAGAGGATGTTATCCGGATAAAAGAAGACACTAAAGGGGTACTGTAAGGCATTAATGTAAAAAGGTTAAGGGATGAAGCCTGATAGGAGGTGAAAGTAACACCATATAACAATGAATAATTCATTTTTATTTCATGAGATTTGGGGTTTTTTTTGCCTCTATTAGACAGGTCAGCTAAAGAGGAACTGTAAATATGGGGAGAGAGAAATGTCAGAAGATATGCAGTGAGATCCAGATTTGAACCTGTTACCAGTGCTTCAAGGACTATAGCCTGGGTGCCTGCCCTGACAGCTGAGCTCAACTGGCATCCTGCTGTGAATAAATACAATAATACTGCACTCTACCTTTTATGGATATTTTGTAGTCTCCAAGTTATTATGTATTGGGATGTAAAAGTTTATAATTTTCTTCATTTTATCCATTATCCCACTATCACTGTATTTTGATGGCCTTGTTATTGTGGGGCACGTATCATATTGATAGTTTCCCTGCAATTCCCATTTCTATACAGGTGAATATATTCTTTCATGATTTTTCCATACACAAATACACTGTTCAAAAATAATAAAGGGAACACTTAAATAACGCATCCCAGATCTCGATGAAAGAAATATCCAGTTGAAAATCGATATTCATTACATGGTTGAATGTATTGAGAACAAAATAATATAATAAATACCAGTGGAAACCAAAATCATTAACCCGTGGAAGACTGGATTCAGAATCATACTCAAAATAAAAGTGGGAAAATCAGATCGGAATATCAGAATGGCAGGACATTTTGTAGGGCTCTGGCAGTGCTCCTCTTGTTCCTCCTTGCACCTCCTTACTGGCCTGTCTCCTGGTATCTTCTCCAGGCTCTTGGCAGTGAACTGAGAGACACAGCAAACCTTCTTGCCACAGTGCGTATGGATGGGCCATCCTGGATGAGCTGCACTACCTTGACTACTTTTGTGGGTTGCAGATACCGCCACATGCTACCACTAGTGGTGAGGGCACTGAAAAAATGCAAAAGTAGCCAAAAATCAGCCAGAAAGGATGAGGAGAGGGACATGGTCTGTGGCCAGCACCTGCAAAACCATTATTTTACAGGGGTTGTCTTGCTAATTGCTTCTGCTTTCCACCTGTTGTCAGTCCCATTAGCACAACAGCTGGCGAAATAGATTCACAACCAGTGTTGCTTCCTAACTGGACAGGTTGATATCCTGAAATGTGATTGATTTGGAGTTGCATTGTAATGATTATGTGTATATCCCCCACCCTATGTCAATTGTTTTGGACAGATGGGTGGATCTAGAGTCTATATATATATACATATATATCTTGTTAGGGATATAAAACTGCAGTGAATTATAGTTGTGGCTCACACTGCACAGGTCAGTTCTTGCATTTTCATATCTTGTTCAGCGATTTAACGACATAGAAAACATTATTCAGCCAACTTGTTTTGTGGTAATAGATGCAGAGTTGGGTGTGCCTCAGACTGAGCAGCAGCCAGAAAGCAGCAGCACCACATTTCAGAAAAATGAGAGAAAGGCTCTGCTTTACTTTGTCCTTCAGCACTCACACTATATAACCTTCACATTTACAGCATTCATACAATCTGAGCTGTACTCTAACATCTACAGTTTGGAGGTTTTGTGTAGATGCTCTGTGCTTCTTCACCTTTGAGAAATAAAGTCACGTTTGTGGAATCAGAGTTTTAAATTAGACAAGGAAACGCATCCGAGCTGAAACAGTCAGTGGTACGTCTTTTTCAGTCTTTTGTGCCAGGTCAAACATCTAACTGACATCTTGATGGAGACCTTCAGTCCTTGTTTAAAAAGGGCAAAGGCTTACGTGTGTTTTTCAAAAGAACCTCTACAACCTGTAGGGTCTTAAAGGAAAAAAGTGAAGAGAAAGATTTGATTTAAGAGAATCACTGCACTTATTCCTCTCTCTTCTGTCACTCAGGGTTCATCTGATTCATGTCAAACAGGCGAGTTTCTACACCTCAGCAAACATCACACATAGAAAAACAAACACGGCAGAATGTTGAATGTTTAATGCTGAACGTCTGACAGTGAGGAATGCTCCTGATCTGTTCATTTTGTAAGCCTTCTCAAAAGACTGATTTCTTTGATGCTGCATGAACCAGAGCTAACCTTTTCTGTAAATCTGCTGTGTTAGAATCTCAGATGCTAGATGACAGTAAAAACACAAAGAACTTTTGCTGAAAAAGAGACATTTAATGGTTTCTGCTCTGCAAGTGTTACGTGCGGTTGGAATTCTTTTTAGGGGATTTGATGGAAATATTTCTTTAATTATTGTATCAAAACAAAATTCAAGGCAGTTTGGATTAGATTTTTGTGATTTTTTGTGACATTATGTTTAGTACAACCTATTATATGTTTATGATTAAGTAAAGCGAAACGCATTGCCAAGGGTTAAAGTGAATTAAAGTAAAACTAAACACATTTCTGAATCGGTCAATGACAAAATAAAGAGAAAAGTGAAAGAAGCCTTTCAAGCTCACTAAATATTTTTGAAACTATCAGTATTTATCATTGAGTGAAACATCTTATTGTGTCAACAGGAAAACAAGGGAAGTTAAAACTACAATTAAACCAAATAAAAATAAATTGATGAAAAAAAATAGTTGAATCAATTAAAGCAAGGGAAATAAAATAATATAATAATATTTTTTTTTACTGAATCGTCGAATTAACCCATATTATTAGTGTGTGGTGCTATGGATGCAGATGCTGACAATGTGAATCAGGATGAAAATGATGAGGAAAAACTGAATGTTGTGGAGCAATTAGAAACGTCAAAAATTGCACTGAAGAAAAAAATACCGATGCTCATAGAGACTGTAGGAACTCTAGTCATGAATTGTTGGAAATGTGGAAAAACCTTAAATTATGCATAATTAATGGTTATCAGAACAGAAACTAGACAACAGTGTAATCGACTACATGATAGGGTAAGATTTAATCTGGGTAAAGTTATATGTCATAAGTTTGATCCTTGGTTTCCTGACAACAATTTTAGGATTCAAGCTTTTCTGGACATAAATAATGAAAGAAACTACTATTGGAATAAACAACTAAAAATTAGATCAAAGTTAGATTGGTTAGACTACACAGTCATAAATGCTGTAGAGTAGGAGCAAACCGGTCAACAGATTAAAGAAAGAAAAGACAAATTCATTACAAACATAGGGCTGGGTAAGCTCAATAAAGTTGACTGTAGTAAACATAGCTTTCACTGTAGTGAGTTAAAGACAACATTGGTTGATGAGGAAATTAAGGTTGTTTTGAAATTAAAAACAGGAAAAGCAGTAGGAAGAGACAGAGTGTTAAAAGAGTCTAATAAAAACACAGCATATATTTTATGCCCATTTATGTTTCTTTCATTAAAATAATTTTGGACTCTGGCATCAGTCCTTGGCTTGACTGTATCGAGGTACAAGAGGAGAGGAGATCCTGAGAACTGTAACAGTTACAGGGGAATGTCACTGATGAGGAGTTCAGGTGAACTGTGTACCAGTGTGGTAAATGCAAGGTCATGTAATTTTTGTGAGGAATGTCTTTACTGACCGAAACTCAAGCAGGATCTAAATGAGATGGTCAAGAATTTATCAGAATTTCTAAAGTTAAAAAAAAAAGTTCAATTGAACGACACTGTGAAAAAGAGAAATGCCTGTTTTGCTGGTTTATTAATTACAGTACAGTTTGAAGGGATTAGTGAAGATTGGAAATAGTGTATGAGGAATTAATGACAAATTCTCTAAGTTGTTAGGGACGGGTAAAAGAACATGAAATGGTGTGTATTTAGTAATTTATGTTAACAGAGTTAAGTCTGAATCTGTTGTAAGTCCAGCATGAGTCAGACACAATTTCTATGTCTACAACAAAAGAAGGTTTACAGAAATAGACCATAGGTGTGAATTCTGTGGGGAATGGAAGTTGATAGATACGGTGATAAAACTACAAACTAACAAAGGTTACTGGTATTGGTTGTAGAAAAGAATATGTTAGTAAAGTAAAGTTTGAAGGCTATGGAGAAGATTAGGAGTACAGAACTTTAAATATCTAATGGCTTATATTAATGACAATGATTGATTAAATTTACAAAATCTGAAAATGACATTAAGTCAACTTGGACAATAATCACCCAAGTACTCTAAAGAAAAAGGCCTGATCACAATATCCTGTAACATTTAATGATGAAAACTATAGTTTCACAGATAGCTTTGACATGGTGTGTAAATTCAATAGTTTCTTTTCAAGTGTTGGCTGACTTTTAGTTAAAAAAATTGCAGATACAGAAGTAAATCCATTATATTGTATAGAGAACTCTTTCCAGGATAAGGTGATTTTGATTTGCCAGACTCTAAAGGAAGTAAATGATATTATAGTGGAACTGAATAACAGTTCAGGGCTATGATGGAATTTCCATTTCATTTATCAAAGATGTCACATTGTACGCATGAAAACCTTTGACATTGATTTTTTCTTTTTTATGGCACACAGGCATGATACCATAAGACCTTAAAGTAGCCAAAGTCATTCCTTCATTTAAGTCAGGTGACTCTGGATTGTTTCCAAATTACCACTGAAACTTATTTATTGTCTTGTTCTTATAGAATTCTTGGAAAGCTGGTGTATAGAAGATTATTGAAACATTTAGACAAAATAATATGCTCTATAACCACAAATTGGGCTTAAGGAAAATAATTACACTTCTTAAACGTTGTGAGAACTCACGAACAGGATACGTAGAGTTTTGGACAGTAATGAATATGTAATCAATGTATTTCTAGACTTTCCAAAAGTATTTGATACTGTTGATCACCGTATTTTGTTTTCAAAGATGCACATTAAATATGTCAATCATGGTAATGTTTATGAATAGCAAAAAAAAGAGCAAATGAATGGCTGAAAAACCATGGTCACAACAGAACTGTCAGAAATATGTTTATCTTAATGGTGATGAATGCCATTATAATATTGCCCACTATGGTGTTCCACAAGGATCCATATTAGGTCCTTTATTATTCCTGATTTACATCAACGGTATGTCTTCAGTATCAAATGCTACATTTCCATTGCTTTTTGCAGACAACACCAACAGTGTAGTTACAAAAAGAGATTTAGCATATGGTCTGGTCTTACACAAAGATGTGTCAAATTTCTCTATTTGGTTTCAAACAAATAAGTTGTCATTAAATGCTAAAAGTCTCATTTTATTTTATATGCTGGAAAAAGAAATATGAGGGAAAAAATGACTCAAAGTAAACAAAGATTAAATGACCAAAGTCTCATATACTTGTTTTTTAGCTATTCAGATTGATGACAAACTGAGCTTAAGAAGACATGTTGGTTTTGTCTGTAAGAAGGTCGCTAAGTACATTTCCCAGTTACCCTTAGAAATTACTGAAGCTTAAAAAGCAATTTTAACCGACAGGCAAAAGATTTGCCTGTCGGTGTAAGAATTTGTTTTGCCAACAACTGAGAAATCAATGATTATTGAACCAGACAAGCAAAGAACTTGACATGACAGTGTATAAAGCATGGCTTTGTCAAATCTCTATCAAGTATAGGGGAGTTGTTTTGTGAAACACATATGCACAGGTGATTGATCCCCTTATGTCATTGGCAGTATACAAAAAGGCACTTTGATGATGAAAAATAAACGTGAACTTTTAATTTCATAGAGTTTCACTTATTTGTTCCTAGATATTTTAAGCTGTGTGTCAGATGTTTAATCTAAATTTACATGTTTTTGTGATGTCTAACATGTAATAAGTGTATAGTATAGTGTTTTATATAAACCATTTGCAGGCTTGTATCTGACGCTGACATGAATATTTCTGTAGCCCACGGTGAAGACCACTGTGGAAAGGGGGAAGTAATGTGCGGGGAGATACATCACTACAGGAGATGTGCAAAACAGCTTGTCAGCCAAGACAAGCTTTTGGTGTGGCTCTCTAGTCTGGTTTTAGCAAGAAATGTGGTCCAGTTCCAAGTAAACTGGCGTTCCTACAGCAACACCTAAGCTAACAGCTAACGCAGCAGCAGGACCTGGATATACCGGACAAGCCAACCATAATGATCGGAATGACTGAAACAGAGTGGGAGTAGGGCAAAAACATCTTTTCTGTCACAGAAAGCTTTCAGCGTTGCTCTCTGCGCTTGTTTTAATAAAGAGACGTTTTTAAGTTCAGACAAATCCTCTGCTGCAGCTATGTCCCAGCTAATCACTCCACTAGCAGGGCTTGTATAAGACCACTCCCAACTACAACTACTACAACTAACCCTTTCCCCCTTAAGTATTACATACTCATGTCAAAGCAGGTAGAAGAGCGACAACATCGTTTTCTGTGATGGAAAGCTTTCAGTGCTGTTCTCTGTGCTTGTTTTTATGAAGAAATCTTATGAAGAAAAATTGACAAAAGTGTAGCTGTGGCTAACTCTGAGCTAATCGCTCCGCTAACAGCCATTGTATACAAGCATTCAACCCTTTCCCCCAATCACATAGTCATGCTGAAGCAGGTCAGAAGAAGAGGGAAAACACCTTTCCAAACATGAAAAGCTTATAGGGTTGTTTTTTTTCTTTATGTCACACAGAGATGTGGTCCAAAAAGGGCGCAATGCTAAAGCTACATCTGAGGTAATTCTAACAGTGGAGGCAGCCATTAGAGGGCTTCCAGTACAACTAATGCTACGTTCAATTGTACTTGGAACTCAGATAAATCCGACCTCCTAATCGGAAAAGTGCAATAGAACGGCCCTTGAGCTCAGGACTCCAACTCGGGAATTCGGGTAGGATCCAAGCAGCCCGAGTCGGTCGGAATGACGTAGCAAAATGGCATTGCACACCGTGAGAGTCACTTTCTCCTCAACTTTTACTGTTATGTGTCGTCTAATTTCTCATTTGTGTTAAAGTACAGGCCTCTGCACAGCTCGCTTTGATGCCCGTATAAGTTGAGTGATGCATGCAGAATACTCCTCGCTGGTGCGTTCAAGTCATACTTACAGCATATGACGTTTTACTTTCTCTCTCTCCCTCAAGTATTTCCCCAACAGTAATTTTTGATCCTCGAAAAACATCAAAACAAATATCAGCTTACTGCGGCCGGCCATGTTTTCCGAGCTTATGCAACGAAAAGCATTTACCCCGGAAGTTGGAATTTCCAACCCGGATCTTTCCGAGTTCTGAGTACAATTGAACGTAGCTTAAAGCCCGCCCATAGCGCAACTCTGTATGTATGGTTCTATTTACCTCAGTGGAGGCAGCCATCACAAGCAACTCCAACTCTGTATGGTATGGCTCTGAAAGTAGCATCACTCAGTCAGTCAGACACAGACAGAGCCATCTGTAGAAAAACAAAGAAAACATGCATTACAAACCCTTTCTAAATAGCATGACTGGGACTGATCTACACCCTGTGTTTATGACACATCACCTAAAACTCCACATACATTTCTTCTGACACTCCATTGTTAGCCTTCACCAGAATACAGTCTTGTTTTTCGGCAAGACTTCTGAAAAATAACAACCGTGTTCAAAGGCTGCTACCTGACATCTGACAGATCCTAATCGAGCAGACGATCTGCCTGGCAGACAAATGGCCCGGTCGATAATGAAAAGAGCTCAGAGTGACCCGGGGCTGCAGCGATTGTGTGCAGAGGAGAGCAAGGCAGAAAAGGGGGCAGAATTCATATTGTGTTTGATGTGTTAGCAGCGATCATGGGAATGGATGTGGTCATAAAGCCTCGAAGCGTGAAAGTGTCTGGCTGACGGACGACATTGCTTGACTGCTGGTGACACCCGGCTTTTAGAGAGATGGTGTGGTTTGCATTTGTTCCCAGTACAGCAGCTACTGAACTGAAGAGCTGGATGTCTGAAACATCCATTTACTTAAACTGCTACAGAAGGCTTGAATGTAAATGGAGGGTGTTTACTTTGATTGGTGTTGCAGTTGCTACTGTTGGCCTTTAGATGGGGTATTGCACAATTAATGTCATTCTGATAATAATTTCTTAAAAAGCAGAAACTTTGTCCTGATTGCAGTTCAGCAGGGCTCCTTAGGGGACTTCTCATTCAGATCAAGGCAGATTAATAGGTTTACTTAACTCTTTAATACACATTTCAAACCCCGTTGGTGGCTTTATCAAAATATAGGTGTATTTTTCTATACTGACACTGAAATGTGTTTGTTTTCCATGTCCTGCACATCCTACTTCAGGTAGCAGATATGACACAACATTGGATAAATCACATTCCATCAGCCATTTTGTGTAACATTCATGGCTCCTAGATCCACCTCTAATGAACTCTAACCTGACAACAAAAACTTTGATAGACATCTTACCATACGATACTGGTACATGCTTCGGCTAACTGACCCTAGATACATGCTCAGGTTCAGCAAGGTCATCTACAGTTATCATGTTGTCTTCACTGGTTGCTGCAGGCTTTAACTCTCATTGGCTCAAGAAAATTTAGCCCCCTCACAGCCTGCTAGGACCCCAAGTAAGATATTGTTTGGGTCAAAGGTCATTAGCTCCCACACATGACTCACAAGTGCTGGTCGAATCAACACGTGAAGAAGTTTCACATTTTAGGCTGCTTGGGACAAGTGTAGCCCACTCAATCAGCTCCTATGATTAAAGCATTAATGTTTTTAAACTGGCATATCATTTTTGACTTCTTTGAATGCACACTAGTGTAATATGTTTTGACTGCTCCTGCTGTGTTCTGAAGCTTGAGGCCAAAACAGTGCAACTAAATTGATTTCCCTGTTTTTACTGAATGCCTGGGTTGTTGCATTTTTGAAAATTGTTGCTGACCTGTGTAGCCTTTATGCTTGTGAATTAATAACTCTGAAGTTATCAGTTATAGTGATCACATTTGATGGGATAATGGTGCACTCATGCTGAGTTATGAGACAAAAACACGCAGAGATTTAGTATCATGACATGGACTGTCTTTGTTCTCTAAAACAGGCCACATACATAATGCATTTACTGTCATTACTGAAGAGTTATCCAGCTGCCTGCAGCTCCGGCCCAGAGGCTAAAACGCAGCAGCATGAGGGAATCAGTGGCACATCCATCAGAGATCAGCTTATTATGGGGCTGACCTCCACACGCTGACCAACGAGTATCTCCTGTTGAAGCCGCACTGTTTTTAAGCGAGTCACCCGCATCGTAGAGAGAGCAGGTGATGAAGAGTGGTGAGCACAAGCTGCAGGCACAAGCTGACAGAGCTACATGAAATATAAAGTCCAAACCTCCAGAGGTGATCCAGGCTTTGCGCGGAGATTGCATTCTTCCATCTTAACGCCCCCCCACACACAGATTTCAGCTCCTCTGTTACTGACCCACCACAGGGTGTCAAAGATGAAGAAATGGAGGGAAGGTAAAGCAGCAGCAGCCATGCAGTATTTAAAATTAACTGTTTAACACTCAAGATTGCTGGGACATTGCATCTATGGTGTGCTTTTTTAAAACTTTTTTCCTGTTCAAGGTTTACATTTCTCTTTATTTCCTTCTCTTCTTGCCATTATTTTGATCTATGAGGATCGTACAATCTCTCTCAAAGTGTCAGAGCAGACCAGCACTGGGAGAATAGATGAATTCATAAAGTTTAAAGGAGACTGTGCCGCGCTCAGTCACAATGGCTCCTTGCAGGATGTAGTACAGGAATATTATTGCACACCACTGAAGCCTTGAATAATTGATGGAATAATATTAAAAAAAAAGGAAGCAACGGAAGAGAAAGAGCTACAAAGAGAATTTCTTTTCTGTACCCAAACGTCATCATGTTCACGCCTCCAGGGCCTTCACTCAGCTTCAAATCCAATTTCCCAGAGAGTCTTAAGCTTTATGGGCCAAATGATCCAGCCGAGGTATTACTGTACAGCAAGACAAGGAGAGGATGAAATGAAACATTATCACAAGGTTACGACACTGCCGGGCCCTTCACCAGGCAGCAGGCAGCCCTGATGCTAGGCATCAATCTAAAAAAAACAGCACAGTTTTTACGATAAGATAAATTATGATTCTGATAATGGCCGGAGCGACTCTCGGGCTGTCTCTGCCTCCCAGGGCAAGTTCCTACAAGCAGTGAGTCGCAGAAGGTCACCTAAGTGATGAATGTATCACAACAGCAGCTATTATTTTCTATTCACAGAGACCCTGGACAGGCAGAACCAGGATAAAGACACGAGAGAGAGAGCCAGTGAGGACAAATGTAACACTTTGTTTTAACCAAGGTAGTCTTTACTCTTGATTCCTTTTCACACAAAAACATCTTTTTTTAATTAAATGTATTGATTGAGTCCTGGGTCAAGACCCTTTGTTCCAATAAGAGAACCAGTTTAATGATATTTTACTTACATTTTTATGAATACATTCCAAAAATAGACCAAGAGTGTTAACTGACTTAAAAGTTTGACCTTTTTCCAGAAGCATTTTATATCTCAATACTAAAGGTGCCCATTGTATTAAAAAAACATCGATTAACCATGGTGTTTACATATCATCTATTACCATAAGCCTAGGCATAATAGTACACAGTATTGTTATGTTGAGTTGCATTCAATGTGAGGATGTTAGAAACACAAGAGCAACAACTGAACTGTTAACCCTATAATTCTCCATGCACACTAGTGTGCTTTTGAATTTTGTTTTTCTATTTATTTTTTTTAATTTTCATGCATATTGTTGATAATTAATGTCAAGGTTGTTTTTTTGGGGGGGGGGTATGAAAAAAAAAGTTGTCACACTGTAAACAATAGTTACGCAATATCTACCCTATTGTTCTCCTTAGCACAAAAGTGCGCACATTGAAACCCATTCAAATTTCTGTTTTTGATCCTGCTCAAATATGTGAAGAGATCTAAGGAGCTATTATTATTGCAAAAGTATTTGCAAATGCCTACAAAGATCTGTGCACCAATCCACAAATGCGTGCACAAATCTACAAATGTTTGTACAGATCTGCAAATGCGGGCATAAATCCACAAATGTGTGCAAAGTTTTGCAAATTTGTACAAAGGTCCACAAATGCGTGCACTAATCTGCAAATATGTAGACCAATTTGTAATTGTGGATTTAGTTCATTTTGGTTCAGAATCTGCCTCTCAATTGGCTGTCAAACACACGTGACTTTTGCAACACTTGTACCGTGCACGATTTGTACTCAGCTCCGTAAGCGTGTACTTAGATCTGTTAGCATAAAGGTTGGGTCTGATGCCCTCAGCGCAGGCTCACAGGCAAGGCTGCCTTTCTCATCACATCGGCATCACACAGGAGGCAGCAGTTAAGACTTAGTAACGGCTCTGTATAACGTCAGTGTGGAAGGAAAAATGTTATCATATTATACTGTTATTGTTATTATTTATATTTTCATTGAAAAAGTGAGGAAAATAATGACTTCCTTATCTCCAAAATCATATCACAGAGGTGGTTGAATTGCCATCTCTACAAGAGAGGGGTTCATTGTGTTGTATTTAACAGAAATGCCCATTATGATGCTGTATGAGCTGGGTGATGTTAGCAATAAGATAGACAGAGTGCTCTGTAACATTTATATAAATAACAGGGGAAGAGAAAGATTGTCGGTCTGGCACGGAGTTAAGGAGCGGAGTCATACAGCTCATTAACATTTAAAGCTACAGACACAGAAAACAGCTCTTTCTGAGCAGGGCTGAAATAGAGGGGGTTTTAGATATGCAAAAATCCAATACTGTAGTGTTTTTTTTTTTAGCAACAATTTTAAACTACCAAGGTTTCACTACCCATGAATTAAAACAATATAAATATGTTTTCTTCGGTGTAAAATAGCCCTTAAAAAGTATGAAAATGTTCTTTTGTGACCTTTGCATAAGTTTTATAACTAAGAATGGGGCTGATCCTCACCCTTGACTCTCAACCATGTTTCTGCTGTAGCCAAGAATGGACAAAATTACCAGAAGGGCCTTTGCAATTGTTGAGTTCCTTGTAGGCTCTCCCTTGTACTTCTGTTGGAAGAATTAGGGGTTTGTTGTCTCTACAATGTAGTTTACAACCTGACCACTAGATGCCACTTAAGCCTACACATTGGTGCTTTTATACCAGCATTATCAAAGATGTTCAAAGAGAGAAACTTTTGAAAATTGGAGGTGTCTACAATTTTGAGGTGTTTCTAGATATTTTTATATCATCCATCTTTCTGCCTGAGTTCTAGACAAACTCTGCAGCAGAAGTTTGGAATTTGCCCAGAACTTATCTTCCAAAGTCCTCTACCTGCCACGCTCTGCAGAAAGAGGGAAATCCTGCACAGTGACACCTACGCTCACAGGAATAAACACACACAAAGACACATGAAAAACATGTAAAAGTCAAATGCATTTACTCAATTATGCTTTGGCACCATGCTGGGCTAAATGTCTGTGCAAAAGTGTTCTTAAACAGTTAAAGATGCATTATTGCTGCTGAAGACTCTGTCAGTATTTTCATTCATGAACAAATGCCTCCGCTCACCCACACACACAAACACAGTCATTCCTGAGGGGATGGCAGTGTGTGGCAGTAGAGGACATTTGGAGAGCTGTGGCAGGACTGTTGTGTGTCCTTCTACCCTCATAATTAGGCTGATGGGAGCGCCACACACTCTTCAGGCCAGGTTTTTCTCTGACTGACAGGCAGGGGAGAGGGAAGGGCATCAGGGAGAGACGGGGGTGAGACATGTCTGGCTGCTTTCTGTTGCTCATATGTCGGCCTGAGCTGAGAGACTGGTCTACCTACGGTTGTGTGCCAAGCTCCCACCTGCCAGCTTCTCTTTGTGCACCAATGAATGTGTGTTTTGAATTTTCCTACCTTTACACATATCCACAAGAGGCCGATATGAGCTGGGTTATTGCTTTAAGTAAACAGACTCTTGTTTATTAAAAAAAAAAAAAAAAACTTTGATATAGCTTGGTCACACACAGATGGGACCTCGCAATGAAGTGTTTTTTGCATGGTGAATGTTGGTGTTATGCAGGATACCATTATGGAGAATTATTGAAGCTTAAAGTGATCAAATTTCAAATAAAAAGTCAAATTTGAAATAAGAATACAGTAACAGAGATGCTTTTCAATTTTCCAATAATGGGTGCATTTTTTAATTCATAAACAAAATTTTAAAAAGTGCAACATGCAAACTTCATGGCATAATTCATTTGAAAAAGAACAGTGCTTTTGTGTTTTTCAGCTCTCATAACTGAAATGGTTTGGCTACTTTGAAAAATAAACTGCATTATTAGAAATGATTTTTCATTTTCAGAATATTTTTGCATTTTGCAACTTAAAAATGAAAGGAGAATTCGATAATCTGATGTGTCATCTCCTTTTCATTTTCAATTTCAAACATAATTAAAATGAAAAGGAAAAACAATAAATTTTTAATTTTCAGAAATTGTTCTGTTAGTTAGTGCTTATAATTAAAATGAAATATAATTTGAAAATTAAAAGGCAATAACAGAAATGCTTTAGAATTTTGGAGATACGTACAGTACATGTGCCTTTTTGACTCACAAATAAAACGAATATTAAATACTTCAGTTTGCATTTTAAGTGTCATCTTCACTTTGCAAATGTATGACATTATTAAAATGAGAAACAAAAGACATTAATTTTTAATTTTCAGAAAACTTATAAGAAGTGCTTTTTATTTTTTAAATACATGTCTGCACTTTTTGATTCATAAATGAAATGCTAATGCAATCTTATTATTTGTATTTCCATTTCATCTGTCTGTTCGCCTATTCCTCATCACAGTTCAAGAGGAAAGCTAAAGGATTTCCGGTTGCCCTTTTCCTTCTCGTGCTGCTCTAAAGACCTCAAAAGTCTGATCAACTTGAAAACCAAAACGAAAAGTGGAGGGCAAAGGAGAGTGACGTCACAGCCTGGGATGGCCGTGCTTCACGTCGAGGACGGCAGGTGGCTGTATGTATTTATACCGTTGCCAACAGGTGGCAGTCTGTGTCAGTCCAGCAGTAATGAAGGATCAGCCTGTAGTTGGACTGATATATATCTAAACTTAGCGGGGAAAAAAAGAATTTTGTGTTTAGTAGATTATCTCTGTTGTAACAATGCTTCTTGGCAATAAATCTTATATCATTGGAAAGCCTGTTTATTTTAAATGGTGCTCCATTTGCAAGGAACACCCATTTGTGGAATGAACAGCTTCAGCCATTATCTCCAACTGTTGATAGTTGAGGGGGAGGGGTCCCTCCTCTGACGCTGCTGTTAGAGCTCAGCTGAGTGTAAAAAAATAATTAATGAAAATAAATTATAGACAAGTAAAAGTAGCGACCAATGTATTGTCCGATGTAATGGAGTATAAGTATTCTTTTTTTTATCACAAATATGACGGAGTAGAAGTAAAAAATACTCTGCTCAATGAGAGAGAAATGGAAAAACGCTCAAAGTGAGGCCCCCCACAGTGATGAGGCCCTACACACTATGGGTAGTTTGCGTATAGGCAGGGGCAGGCCTGCTCATACATACTGATTATCAGAGCTTCCACTGGACATGCACTTAATTTATATATGTATATACAAACTTAGCACAAAAAGGAAATTTGTGTTTGGTACATTATTTCTTTGTTGTAACAATGTTTCCACATTTGTAAGGAACATGCATTTGTGGGATGAGCAGCAGAGCTAAGTATGTGGGTTGCGCCCATGAAAAATTTGCCAGATCTTCTCTGCCTATGCCAAACAGCTTACTTTGCTGTCACTACTGACTCTTGTTTTGAGCATCTGCTACCCCCAGGTGCTGCCAATCAGGAGCCTGATTGGAACCTGGCAGCAGCACCTGTGAGCATGGGCCCTGGTCAGAGTTTCCGCTACACTTTTTTGTCCCCAGTCAAAATGACTGGCAGTCCTCAAGATTCCTGCCATTTAGAACAACTACTGGGCATTTGCTTTAACATTATTTTGCTGCATTAACAGCAGCAAAACGTATAAATCTGAAATTCTGTGATACATTGATACATACAAGTCTGCACTGAAAGGGACTGAGGACACATTTTCATTTCCAAACATGACCCAAAACCAAGACAGTAGAAACCAAGCCGACAGTAAACCTGAGCAATTATTACCCTGTTATTACAAACTGGTAGACACATACAGGCCAAGGCCAAGTTCCATTTAACAGGGGATGTCAGAGACAGGCTGCAAAGTGAGCATCACAAGAAGACGACACCCCAAGAGGAAGAAGTATCCTCACCCTGTCAGCACTTAGGTACCGTAGGCTGTCTTCAACAGATTAGCAGCCAAGGTTTGCAGGACGATATGGCCGACGGCTCTCTGCTCAAACAATCTGAAATAGACTGCACGCAGCCTCATAGGGCTGCCAGGAGGCTTGCCATGACTGCCCTTCCCCGCCAGGCCTGTTTGCACTGGTGTCAGCAACACGTGCACTGGAACCTGAACATGTGGAGGAACGTTCTGTTCAGTGATGTGTCCAGATTCTGCCTACAGCAGTTAGATCATAGGGTCAAAGTGTAGAGATGACGCGGAGAACGCTATGCTGATTGCTGCACCAACAGAGTAACGTCTTTTGGTGGAGGAAGTGTGATGGTGTGGGGCGGCATCTCCCTCACTGGAGAAATGAGGCTTGTCATCATTGGAGGCAATCTCAATGCAGAGAGATATCAAGATGAGATTCTGCAACCAGTGGCAATCCCATATCTAGGACCAAACTCTATCCTCCAAGGTGACAATGCTCGCCTCCACAGAGCAGTGTTTGTCAGAGACTACCTCCAGATTTTGGAGTGGAGAGGATTGAATGGCCTGCCAGCAGTCCTAACCTCAACCCCATTGAACACTTGTGGGATCAGCTTGGGTGTGCAGTTCCTGCCAGAGTGACCAACATAACCACGTTGGCTGACTTGCGACAAATGCTGGTTGAAGAATGGGATGCCATCCCACAGCAGTGTGTGACCAGGCTGGTGACCAGCATGAGGAGGAGGTGGCAGGCTGTTGTGGCTGTGTATGGTTCTTACACATGCTACTGAGGCTCCTGTTTGTTGAATGAAAAAATTGTTGCCGATATATCTTGTTTCTTCAAACTTCAATCATCCAATCCACCAAACACCAAGCAAGAGTCAATGGCAAAAGCTCTGCTGCTCATCCCATAAATGCATGTTCCTTACAAATGTGGAAACATTGTTACAACACAACACAAATTTCCTTTTTGTGCTATGTTTATATATATTTATTAAGTGCATGCCCAGTAGAAGCTCTGATAATCAGTATATATAAGCAGGCCTGCCCCGCCTATACACAAACTACCCATAGCACGTAGGGCCTCATCACTGTGGGGGCCTCACTTTGAGCGTTTTTTTCTTCTCTCTCTGTCTCGCTCTCTCTCTCTCTCTCTCTCTCTCTCTGAGCATTAGTCCAGTGTTTGCATGATAAGTATGATCCAGGTAATGTATAAAACATTGACCAAACATAAACTTTACATGGCCATCACACATTAGTAGAGGTGGGTAGTAACGCGTTACATTTACTCCGTTACATGTACTTGAGTAGTTTTTAAAAAAAATCCTACTTCTGAGAGTATTTATTGAGCAGTGTATTTTTTGCTTGTACATATCACATTTGTGATGAAAAAGAATACTTCTACTCCATTACATCTAACAGTACACCGGTCGCTACTTTTACTTGTCTATAATTTATTTTCATTAATTATCTTTTTACACTCAGCTGAGCTCTCACAGCAGTGTGAGGTAAAATCCTCAGCACCACAGCGTAAACAGAGGAGTGACCCCTCCTCCTCAACTATCAACAGTTGGAGATAATGGCTGAAGATGTAATACCTGCATCTCCTTCAGAGGAGCGTGTTCATCCCTAGCTCATCATCAAGACTCTTTGCCTTTCAAACGACAAGGAACAACAGCCACATAATGCGCTGCCTGCTGTGTCTACCTAAAACAGTGGAAATCTCAGGCTTCGAAAATAGCACGTCAAATCTAAGAAACCACATAAGAAAGCTAAACAAGCAAACGACTGCACTGTTAATCTCTGTTTTAACTTGCAGACTGCAAAGACACAGTTGTGTCAGTGATAAATGATGTCAACTCTGCCACAAATGTGATTTTACATGCCATTATTTAACGTTACATTGTAGGTGATACTATTATCATGTGTGTGTGGCATATCTTTTATAACAATGATTATATCTTACATGGTTATAACGTTGGGCTAGTGGGTCAAAGCTGTCTTTAGTTTTAATAAGTTTCAGTTGGGTGTGCCAAATTTAATAATAATAATCAGGATAAAAATTCATAAATTGGAGCTAAAAAGTAAAAAATTAAATAAAAATTGCCATAAGTCAGAAAAGAGGACAGTTCACAAGATTTATTTCATAAATATGAGCCAAAAATCATCAATACATGATAAAATAAATAAAATGTGATTATAAAGGAAGAACTGCAAGGTAAAAATTCATGTATGCAAGATTAAAATCATATTTTGTTGTTTTTTCTCATCATATTGAATTTTTCATCCCATAATTGTGATTAACATACATAACTTGACAGCTGCTGCTTTGAGTATTAAGTTAAGTTATCTAGTACCTCCACCAAAGAGGTTATGTGATCGGGTGGGTTTGTTGGTTTGTTCGTTTTTTTTGCAACATAACTCAAAAAAGTTGTGGACAGATTTTGATGACATTTTTAGGAAATGTCAGAAATGGCATAAGGAAGAACTGATTCGATTTTGGGAGTGATCTGGATCACCGTCTGGATTCAGGAATTTTTTTAAAGGATTCTGTAATATTGGGAGATAGGGCTAATGGCAGAGGTCTGCCATTGATGGAGAGATGATGGATCTGAGTAACTTCAATCGCAGCAGCATTTTTGGGTGTGTTTCTATTCAAAGTTTTGGAGTTTGGAAGACGCACGCCCGGTCGAGGAGACGAGTCAGAGCGTAACAGAGAGAAAGACAGCGAATTGTAATGAGAATACTCACAATGCTGGGAGGAATAGAGGAATATTCGCCCTCTGCCATGACTTCTAGTCATCCAGTGAGACCATGGATGAGACTGTCAGTGCATCTGTTGGCACCAGCAGGCAATGCTTCTGCCATGACAGTCCACACGGAGCGAAGCCAATGATTTGCCTCACCATGTTTTCACCCCACCGGGGCGGGAGTAATTGGCGAATGTCGTGGTGGGGGGCACACGGGGATGGATCCAGGAATATTTTTAAAGGACTCTTCACTATTGGCGGCGGTCTGCGCTCTCCCAGTGCTTTTCTAGTTTCTTTTACTTTTGGCAAGTTATGCTACTTTGTTTATAACAATGTGCAGTTTACATTCCTAACCCTGAATAATACAGTATTTAATCCAATATGTTTTAATGAATTGCACAAAAATAAGTTACTCACTACTTGAGTAGTCTTGTGATTAGGTACTTTTTTATTCTTACGCAAGTACTTATTTTTATGAGTACTTTTACTTCTACTCGAGTAATTATTATTGTTAAGTAACAGTACTTTTACTTGAGTACTGTAACTGTGTACTCTACCCACCACTGCACATCTTTTTTTGGAGATCGGTGCCACCCTTGATCAATTAAATGTGCGCAGTGTTGGCTCGCTCTCGCTCTCCCTCTCTCTCTCTCTCTCACTCCTATTTGCAGCACTGAAACTCTCATCGCATCTGTCAACCATTATTCTGCAGCCCATCTTGTCAAACATTAACTATTAACTTCGTTTAGTTTGTGAATTTATGATAAAACTTCATCGACGAACTTCCTGGCACAGATCAGCTGTTTTTAAATGAGATTGTGGGTATAGATAAATAAAGACAATGTGTATTCTATGTTGATTTAATAAGAGACAGGCTACTGATGATAACACTGAGGAAGAAAACCAGAGAGGAAGAGGAAGAAGCAAAACGGATGAGCTGAGTGAAGGGGATGGGTGAAGGGGTATGTTTGAGGGGGGATGAGGGGGCAAGCTCCTCTGGTTTATGCTAGTTTAATTTAGAGGAGAAGACCGCAATGAAACAGATAGCTAATAAAATGGGATTAATGTTATGATGAACATAATTAATTTACAGTGATTACCTTAAAAAAGGACGGATGGCAGTGTTGGGAGGCCTCATATCAGAGTCTGCTTAGAGCCTCACTTTGTCCAGGGGCGGCCCTGTGGATAAGACACATGCAGGAATTGTTACCTGCAGAACGTCAATGTGCACAACATTGACATTTTTTGTATGGACTTTCCGAATAATTCACTGTGCATTTTCATTGCTGCAGCCATGCAGCATCCTCGTTTTCTTCAGAAATGTCTATAAATTTGAGTGAACGACAGACTTTGCTTATCCCGTGTGAATGCGCCACAGCAAACACTGAGATCAGAGGGTAAGTCATAATTTATCTGCAGTCCACAGGTAATACTAATCCCATGCAAATAGTCCTTTAGACTGACCCCCATGAAATCCTGCATTTCAGACTCTGCCTAAAATGCTTTGTTTCAAATGTTGTCTTCAAGAGTCTCCTCCCCACATGACTACCTTCCTCTGATTGGTCATCTCTCTGGAATGCTTCTGTTGCCAGAAAGCCATTTTTGTTTGAAATGTGAACCATAAGCCCAGTTCAGACAAAAGTCTTCCATCCAGACTCAACAAGATGGAAGGAGGGAGTCAGCGTGTCTAATCCTTCTTCCATCCCACCTCAGCTGAAACACTGGGGTTAAATTACTCCAGATCACCATAACAAGTCTCCTTAAATCTTAATAGTTAATGTTTGTCATCCTTTTACTAGAAGAGGAATAAACCTATGTTTTTAATATCAAAGGCAAACACTTATTACACAGGACATGTGATCGTATGCAGGGTTGGATATGGTCAAGTTAAGAGGTTAGGATTTTCCTTGTTCTGAGTACATCTAAATCCCAACCTCTTGTATCAATACACTGTCACAATTTCTGTCAAGAGTAACAATGATCCTTAGCTCAGCCCAACACTCAGAATAAATCCAACCTGGAGTCAGAGGAACAAAAGAACCAAAACAATCTCTTTCACAAAAACACTTCTCACTGTGAAAGCAGAAAAGCTCAGAATTGCTCTGTAGAAATAGAGGCAGCATTCGACACAAACAAAAGATAAAAGGGCTTTGAAAAAGTCACGTCATTCCTGTGGATCAAGACAGAGTCAACTCTAGAGAGAAAAACATGATGGCAGCTGAAATCTCTGTCCTGTCAGACCTCATGAACACACACCACCACCTGCTGAGTCTGAAATTGAAACCAAAATAGGAGTTCAGTCTGTTCGATACTCTACTCAGCTGGGTGAGCAGAACCTTTCTTTCTGGGATCAGCCCTCCTGTGACCTGCACTTGCTCCCAGAATGCACCTCTCTAGTCATCAGTATAGAGTCTGATTAGTCATCTGATCTCCCATCTCCCCCTGCTTTCTGTAGACAACAGGTTTCATATCATTAACTGCTGATGAAAGACTTTAAAGCTCGCTGTAGCTGTCCGAGTCATTGTCGGGTTGTTGTTTCCTTTCTCTCTCCCCCCCTCACACTCTCATTCTGATCATAAAAGGAGTCCAAAAAATCAAAGGATTAATTCAGCATCATTGGTTTAAAGCAATTAACTACTGTTCAGGCTAATCCCCAGAGTTATGTCTCAAATCCAGAAATTGCCCGCTGGAGACATGCCGCTCTGCCCACACTGCATTGTTTTGCTTGTGAAAGAAGTTGAAAGAGGAGGCCTTAACTTTGAGAAAAAAAGAGCTCTTTCAAACTCTTTGAAGAAGAGAGGAAGTGTAAAACTTTGAATAATTAGGAGGTTTATCTCTGCAGTTCATTGCTTCACCCCAGAATGTTTTTTTTAGCAATGCAGATAGTTAATCCTCTGCATTCATTTGGGATAATTAAAATAAGAACCCTATTTATTCAATCTAAAGCAAGCCAATTTGCAAAAGTTATTGGCTATTACAGATTTGGCTGCAGGTTTTTTCAGCCTTTCCTCGTGAGAAATGGTGCTATAAGTTTTAATAGGCGCCTCATCTCCCTGATTTTCCACAGAGTGATTAATTTTGTCACAGCTCATAGAGGAGTTGAATCATTTAGGCTGCTATTTAACATTTTAATGAAAGCTTTACACTCTGGGGAGGCTTCATGAGGATTTATTGTGTCATCGCTGTGTGTGACATCTCTGTGAGGACTAATAGCTGCTGCCTCAGTGGGATTACATATTAGGGGGAAATATGAGTCAATCAGTGTCATAATGTAGTACTTCAATTCAAGCACCAGGGGGAGCTATGTGCTTGCATATAAAACACGTCAGTATTGATTCTATTTCTACAACCTGTTATTGTTCAGATAAATTTTTTGGTTCCTACCAGAATTGAAATAATGAAACACATTAAGTTACAGTTCCTGTTAAACAAGTATTAAACAAGCAATTTAACTCCGTTCTTCTTTGCTAAACTTCTCAAGCTCTGTCAGGTTGCACTTGGATCAGGTATGAAGAGCCCTTTTCAAGTCCAGCCTCAAATTCTCTATTGGACTGAGGTCTGGGGGCTTTGATATGGCCACTCCAGAACATTCACCTTATTGTCTTTAAACCATTTCTGTGTAGCTTTCGCTGAATGGTTCAGGTCATTGTCCTGCTGGAAAATAAATCTTCTCCCAAACTCTAGTTCTCTCCCAGACTGAGTCAGATTTTCCTCCAGGAATTTTCTATATTCTGTCACATTCATTTTACCCTCTACCTTTACAAGCCTTACACGGCTGGCTGCCAAGATGCATCCCCGCCGTCTGATGCTGCCACCACTGTGCTTCACAGTGGGGATGGTGTGTCTGTGGTGATGTGCAGTGTTTGGTGTCCACTAATCATAGCACTTGGAACTTTCTTCCACTTGCCCATGGAGTCTCGTACATGTCTTTTGGTGAATTTTAGTTGAGATTTAATCTGAGTTTTCTTCAGCAGTGGCTTTCTCTTGCTACTCTTCTATAAAGCTTTGACTGGTGAAGAACCAGCAACAGTTGTTGTGTTCAGAGTCTCTCCCATCTCAGCTGCTGATGTTTGTAACTCCTTCACAGTAATCATACGTGTTTTGGTGGCCTCTCTCAATTTGTGAGTATGGCCTGATCTAGGCAGATTTATACATGTGCCTTATTCTTTCCATTTCTTGATAATAGATTCAACTGAATTCTGAGGGAATTTTCAGTACCATGGAAAAAAAAAATTGATATCAATCCCCCGACTTATACTCTTCAATAATCTTTACTCTGAGTTGATTGGGGTGTTCTTTTGTCTCTATGGTGTAATGGTAGCCAGGAGTGCTGATTACCAGTGACTGGACCCTCCAGACTCAGGTGTCCTTACACTACAATGACTTGAGACACATTCACTAATTGCAAGACTACACCAACTGGTCAGTCACTTTAAAGGGGTGAATATGTATGCAATCTTTTTTTTAACTTTTTTACTTTGTAGAAATGTGTTTCTAAGTCTTTATTTTAGTTTACTTTTAGTACTGAGTAGCTACTGTGGAGTCGTACAGTAAAATATGAGCCTTCAGTTAAATAACTGTGACTGTGTTAACTGAACTCGTATATAGTTACATTTAACCCTTTTAAAGTGTTTATTTTGGTCCACAATATTGTAAAACATTTAACTCTCTCAAAAGTGTAGGTCAACAATATGACAAGAGCGTTGGAAGGTCAACCTTAGAGAAAGGTAATGCGTACTAATGAAGAATATGCACTAGGCTAAGAAAATAGGTAAGTTCAAGCTATAAATATGTACATTTCAGCAGCTGTCTATCTCATGACATGTATTTCAGCAGACTGTAAAACAATGACAATATAATGATTACAGCCCTGTATCATTACCAGTCTACTGCCATAAATCTTTGAATTATTCCCCTGACTGCTGTTGTTCTGTAGGGCCACACTCACATTATGATCAAAGCACTTGGCAATAACTGTGACAGTAGTGAAGATTTTATTTCCTGGATCAACAGCAGCTGATCATAAAAAGGGACAAAAGTCAAAACCATCATGGTCTGGGCTGTGGGATGCCTTTGACCCTGAAATGATTAAGAAAGCAGACTGCAGCTCAACCTGTTTTCTTCTCAATCGCTCTGAGGCGACAGCCTTCAATTTGTGTTTCTATTCTTAGTCACCTTCATCTTCACTCCTCCTCAGGCCTTTTCACAGAGATCTGAGAGGATAGGTCAGGAATTTGCTGTAAAAGCATCAGTGCAGTGGTGGGACAAAAGGGCATGTTGTAAAAATGTTATCAGGCACGTTTCTCTGCTGCTTTTGACTACCAGATATTTACCTTGGCTGTTAAAGATGTGACAACATGATTAGACTGATTACATATGCCAGATGACTACTTTCTCACCGCTAGTAGTTGTAATGGGGACTATGCCAACAAAGTTTGCTTCAGCATGAAGCTTTAAAAAGTCATCTAGCAAAACATATCTCCAGAAAATGTTGATTAATTTTAATTATATTACATTTTCTTCATGCAGAAATCTGTGCAATAATATTACAACCTGTAAAACAAATTTGCTGATGTACAATAAATGTATCAGCACATAAACATGCAACATATCAATAAACAGCATTCACAAAGACTAACATTTTTGTCCTAAAATTCACATCAAACAAGCTAAAAGCAAACCTACATGATTGGAAATGTGATTTTTCTATTGTTATGTTATCAAACAGACAACCTACAAAACTGGTGACACTATAACTTGTTTAACTTTTCTTAAATTCAAAACAACAAACCATTGGCCCATTACTGCAAAAGCACTTTAATGATATGATTATGCTCAAGGCTGTACTAAACAGATTATCTGTGTTAAAGCCCTTTGTGAAAAAGGGCAGAGTTTATGATGCATCTGAGAGGAACTCTCAGGAGCTGCAATGTTTAATCTCTCTTGTAAAAGGTACGACAATTACACCCAATCTGGCCAAGCCTTGTTTTAACAGTCTCTCCTATAATGTGTTTTTAATTGTTCTGTCATCTGTTTCATTTTGATGGCACCAAAGTCATAAAGCATAGCCTTTGTATCATAGGACGGCTGACCAAACCAGCTTTTACACCCAGAATGTGCAACTTAATCCACACCCTTAGTTCAGAAACAAACAAATATAGATTTGTATGCATTGTTTCTTCAAAAATATATTGTATGTTGACCTTTTTTGATAAGTACATGCTCTTATTAAGAGACAAAGGCAACAGTAATAGCAGTAAATTGGCCTAAATTACTGTAAAAATATATATGCAGAAAACTATTTGTGGTCAATATGATTTGGTTTTTTTACCCAAAAAACTGAAAATTTCACATTTCAAAAGTAATGTGAATTAAATAAAAATATGTCATCATATCTAAGTGCATAAACATTCCCCCCTTCAAGTCAGATGCACCTTTGGCTGCAATCACAGCACTGAGTCTGTGTCGATGGGTCTTAATCAAGTTTTCTCATCTGGACACTGCAGTTTAACTCCACTCATCTTTTCAAAACTTCTCACGCTCTGTCAGGTTGCACTTGGATCAGGCGTGAACAGCACTCTTTAAGTTCAGTTACAAATTCTCTATTGGATTGAGGTCTGGGCTTTGACTCAGCCAGTCCAGAACATTCACGTTGTTGTCTTGAAACCATTACTGTGTAGTTTTTGCTGTATGCTTTAGGTCAAAGTCTTGCTTGAAAATAAATCTTCCAAGCAGTAGTTCTCTTGCAGACTGAATAAGATTTTCCTCCAGGATCTTCCACTAATCTGGCGCATACATTCTGCCCTCTACCTTCATAAGCCTTCCAGGGCCAAGAAGCATCCCTACAGCGTGATGCTGCCACCACCGTGTCCACCAAACATAGGGCCTTTTATGATGGCCAAAAAAGCACAATTTTGGTCATCAAACCAAAGAACTTTCTCCCACTTGAAAATGGAGTCCCCAACATGCCTTTTGGTAAACTCTCTCCCACCTCAGCTGCTGAAGCTTGTAACTCTTTTAGAGTAGCCATCAGTGTCTTGGTGGCCTCTCTCACTAGTCTCCTTGCACAGCCATTCAGTTTGTGAGGACAGCCTGATCTATGAAGATTTACACATGTGCAATATTCCTTTCATTTCTTGATGATGGATTTCACAGAATGGGAATGTTCAGTGGCTTGGATGTTGATCTTGTTTCTGTAGCTATCCTCTGACTTATACTTTTCAGTAACTTTTTTCTGAGTTGCTTGGAGTGTTCTTTTGTCTTTATGGTGTAATGGTAGCCAGGAATACTGATTAAACCAGTGACTGGACATGCCAGGCACAGGTGTCTTTATTCTACAACCACTTGAGACACATTCACTGCACTCAGGTGATCCCCATTTCACTAATTGTGAGACTACTAGCACCATAACATCTCTTGGACCATAGCATCCCTTGAGTAGAGACTGTTGAATGGTTTCTGTGAGTCTTGCTTCACAGACTCACAGTGGAACACAGATCCACAGCATCTTGATTCTGAACATTTTAGCTGCATGAGCCCAAAATATAAACAGGTTCTCTTGTGATTTATTTGCAGTTTACAGAAGTTAAATATGTTGATACATCATGATGCAGATATCCAAGAAGTAAAATTGAAGCCTTGTCCATTGTTCCTTTAAGAGGAGATCAGATCATCTATTTCTGAACAGAGAATCGAAACGCTGTTTGACTTTTGCAACAAAGTGTCAGGCAGATTTGTAGCTCAGGATAAAATGTTTGATCCATAATGGATCATTAGCTACACTTGTCTGCTGTTGTCTGTTTACAGAGATAAATCATTCATTACCAGAATGGACAGTTGAACTCAGACTGCCCCCTTTGCATACACAAAAGCCTGCTGAGACTTTATGGTGAGCGCAGCTTTGACTACAAATGGATACCAGCACACTTCCTATGCTGAAAACACAGACCCCTTTGAGATAAATCTGTAAATATAGGCTAATCTTTAATAGTCAATTATCTATATTTCCTATAACCCTATTAACTATACCAAAGTTTGAAAAATATTAAGATGTTTGTTTACCATGCATAGAGGTAGCTAGTAGCTGATTTACTTAAACAAGACTTCAAACAAAGACAAACAGTTCAACTGGTTATGCCAAAAAGTTCAGTATGTCAGTTAAATTGTCTAGTCTTTATGCTGAGGTAAGCTAAAAGGCTGCTAAATGTTGCTTCATATTAAACTTAAAGACTCAAAGTCGGCAATATTGTCATAATATGATCAACTGATGCAGCACATGCATGCCTTTATTGCACCTCATTCTTAATGTCTCTTAAAAACATTCAGGCTGTTGAAACTTGTCTAATGTTTGCTCTGGTTTCTCCTCATGTCATTATTGCATATTTAAATGTAAGTCAAATAAAGTCTAAGCACTACTCCAGTAAGAACAGTACATTAAGGCGAGCACCATCGGGTTCTTCCTGTCTCTTTGTTTTCACTTAGTGTTCCTCTAGCACACAGGTAGAGGGTAAACAGAGGCCTTCAGGGACATCAAGCTGTCTGTCACATATCCAACCCCATGGCCTTCCTCATCATATGACCTACATGTCCCAGGAGACAGAGGCTCCAAACAATGACAGTTAAAACAGAAGCAACAACAGTGTGTGGTTTGTAGCCTGTTAAAGACATTATCTACTGTGGAATGAGGAGTCTGGGTGGGATGAGGAGATTTATTGGGGTGGGGGTGCATTCACATGTGGTCTACATATGTTTGCAAACATGCACAGCTTGTACGCAGCATATTCTGCATTTTGAAAGGATGTTTTCAACTTTTTTCTGTCATTTTCTCTAAAGCTGCGGACCCTGCTTGAGCAAGAGGAGGTGTGCAAGGAACAAGTCGTGAGCCAGGTGATGGAGAGGCAAGTGATTTTGCAGAGCAGCTCTTCCTAATGGTGCTGAGCGGGCTTGAGTCAAGGGAGCTTTGACTGTCTGAGCTTTGTGTGACCATTCAGATACACAGACGTCTCACAGCAGATACATTTAAAAAGAGGCCTTTATTAAGGAAAAAAAAATGATGATGTAAAGAAAAGTTTGGTTTGTTCAAAAATAACAACATAAGGATGAAAATAAAGCAGGATGTGATTCATTCAGAAAAATGTGCTCGTTAATATAAAAATCTGCAAATGGCCTTTATGAAAACCATACTAAAGACAAGCAAGAGGTACAACCAACAGGCTTGTTACGCTTGTAAAGTAAGAGAGGTGACCAAGACCAGAGAGCACCAGAGATCCTGTGTGGACATGGGACAAAGTTTTGAAGCTCTCAGTCAGTCTGGGCTTATGCAAAGTGGCTAGATGAATAGATGAAAACATGAAACCCTGCTTGGAGTTTGCATAAAAGTACCCAAAGGACTCTGAGACTGAGAAACAAGATTCTTTGGTCTAATGAAACCAAGATTAAACTGTTTAGACTCAATTCAAACAGTTTAAATATGACTCAGATATGTCCATAGAAAACCAGGCACTGCTTATCACCTCCACGGTACCATCCCAACAGTAAAGCATGGTGGTGGCAGCATCATGCTGTGGGAGTGTTTTTCAGTAACAGGGACTGGGAGACTGCTCAGGGTTGAGGGAAAGCTGACTGAAACAAAGTACAGAGATATCCTCCATGAAAACCTGTCCTGCAGCACTCAGGACCTCAGACTGGGCTGAATGTTCACCTTCATATAACAATGACCCTAAGGACTTAGCCAAGGCAACATAGGAGTGGCTTAGGGACAACTCTGTGAATGTCCTACAGTGAAGTGGCCATAGTCCTGACTTGAACCCTTTCAAACATCTGTGGAAAGATCTGAAAATGTCTGTCTACTGGTGGTCCGCATCCAACCTGACTGAGCTTGAGAGGATTTCCAAAGAAGAATGGCAGAAAAATAAATAATACAGATGTGCAAAGCTTGTTGCATACTCAGAAAGATTCGAGGTAGTAATTACTGGCTGAGCTGCGTCAACTAAGTACTCAGCAAAGGGTCTGAGTACTTTTTTCAATGAGATATTTCAGTTTTTTGTTTTTAATTTTGCAAAAATGTCTAAAATTCTGTTTTTGCTTTGTCTTTTTGGGATACAGAGCATAGATTAATGCGGGAAAAAAAGGAATATGAATAATTTTAGTATTAGGCTGTAACAACCAAACTGATAAAAGTGAAGGGGTCTGAATACTTTCTGTATGGACAAACTCCATCATGTGTTTACTGAACAGACAAGGACTGTGTGTAGGGGGAAACTGCCTTTTCATATTTTAAGTTCAGTAAACAGACCGCACAACACTCTTATGAAAATGATCGAGGTCTGATGATAGCTTGGTTAAAAAAAGGGGGAGGGAGATTACAGGTAAGATTAAAAGTTTTAAATCTGTATTTTTCTACAGTTAAATGTAATAATATGGATCTTTTTTCTTG
Source organism: Cheilinus undulatus (assembly GCF_018320785.1). Taxonomy (NCBI): domain Eukaryota; kingdom Metazoa; phylum Chordata; class Actinopteri; order Labriformes; family Labridae; genus Cheilinus; species Cheilinus undulatus. The sequence continues at coordinate 26,799,420 of NC_054869.1, read as the reverse complement.
AATATAAAAAAGTGTTGAACTCTATCATCTGCTTTTGGTTGGATGTAACTTTAAATGAAAGCATTTCACAAAATGTTCTGTTGGCTGCACTTGTATACCAACATGCACATGTTCACCAGTCTCAATCATTAATAGTACAATATGTAGCTCAGTTTTTTCAAAGCCAGTGATATTCTTCATTTTTGTAGTTGGAACAGTCCATGTTCTGTCACCATAGCAGAGCCACAACAGAAATGTTTATTATAGCTGTAGAAACACTAAATGTTATCACTGAAGTCAGGCCAAAATCTTGTATCTCCAAAATCACCACTTTGAGGAGTAAACTTTTGTGTTCCATTATATTTAATGAAAAGCAAAGAAAGGATGCTAAATAAATATCCAGTTATGACAAATACTTGTAATTTTGAAAAAAAAAAAAAGTGTGATTAAAATGAAAATGTTCTTTTTTGCCTTTAAGGTTTTCCAAGTATCCATTTACACATAAAAAAGATGATGGTTCTTTTTCAACTTCTCTTAACTTTCCCCATAATTTAAGCTCTGCTGTAATAATTGGTCACTCCCTACAAACTATCAATTAGTGATGAGCTTCGCTCGAAGACAAACTGACTCCTGACCCTCTAAACACGCCCCTGCTGCTCAGAAGTGAGGGGCAATATCTCCTTCCCAGACTCTGGAGCAGATAGCTGGAGGTGTAATGACAGGAAGTAGACAGTAAAGTTGGCCCACTGATTTAGAGGGAGGGCAGGGAGGGTATGGGGGGGTCGTTCAGTCCCTGTGTTCCTTTTCAGGACAGTGTGTGGCTGCGTCCTTGTGTGAGGCTGTGAACTGAATCAAACAGACTTCAGATGGCTTGTTTTGGTTTCCATTTCTGGCTCAGCAGGAGGACAGCAGGGTGGGCTGGGTGAAGAGAGGTCTGAGGTTACTGGAGTGTGAGTTTGCTTTGGAGAAAGTTCAGTCAAGGGCACCATAGTTTAATCTATTTTGGATGTAACATAGAAACACTCTCAATTTTCATCTGTAGGAAAGTTTAATTTTTGATTATTTTACATCAGTGAATCCATTCATGGGCTTAAGTTAAACATTTGTGTTTTATTTTTTACACTGGACAGTATTGCGAATAAAGTTTTTCTAATGAAACCATCTTTCCTCTTCTGTCAGATTGTCTCACAGTATGTGGTCCATGAAGAAGTACGATGCCTGCTGCTTTCAAGATTCACTCTGGCCCAACAGTATCACAGCACCCCTAAAACACAAGGTGAATGACACTCGTTCAGACCTGAGGGGAGGCTGCAGGCATACCTGGATAGATAAGGAGAACAAAGGTACATCAGGATTGTAAATTACATGTGAGCCCAAAGCTTTAATAGTCCTAATTTTTCTTTACAGCAATGGGACAAAAGAAATGAGATGAAGTGATAGGTTGGGGAACTTTTTGTATCTATTCTCTGTTCACTTGACTAAGGATGAATGAATTAAAGGGAAAGACATCAACAAATACGTATACAAGACGGCACATAAAATGAAACTTCAGAAACTCTGCATGCTTACATAAGAAATGTCAAATGGCAAGTTTAACAAAATGCAGAGTGCCAAGTTGAGACTGTATTACCAGAAGTCTAAAGCTTCCTTGACTTTCTGCAGCTGTGCCAAGAGGTACAGAAAGAAAGGAAACACGTCAACTTTACACAGAACATTATCAACATACTGTAACTTACAAAATACACACAGAGAACTCCTAAGAAGGTGATATTTAAATTTAAAAAAAGGAGATATCCATTATTTATCTGCCAATCACACTCTTTAATGAGCATATTGCATACACATAGGCTGAAATACAAGCACATGCACAAACAGGATCCTATGGAAATGAAAGAGAAATGGCAGTGTGACATGATGGATGCAGTTTGGGATTTTGGCGCCTTGCTCACGAGCACCTCGATGGCACTCAAGAAGTGAAATGGCACCTTTCCAACTATCTTCCAGGCTTGTACAACCAGAGTTGAACCGGCAACTCTGGTTCCAGACCCAATACTGTAAAGACTGACCTCCTGGTGCACAGAAAAATAAAAACTCTCAAAAGCAGCATAAGAATCAAAGTGTCAAGATCTTGCCTCTAACCTGAAATGCCAGATAGACTGTTTCATATATTCACCGTGTGGATATATTTTACATTAATCTGGGAAAGCTCCCATAGAGAGCATCTGGAAAGCGCAAGGCTTTCCAAAAAAATCTTAGAATGTGATTGGACAAACGTTCTGTCACATTCATTACAGGCCAATCAGAGCAACGAGACTAGTTGAGGTTGTACACATGCACAGCTCCACAACAAAATGACAGGCAGTGCTACAGTAGCATATGAACAGTAGATTATAATGTGTGTATGCCATCAACCTGACACGGGCTACAGATGGAAATTAGCCTGTGGCTACAATCCGGCACATTTACATGTCCATGTTCATTAATGTGCATTGTCCCTTGTAATAAATAAATAGATAAATAAATAAATAAATAAATAAAGACTTATTCTGGGCCCAGTAGAGAAAGAGCAAAAAAGGTCATCTCTGCCAAGAGAAGCTTTCAGTTGGACTTTTTGCCTTTGTTTTGATAAAGTAATATGGAACATTTCTCATGAAACAGCTTCTTTTCTATAGCTACATTTGAGCTAAAGAAGCAACTCATGCCAAGGCAGGTCAAGAGAAGAGTGAAAACCCAGTCTGGCCCAGCTCTAAAAAAAAAAGAAAAAAAAAAAAACTGCCGCTACTATAATAAAGCTAAATCCAAGCCAATAACTTCACCATTGCACAAACAGTACCGACTCACAGTACAAGAACAACCCATGAACACTTCCCTAGTGACTCTGGTGGAACTGGCGGAATTCATTGCTAACGGCTTCAAGTACAACTAAACCCCACCCCTAGAAACCGCCTGGTTCTCCTTAAATGAAGCTGATTGGTTCAAACAGGTTTTTTTTGTTGTTTGTTTGGCACAAACATCATAGATTGGAGGTTTGCAAGATAGATTTGTTTGATGACAAAGATTGAGGCTGGCAAATCCATCTGCTTTGCAAGGTTATCATGAATCAGCCCGAGTATTCAACTCAGAGATCCCCTGTTTGTGTTATATCTGAAGTATTCTATCAATAACCATTTCACTATTGTGTGAAATTAAAGGTTAGAAATATGAAGCACAATTATGACAGCAGGAAGTAGGAAATGTGCATAATTTAATCGTTAGCTGAGACATTCCTTCTCCCCAGGTGAGATATTTCATGTGTCCAGGAAGTGTTTAATGTACACCCAGTTGGACATGTGCAGAACACGTCTAACCTAAAGCATTTAAAAGGCATCCTTTTGAGATGCCAAACCACCTCTGCTGGGTAGGGTCTAACCTTACTCTGAATCTGTCTCTTTTTTTACTCAAGGTATGTGTTTCAGTTATTGCCACTGATGATATACCCAGCTCTTCTTTCACCATTTAGTACAAACCACTGTGAATGATCCAAAATATGCAATTCATTGTAAAAAAAAAAAAAAAAAAAACACTCCTTCGCGTTTGCATGAACCAATTTCCTGGAAATTTTCACCTAAGTCAGTATTTAGACCTGCAACCTAAATTCAGAAGAAGAAGTGGTTAGGCTGAATCACTCCAGACTCACCATGTGGAGAAGCAGATATAAACACGAACCTCCTCAGATACTTGGAGTAATTGTGACTACAATTATGAAGTCAGTGTGTCATTTAAGAGAAATAAACAGAAAATATAATTACAACATTCTTGGCAAAAATATGTTTTTAATACAAGTTCTGCTTTTGAAAATTTCTAGTTAATTCTAACTTTTTTATCCTCTTTATTTTCCATTAGAAAGGGTTGGGCAAATTTACTTCAGTGTGTGTTTGCTAGACTGTGTATGCATGTGTGTGCTGTGGCAGTGAAGGGGGAATGTTTCTTTCCTGGAAGAGCAAGGGGAGGGGGAAGGGATTGGGATTGGGAATGGGGGCAACAGCGAGCTAGCACACATTTCAGGAATGCCACACAGTCTGGAGCAGAGCTGAACCCACCCCCACAGCCGTCCCTCAGCCCTGGGCAGGGGGTGGAGGGGGTGCTGCAGGGCAGATATAGCATGTGTGGGAAGGGGGGAGAAGAGCATTCCTTCACTGAACTTCTCATTCAGGTTTAGAGCTTGCACTTCAGGGCACAAAGTCTAGACCAAAATATCAGTCAATATTCACCAACCAGAGGTGCCACTAGAGGCCTGTAGATTCAAACTAGTATGATTATGATCACATTGAGAAAGGGCTTTGAAATAAAGAAAGAGTCAAGCTAAAAAAAAAAGGTCTTGCTACCTCACTTCTGGCTTCATACATCAGGTTTGTAACTGGGGGTGCTGAGTTTGAAAGGGATGGCTTAATATCAGTGCCTCTGCTGCTTCTACTTTGACCATACGCTCTCTTTAATCTACCATAAATCCCTAGAGTAGGGAAGTAGAACTTAAGTCACAAATAATAAGCCCTCTGTTTCTGCTTGCACATAAAAGTTATGACTCATATTGAGATTTCATGCAGTAGGACAGTTGTGAATGATGAAATCTAAAGGCAAACACTGGTTGGACATTGGGCTGACTTTCTGGGAGCATCTCTGTTTAAAAGCAGCTGTTGTTACATAACCAGTCTAATGGAGGCCCATAGGAAAGTTGGCATGGAGAGGCCAGACACAGTTTATGTCTCTGAGGGTTTCTATTAAATGTAGATTTGAAATGTAATGACTCAAAGCAACTGTATTGGGGTATTCATTTTCTAGGGGAGGTCAGTATATTATAGAGCAATTAGATAACATGACATTTTCACAGAACAGATCCCAGGCATCTGTCAAAGTTCTGATGATATTAAATCAGATATTGTGGGTTTTTTAACATTAATGTGTTGTGTGATTGTGCAACTTTTGCACCAGTAAGGCAGTGATTATAATAAGAGTAAAGGTAACTAGAGCGACTGTGTGACAATTATGTGCCTCTGCCAAGTTTCCAAATGCTGGGAAGTCAAAGTACAGTTGTAGGTCAAGAAGAGGGTCTGGAGTGTTTTTTGACCTTTGGCCTCCAAAGTCTAATCTGCTCCTCCTTGAGAGAAACTGAATGTGCAAAGTTTGAAAAAAATCCCTTCAAGCATTCTAGAGATATTGCGCCCACACCACCAATAACAACCATGACTTGACCTTTGACCTTTAACATCTATTCAGTTTGTCCTTGGGTCAGGATGGCCATTTATGCTAACCTTGCAAAGCAGATGGATACGCCCATTTCCTTGTTTTTCACTGGTGAATCCATCTTGCAAAGCTTCCATCTGAGCCGTTTGGACCCAGTTAGAAAGTGACAGGACCAATCAGCGACGAGGAGCAGTACTTTAAGCCGTGGCAGAGTCATGATGTAAACAAGCAGCAGCAAGAGGCCGGTGCAATTATGGTGGAAGAGCTCAACGTGAATGCCGCTGAAGTGCCAGTTTTATCAGAACTTGAAGACATTTTTGACAAAAGAAGAACAAAGAACAGCAATGAGTTGTTTTCTTTTCAAAATCGACAAGTCGAGTACTTACATGTCTATAGTCACAATGTTTTGTGTTATTCCTCGGTAGCTGCGCATGCGCAGCTCGATAGCGTCAATGTCTCGTGTTTTGTTGCTTTGATTAGCCCGTAGAGATGTGACAGGCAGAACGTTCATCCAATCACACTGAGTTCTCTTCACAGCCTCTGCCTTTTACCAAATGTTTCCTATTGAAGCTTTGTCAGGTTACATTTATGCAGAGTTGGCTGAAAATCACTTCAGGCATCTTTGAGATGCTGTGTTCACAAGCCTTACCTACCATCAGACAACCTGAAACCATGCCTCCAGCCATGGTTATCAACGGTGTGCAGGTGTAATAAAGTTTCTTAGGTATGGTATCTTAGAGTTTTTATTTCTAAGTCAAGAATTCAATTTTCCTTGAAAAACATAAAACCCTCAGGGTGCTGCGTCCAATTAAATTTTTTTTTGCATTTTAAAGTGATATTTTTGTTTATTTGAAGTTAAGTTGTGTGAAGTACTTGACGATAATAGTGGCGTTAGCCTCCAATGATTTCAGGGAACATTGCCCCTTCAAACAGGAAACGGTTGAAGACTCTAGGCTAAACAGTGTAGCAGATGGGTATAGATTCTCTGTATAATTTAGCAAGTTTGAGGTAAAAATTAACCCAAATAGAATGCTGGCTCAACTGTACGCTATACTGAAAATTCTTTGAGCTATTTATTTTTAAAATAAAGCGTACCTGAACAGCTGTTTGGGCTGCTTGGCTTGACAGAGGAAACCACAATTAACTTATCTAAATCTAACTAACTCTAGCTCAGTTTTCCACTTCCATAGTAGACGCAATGTTTTCATACAATAAACACATACCAGCTGTATCTTGAAGAATAAAGCAACAGCCATAAACTTACTTGGATCACAAATTCTCCAATTTAACCTCAGAAAGTCCATAAAACACTGGCATTTAGTAAGGCAGGGAACTCTGGATGGGGAGGGATGCAGACTACAGGCATCTGTGAGTCATTATCTTTGATCAGAAATGTCCTGAAGAAGTGTTGTAACTACTTGAGGGCAAGATGGGCTCACAGTTTCTACACCTACCCAAGGAGGTAAGTCAGATCTCCCCTGCTAACCAGTCTCAACTAAAGCTCCCATCTGTCTTTTCGCTGAGTCTCCATCTGCAGAAGTTCCTGTGTGTACGTGGGTTCATTAAAGTGCCCCCTTGCATCCACAGTAAAGTCACTCTCGTTGAAATTGTTCAGTTTAGTGTTGTTTGAACCGAACTTGCTGTAGTTGTCTCTGACGAAGCCCGCAGACCCAAACAACTGTTCAGATAGACTGAGGTGGGAGACATTGCAAAATAATGCCGATCATAGAGACTTACAGGGTGAAAAATCAAACTCGATAAAGTGTACAATTTAGTCAGCATTGTTTTTCGGCCTATCTTTACTTAAAACTTGCTAAATTACACAGAGAAACGATACCCAGTTTGCTACACCGTATAGCCTAGCTTCTTCAAGTATGTCCTCTTTGAAGGGGCTATGCTCACTTAAATCACTGGAGGCTAATTGTTATATAAGTGCAAAGTGCCTTACACCGGTGGTTCCCAACCATTTTAGGAGCTTTCCCTACTTGTACTGAAGACCAGCTGAGCTACCCCAGATCCGCAAAAAAGCTCACATAATTGTTGCCAAAAAATTACCACAATTTTTACAGTTTCATTGATAAAACCCTGAGAAATTGTCTCTATTCACGTTCTGATTACCAAAAGACCATGGTAAAACTGCTCTTTAAGTTATTTATCATGATTGTACTTTATGTGTGCAAATTAATTTTGACAACCTCAGAGTAGACCAAGCCTCGCACCCAACCTGAGATCTGACCCCAGGTTGAGAAACACTGCCTTATACAACTTAAATTCAAAAATATAAAAACATCCTGGTAATGTCGTTTCCCCCACACAACAAATGGAAACACAGGATAAAGGCAATGGTTTATTGCTTTGACAGCACCAACCTGTCAGACTTGAATGGATATTTTTTTTACTTTTTTTTTTTACGTCTTCTTTTCCATATCTAAAAGTAGAGATAGATATGAGGTTAAGCTTATCAACAGAAATAACTGTCCATTAAAGAGGAACTGGAACTCCCACTAGAGAAGAAATTACAAGATTGGAAGATAAATGACTATAAATATGTACACTTGCAATCTTATGTAGTTTTGTCCATCTGTGCGTTTTTATTTAGACCTTTCATTCTGAGAGTATCATTGAAACAAGTTTAAACTCTCTCCTCTCTAGTATTACAAAACATCACGATGAAGTATTTTTACCATTAGTTGGATCAGAAACATGTTCATTTAAAAAATGGCAGAGCACACTGTTTAAAGATAAATGATTTAGACCAGGATGGTGTGGGTGCTTTGTTCTTAAAAACTTGTGTTTCTTCCACTGCAGCTTATCAGAAGTACAACGACTCAGCCGCCAAAGGGAAAATTCAATATTTGCTCTGCAGTCAACCAGCAGCAGGATCCCTGTGCTTGTGTCGTTACGAAATTTGGCTGCACAGAGAGGAACAGGGAAGAAGTGTTTGCTTAGTGGTGAAAAGTTGTGCAATCAAAAGGTTTCTTACGTAAAAAGGCTGAGCTTGATTGAAATCTATTTCAAATTAAGACAGTAGGGATTGTGAAATACAGTTTGGCAGTTATTTCACATTCAAACAACAGTGTATAATCATTCCTTCTCATAAATCAAATTTTTTTGCTTGTTTCAAATGCTTTTAAAACAGGAAATGAATGTTCTGTTGTAGTAGTCATATCAAATACAACACTGTACCACTTAAGTGAAACTGACCTTTATCAGTTGCTTTCTAGTGTCTTCTGAATCCAGCATGTTCCCTTTAATCAGCCCTTTTGCCGACTGATAACCGCCCCCCCACCCCCACACACACGCAGCTGGCTCTTTGCACATGCACACTCTTATCACTCCTTAAACAGGTAACTTTGCCTGTTCTCAAAGTCACACACACTTAAATTTCTAACAGGAAGGTTGTTGTTTTTCCCAGAGATCCTGCTATCAGGACAGACACTGGTCATTTGTTTGATTTTCCTGTCACTATGACAAGTGTCATTTAGTCCAAGTTCAAAGTGACTTGTCACACTGTCACACTAGCTAGTCTAAAGTCTATCTACAGCTCTGACCAAAATAGCCGTGTGGCACAGGCTAAAAACACGTGTGACACTTGTAGAGCAGAGGGAGAACACCTGTCGTGGTGTACAGTAGTGAAAGTGTGCAGCTCTACTGTCACTCTACTGTTACATTAATATCTGACCATATAAATTTACTGACTGTCAGCCAGGTTGTAACTTTTTATTGATGGCATTCTATTTTTATTTTTATTTTTTGAAATACTTTTTATTATTTTCAGAACAAAACACAACATAACAAAAGGTTCACAGTTCACATTGTAGCATGTGCATATCAGTTGTCAAATTCCAAATACAAATAAAGATTCCAGATATTCCCCACCCTCCCAAATAATAATGATAATAATAAGGTTTTTAAAAAGTATGCAAATAAAGAATAATAAACAAAATAGTGATAAATGATACTGTAACACGTCACCCAGCTCCCATCCATTCAGAGTTCTCAAGTGTGATCAGAGGGGTATCCTAGGTACTATGCAGCGTTTTTTGTTTTTTTTCCAGTCAAAAGCATATTGGCCTTTCATTAGTGTGCTTTTGAGATGTGAAGGTAAATAATCTAAGAAAGGATTCCAGATCCTAAGAAATGAGTCCTAACTTTTCTTAAGGACTGCACTCATCCTTTCATGAGGCATGACATTGAAAATCTCCCTGTACCACAAAGTAACTTTGGATGGGGTGTCTTTCACCTACTTCAGCAGAATACATTTGTGGGCAAGGAGCAAGAGTTCATCCTGATTGTGAGAGAGAGACAATTCTTTAGACAGTAAACCCAATAGAAAAAGCCCCTTATCCTTCCTTATTGTAGTCTTAAAAATTCCGCTCACTTCTTTGGCTATGTGACTCCAGTATCTGGCAATCCGATTGCACCCCCAGAAATAATGGGAGTGAGACCCAATATCAGTTTTACATCTATGGCAAATGGGAGAGATAGTCTGTGATATCATGTGGAGGGTGGTTGGGGATATGTGTAACCTGTGTAGTATTTTATATTGTATCCCTGCTAGTCTCTTACATGTGAAGGTTTTATGTACCAAATGTATTGCCTCCTGCCAATCCTCTTCAGTGTATTGGTTATTGAGGACTTCTTCCCACTTTCTTAAAAAGTTGGTCGTGTCATATTTGTTGTGTAAGTATAGTATTGAGTTAAAGAGGGATATTGCATGGTTCAGGTCCTCCTGTTCCAGAATAAACTTTTCTACTTCACTGTAGGTAGGGAAAACCTTCTCCAGGTTTTGCAAGGGAGTTAGTAAAATGTTTTAGTTGAAAATAGCCAAAAAAGTGATCTTTAGAGGGACTGAATTTGTCTTGGAGTTGCTGTATTTTCATTTTTCATTTGGTAGTTTCCTGTAATGCATCAGTGCCTGCTGAAATAAGATATACCCTTTTTTAAAAGCAATACTTTCAGCCATTGCTGCATAAAACCTTCAGACTGCTTGCAGTAATATTAATATAACTTTAAAACGATATATATATACTAATCTCTGACCTCACATCCAAATATAGATTAAGATTTTCAGTTTTAAATGTGTAACTCTAGTGCTGTTTCAAGCTGTGATATTTACACCTTCACTTTAAATGCCTGTGATTGATCCCCCTATATCCCAGCTTTAAAAGTAGAAGCAAAGATGAGTGACGGGACCAGTGAGGAGGGCAGCACTGTATAAGACAATGTCTGATTGTGTGTACAGTGCTCTGTAGCACTGCTGTAAAGTCATAACACAGTGAATTAGATGGGAGACCAAATATCACGCTGTTGCAGGATCAGTTTGAATGTCTAAAGCTGTGTTTCCATCAGGGGGTCTGGTTTGATTCAGTTCGGTTTGGTATGGTTTGGTATGCTAAACCTCAAAATAAAGGGGTGATTATGGCAGAGCCTTGTAACTGCACTGTCACAGATATTCAAAGTGAAAACACCTGATTACAATATCTGTCTTTTGGTCTGGATTAGATTAGAATTATAATATCATGAAACTTTCATGTTTGCCTGGGATTTATTAAAAATTTAGTAAAAATCTACTATCTCAAAATAGTAGTAGGCTATATTGTGGAAAAGTCCAAGTTGCAAATATTTCCTGAGCCTTAATTCTCTCATTCTGACTCAGTTCACACAACCACAGTCACGGAGAAGACTGTTGACTTGACTGTTATCCAGGGACAATCCTTGACACCTGTCACACGGAGGATAAGACATGTAATGTCACTGTTGAAAGGGCAGGCTATTCTCAGAGGCTGTATCAAAGCATATTCATGGAAAGCTGACTGAAAGGAAAAGGTGTAGTAAGAAAAGGTGCACAAGCAACAGGGATGAGCTCAGCCTTTCGGGGATTGTCAAACATAAAGGTTCAAGAGCTAAGAGGAGCTTCACAAGCAGTGGACTGAGACTGGAGTCAAAGTATCAAGAGCCACCACATACAGACGGGTCCAGGAAATGGGCTACAAGTGCCGTGTTCTTAGTGTCAAGCCACTCCTGAACCATGGACATTGTTATCAGCGTCTCACTGGATTGTTGCTCAGTGGTCCAAAGTCCTGTTTTCAGATGAAAGTTAATTTTAAATTTCATTTGTCAATCAAGGTCCCAGAGTATGGAGAAAGATCAGAGGCACATAATCCAAGGTGCTTGAACTCCAGTGTTTTCAGTTTTCACTGTCAGTGATGGTTTGAGGTGCCATGTCATCTGCTGCTGTTGGTCCGCTGTGCTTTATCAAGTCCAGAAGCAACGCTGTCAGCTGACTACCAAGAGATTTCAGAGCATTTCCTGCCTCCTTCTGCTGAGAAGTTTTATGGAGTTACTGATTTCCTTTCCAGCAGGATTTGGCACCTGGCCACAGTGAAGCCAAAATACTTAAAACTGGTTTGCTGACTGCGTTTGATTGGCCAACTTGCCTGACCTGAACCTCGTAGAGAATCTCTGGGGAAATGTCACGAGGGAGATGAGAGACAACAATACAGACGAACTAAAGGCTGCTATCAAAGCTGGCCTGGGCTTCATAACATCCCAACAGTGCCACGGACTGATTGGCTCCATGCTACATCACATAGATACGGTAATTTCTGCAAATGGAGCCTTTCAGAGTGCACTGTATCACATCCTGTCAAAAAAGAGTGCACTCGATAGGGCAGTTTATAACTTAATGCCTACTGGTAGGGCACTATTGGATGGCCCATCATGTATTGACTGCTGGAAGGGCACCATTTGTAGGGTACTGTGTCATGTTTTGGCCACTGAACAGTCACTATTTTACGGCCCTTTGCCACGTTTTCCACTGAAAGGACGGCCTAGTGGGAATCACATTGTGTTTAAAATACCATAAGGGGAGTTTGATTACCTTTGCTGTTTTTCATGTGTTTGCTTTCATAGCAACAAAACCCCTTTTCTCTTGTAGTTTCAAAAATGTGCCAAAAAGGGTCAATGTTCACCTCTGACAGCCACATTATTGATCCCTGACTCTCCCACCTGGTCACTGTGGGAGTGTTTAATATTACAACAGACACAGAACAGTGTGTGACAATTCAAGCTTGTTTATTGTCTCAGATGGCGTAGGTGGTCCTGATGAAAGCACATGAAGGATGAGCTTCCAAATCTAACTTACTGTACTTAGCTGTTCTACGTGTGTGTGTGTGTGCGTGTGTGCATGCCTGTGTGTCTGAGCTCTGTGATCATGTTGGAGCACACTCTGTAATTGCAGTCTGACACATGAGTGTTTAACCTCAGGGACCTGGTTTGAGCAGGCTGAGAAAGGCCATCCAAAAGTTGTGGTTTGTGTTGTAACTGTGGTTACTTGTTGCCCTAGAAAAAAACTCCTTTAGAAAGTTAGAAGCTTAAAATTTGTGTTAGATTCAGATCGAGTAAAATGCACAGCTGTTTTAAGGTTATGAGAGCAAAAGTCCTTTTAGATGACATCAAAAGATTTTCATGATATTCACCTTTAATCCTCTTAATCTGCTCTGAATGTTTTTTTCAGGGCTTTGCTGCCTTTAAGAGAGCTTCAAAGGGAAAATGTACCACACTGTGTGGGAGGAAACCGAGTGATGAATGTTTTCTTCCAGCAGACAGGCTGCCTCTTGCAGACCTGCCACGAGTACAGGAAGTGAAACCATGGCAATGAAGCCTTGTATAATCTGTTATCCCAGTCTGCCGTCAGCTTGCATTAACTCGTGTCTATTCAACATCCCTCCAGGAAGACAGCGATCAGTCATTGCACAAAATGCCTCTTATTGGCATGCTAGCTCAGACTTAGCTCAGAAAGCTGTCATTTTTCTATTCATTTTTTAATGCAAAGACGGTTATGTTGTCCCTCCCTATGATAAGAGAATATTTGTTTTTTACATTCTAGTGTGTATTGGCTTTTGTGCTCACAGGGTGTTCAGTTATTGATATAACCAACTGTAATAAGCCTCTTAAGTATTAAAGCTAGGGCTGTCAAACCAGTTACATTTTTTATTGCTTTATTTAAAAGAGTTAGTTGTGGTTACATAAATTTTCAATTCAATTATTTTGCCATTCAGAATATTTCTGAAATCTTAAGCACAGTGTTACACACTGTTGTACATTAAGAAATCTGCAGTTGTGCATGTACAGAATGACAGAACTTGCACTTTCAGGGGTTTCAGTTTAGTTGCTCTGTGTGTGTCAGTAACCCAGTAAAGGTTAACTGAGCTGTAATGAACTGTTTTTGTCTGTCAGTTTTCCTTTCTTAAACACCCTGGACTGGTCACCAGTCAATTGCGGGAAGATGAGAAGGTAAATATCCAGCCTCATCCCTGTTATGGTAGCTTAACTAAAATGCCCATAATAGTTGTTTATAATGTAATTTTAAAAATGTATCAATTCAGTAGGCAGTATGTCTGTCTGTGTCAATTTGCACGCCACACTGTTGCTTCATTTGCCCTCGATACCTCTCAGAAGACTTCTTGGGTGTACTGGTTCAAAAATTGTGCCATAACAATATCATAAATATGTACAAAATTTCAGTAAAATCCTACAATATCATAATTCAGGGACTGCCTCTGTCCCTGAATATAACGTGACTGTGGAATGTTATTGCATTTTCATGTCAACAGGGGGCACCATAGTAATATGCAAAGGGTGGGTTATCATCTAACAGAACTGAGAAAGCTGGCGCAGGACTGTAACTTTGGTGATTCCTTGACAATGATGTATAGAAATCGTTTGTTCCGTGGCATAAATAAAGACAGGATACAGTGAAGGCTGCTGTCGGAGGAACTGACTTTTGAATCAGCAATTAGTTTGCACAAGCAATAGAGGCAGCAAACAGAGAGGCACTGTGGATTTACATGGCATGAAAGAACCTGGTAAATGGAATACAGTGGCAGACTCAGTGAACAAGGTCAGTGACACACGACCAAAGCCCCAGCCTGACATTAGAAAATGCTACAGATGTGGTGGAGAAAACCACCTAGCCAGACTGCAGGTTTGCTAATGAAAAATGTCACAGTTGTGGAAAAGTGGGACACATAAAAAGAGGCAGCAGAAACAAAATGGTGTAAAGTAAATACGACACAGTTGAAGGTATAGAAAAAGGAGTATAAAAAGAGAACTAATTTCATACAAGAGGAAGGGTGCGATAGTGAGAATGAGAATGTTTTCACTATGTATCACATCAAGGTCTTCATGGAGTTCATTATTTTGGGATGCATTTTTTTCCAATCCAGAATAAACGTCACACACTCATAACCTTGCACACTGAGTCTGTTGCTTTTTTTTTTATTCAAATAAAAAACTTTGCCAAATTTGTATTTGCAGTAAATTTAACCTGTTCAAAAAAATAATAATGACAAACGAAAGGTTTTGGTGTCAGTGTGCAAACATGATTTGAGCAACATCACATCTATTTTCTTTGTTGACGAGTGAAAAAACAGACTCAGTGTGCAAAGGCCTAAAGAAGGCAACATGACAGTGTACAGTCAGGATGAGGAGATAGTCATCCCTGGAATAGAACCAATCAAAAAAGAGCTAAAGTTTTGGAGAAAATGTAAGATTTGAGGTAAAAACAGGCTGTGGATGCAGTATAATGTCAAGGAGGGCATTTACAAGTTATTCCGTGATAGCCAAAAACCCATGCTTGCTCAGTGCAGGACTAAGCACTGAACATAATGGTGGCCATGAACTGTCAGTATTAAGAACAGCTAAAGTTACAGTGAAATATGATAACATCACCAAGATTTAAGTTGTATTTGAAGTGAAAGGCTCAGGAATCAGTCTGGTTCTATCTAGTGTTATAATTATGCAATTTTATATTGCAAACCAATTATAAGAACAGTGGCATGGCAGCTGTTTCCTGCCTGTTGGTGTTGAGTTTCAGCTGCAGCCGTCTATTTACAGTTGCATCAGTCAAAGCCACCATTGATGTCATGTCACACTAAATCATACTGCTTAAGTTGACGCTGGAACAGAAACTAGCACTTAACGCCCCAGACACCTTCTCAACTTTAAAAATAAATACACAAGAAAATGACTACCCAAGAGTTTGTGCATAGCTGGGAGAAAATGTGCAGCACTGACTTTGGATTGTTAAATTATACAGAGCTACATTTACATTACATCACAGTGGATTTATTTTAAGACATGGGTGTTTGGTGTCTGCAGGGGGAATTTAGCACTGTAATGATATAGCAGTAGCTAATGATAAAAAGTGATTATTTAGCATTGCGCTCATAGCTTTGACAACAATAATAAATATTTCTCCGTCTTGTTGAGCAAGAAAGTGAAAAAAATAAAGCTTTCAGCTTTGATACGGCCAGCACACTGTTGATTTCCCATTCTCCCCATTCTTCATCAATGTCAACATGAATACAGAAATGTGGCCTTAAAGTCAAAGTGGCATATTGCATTGCCCAATCAGGCTAAGTAGCTTGGATTGCATGCCGTTACGGCTGGTGTTTGGGTAGTTACTCAAGACATATGAAGTTACTTAGAAAAATGTTCATTACTTTTCGTAATTCCTCACAGATGAAAATAATGAGGACAGCCAGTTACAATACCTTTGCATTACTGTGTAGATCAGCTAAGATGCAATTTCATTTAAAAGGCAGTTAAAAGAATAAAGTTAAACCTCCCTATCTATTTGGTTTGGCACTGCCAATAAAAACTTGATATTGAAGAGGGTGAACCTTTTTCATTTGTCCACTTAAAGTAGACAGTTTCTTTTTGTTAATCTTAATCTGAGTTCAAGACAAAATGTACAAAGAGTAGGTTGCAACATCTCATGTATTTTGGACGTGAACCAAAACCCAGCTTACACAAGCTTGATGTGGAAACTTGACGCCTGCAGGGTCTCGCTCTCTGAAGCACATGTGTCCCTCATAAGTAGCCTCACTGTTCGCTCACTGGGCTCTCTGGCTTGGTGCCATGTATCAGACATGCATTAACACACTCAACTGGCCGTCCTTTGTTGCCACTGGTAACAGAGGATAAAGATCTCTCTTACAGCTCGAGTGAAAGGCACCTTGACTAAGCACAGGAGCTGGGTGTGCGTCATTAGCCACGTACAACTGCAGCCTCTTGTTTACACACCTATTCAAGTTCTGGTGCAATTAAGAAGTGGTTGACTTGACTCTGACAAGACATAAGGGCTGGGCCTGTTGTGTCTTTCTTCTTTTACCAGTGAAAGAACAGCTTGAGCAGGATGATGCAGTTAAGCTACTGATGATTGATGGCTTTTCTCTGTGAAATTATTTACCGTATGTTTGGTGATTGTTTGGAATCTGGACAAACAAGCCAGACAAAGAAATAATAACCTATAGAAACACTCCCTTTTGGAGAGGGAAGACAGGAGTGACAGGCCTATTTATCTAGAAGATTATCACGCTATTTAGGGCATTTGTTAGCATTTTAACATGCTGGTGACTCGTTTGCCTCACGTCATAAAAGCTGAGCTGGACAGATGTTGTTTGTTGGAAATGGCGGGGGGGCGATGACTCACTTTCCCCTGACTGAATCATTCATAAAGCACCCTAAATACCAAGGCCACTTCATCCTCCTCTATTCAACATGTGGTCAGCCACTGGTTAGCATTTGAAATAAACACAAGATACTTGCACCCTAATGAGAGGACAAGCATGCAGTGAAGAGAACTCTAGCCCCTATGTTTCCAAAAGAAGTGAAGCTGTATGGCGCTGCTTTCTGCTCACTCCCATCCGCATCATCACTTGTCCTCTGTACTTTTGTATTTTTTAAAAAATAATTCTGGATATCCATGTTCCATTCACTGCGCACTAGCGACGGTGAACGCCATGAATGTATCGGTATGACTCAGTGACCCGCCCCCCGCTATTTGTAATTGGCTAGCACGTTGCCTTCGTTCGTTGGTTGGATTGGTTGAATTGTAGGATCGACAAATTGAGATAGGAATAATAGAAGATGGCTATTCAGACGAAAAAAACGAAACCCAAATATGGACAGCCTCAAGTCCCAGGGCAGGCACAGCTGAATCCGTGGGCGGACACGGCCCCCATTGCCCGCCCATGCCATCGGGTCTGCACCACCCACCATACAAACTCTAAAACATTTTTATTTTACTTATCTGATCACATGGCCATTACAGCCTAAACAGCATTGCCACCCTTGGTAGACCCAATCTTCATACATGCAGGCTTCAGTTAGGGGCAAAACTAGTGCAACCTATCCCAACATAATTGCCCTACAAACAGAACTCAGCTATTCCTGGTGGCAACATTACTTATGAAACAAACAGCAACGAGAACACAAGAGAAGATAGGGAGGCACAGAGAAGTCTGAGCACCCACTCCATCTGGATCAGGCTGTTGCTCTACTTCCTTACATCTTCTTTATTGTCTTTATTAAACACTGTTCCTGCTGTGTCTCATGAGACTGTGAATCTATGAACGCCCTACATCCCATTTGTACTGGATGAACCCTAACCCCTTATGCCTCCTCCACAAATACTTCCAGGGAACTGTAGGTACAACAAAATAAAAAAAGATCTGCTGACTAGGTAACCATAAAACTATATCAGGCCTCAGTTTTGTGCAAATCATTCCCTGTGGCACAAGTTTTCCTCCCATATCTATCTGCATCATCAGCACCCTTTAACTGGCCTGAATGGTGCCCACCTAAAAACCTACTTCCTTTTGAGTTTCTCCTCTTCATGCACAAAATGTATGATTACATCCTCAATTCACTTTTCATCTTCCACGGTCAATTCCTGCTGCTTACATTTTTTAAAACCCGCTTATGTTTCCATGTTTACTGGCCTTATGACAGAATAAACAATCTGAGAAAATATGCCTCAAAGTAGCTATATGTCTAAACACACAGGGAACAGAGGGTCCTTGTCTACCCAGTGTTTGAGCTTCTGGGGTGATTTATTTAAGAAGGCAAAAGGCGGCTGTGTGAGTGATTATCATTCCTCTTAAGGTCAGCTGATTGAAGTCGCTGTGCATTTGAGGCCTGGCAGCTGCTCTAAGTGTGGCCACAGCTAACCCCAAACCAGCAACACCAGGAAACTGTCACATGAGCCACTTTATGGATACCCTGCTGCCTTGAACTTCTTGTTTGCTTTACACTCAACTTGTTAAATGCCTGTTTGGTTAGCTGGCTCTGTCTTTGTTGTTCCCTGACTTCTCAGAATCCTTTTTTGAACATTAAATCAAATTTAAAGTCTTACTGTGTGTTTGAGTAGATTTACCCTGTGTACATTTTAAGTACTTGTTAATACCTTAGCCTGAGTAGTCCCTTCTGTAAAACCAGTATTTACATTGAAGTCATAGCTGCCAGTGTTGGCTCTGCCATTCTCTTTATAACACTGCTGAGTGAGGTAAATTGATATCTGCAGGAAGGCTTATCCAGACCAGTGCAAAGATGACAACAGTGTCACATTAGTGTGGCAGATCTGGCTCTAATTTAAGACTGGACTTTGACATCTAGAATTAGGTTGGAGTCCATATTGGATTTGAAACTCACTCTGAGCCAAAGTCAGTTTTTTGTCAATTCAGCAATAATCAAATCAATAATTTATCATTAGGGAACTAAAACTTTGAATAAACAATATGTAACTTTTCCACCTTAAAATAGAAGCTTCCAAATCTGTCTAATAGTACAATAACTTTCTAAAGGGAGATTAGCATCTGCCCCATTACCACAGAGTGGCCCGGTTGCTGGCTTTTAGCACTATGTAACAGGCAGCAGGCTGGCGTTCTCTTGCAAGAAATGCATGCAGTAAGGTTGGGCAGTAATGCAGTAATATGGTATTTAAAAAGATGCTGTATAATCTGTTTTAAAGTACAAGGAATATTACTTCAATATATAGAAAAGCACTCGGAGAGCACAGACCTCTGCCACTAGCCCTATCTCCCAATGGTGAAGAACCCTTTCAAAAATTCCTAGATCCGTCCCCATGTGCTCCCCACCCTGGCATTCCCCAATAACTCCCAACTCGGTGGGGTAGAGACACAGTGAGGCAAAGCATTGGCTTCGCTACAGGTGGACTGTCATGGTAAACACGTTACCTGCTGGTGCCAACAGATGCAATGACAGTCTCACCCATGGTCTCACTGGATAACTGGAAGTCATGGCAGAGGATGAATATTCCTCTATTCTTCCAGCATTTTGAGTATTCTCACTACAATTCGCTGTCTTTCCCTCTGTTACGCTCCGTCCCGTCTCGTCTCCTCAACCGGGTGTGCGTCTTTCAAACTCTATTAACTCCAAAACTTTGGGTAGAGACACACCCACAAATGCTGCTGGGATTGAAGTTACTCATGTCCTCCATCTCCTGGTGTAAAGTGGTAACAGCGCAGATCTCTGCCATTAGCCCTATCTCGCAATAGTTAAGAATCCTTTAAAAAATTTCTGAATCCAGACGGTGATCTGGATCACTCCCAAAATCCCAAAATCTAATCAGTTCTACCTTAAGCCATGTCTGACATTTCCTGAAAATTTCATCAAAATCCGTCCACAACTTTTTGAGTTATGTTGCTAACAAACTAACAAATGAACAAACTTACAAACGAACAAACCCACCCGATCACATAACCCCCCTGACAGAGGTAATAATGTTGCACAGGGGTCAGGTGTGAACAGCCTTTTTCAAGTCCAACCACAAATTCTTTATTTGATTGAGGTCTATGCTTTGACTTGGCCACTCCAGAACATTTACCTTGTCGTCTTTAAACCATTTCTGTGGAGCTTTTACCATATGCTTTGGGTCACTGTCATAATAGTAAATCTTCTCCCAAACCATAGTTCTCTTGCAGACTGAATAAGATTGTCCTCCAGGATTTTCCTATATTTGGCCACATTCATTTTGCCTTCTACCTTTTCAAGGCCTCCAGGGCTGGCTGCCAAGAAGCATCCCCACAGCATGATGCTGCCACCACCGCACTTCACAGTGGGTGATGTACAGTGTTAGGTGTGTGCAAAATATAGAGTCTTGTCTGATGACCTTAAGGGACTATTTTGGTCTTATCAGACAAAAGAACTTTCTTCCACTTGATCATGGAGTCTCCCACATGCCTTTCAGCAAACTGCTGAAGCTTGTAGCTCCTTCAGAGTAGTCTTGGTGTCTTGGTGGGCTCTCTCACCATCACCTTCTTGCCTGTCAGTCAGTTTTTGAGGAAGGCCTGATCTAGACAGATTTACACATGCGCCATATTCCTTTAATATATTGATGATGGATTTAACTGAACTCTGAGGGATATTCAGTGCCTTGGAAATGTTTTGTATCCATCCACTGTTTATTTCCAATTACCTTTTCTCTGAGTTGCTTGGAGTGTTCTTTTGTATCCATGGTGTAATGGTAGCAACAGGTAGAGTCTGACTGACTGAAATGTAGACTAGAGTAAGGATTTATTTTCCCAAAGCTCTAAGTTTTCAATCATGGGTTGTTTTGGTGTTGTCTTTGAGGTGATTTGTCACATTTTTATCTTTTTCTGAAACCTATAAATGCAGTTATGCCTGGACACAAGAAAATATTCTTCTACAAAAGACAAGTTGAAAAGATCTGAAAATCAAAAACAAAGTTAGGGCAGAAAGCTTTGCCTGCAGATTTTTTTAGAGATGTTGTATTTTGGTCACAGTAAGGGTTAAGGCTTCCCATCCTAATAAATGCAGAAAACTCCTGTAATGTAAACATCCCTTACTAAAATTTACAAAATTCGCATTTGTACACTCATTTTTACCCAGCTCATAGTTTAAGAAAAGTAGTAACACATACAGTGCTTAACAAATTTATTAGACCACCTGTCATATTTGTCTCAGAGACCATCCAGCATCATGAAGCGCTTTAATGCGGACTCTTTCATTTTCAGTGAGCTCTCCACATTTTAACATTTTGAACAAGAATGAGGAATTTTAAACTGAATTCACCTTTTTAATACACAAATTTGAGCCGGCTCACTGGGCTTCTCTGAGAAGTCAGAAATTAATCAAGCATAACATTCAACCACTACAACTAATTTTTCTGTTCAGGAATGCAAGTAAATAACTATAATTTGACATATTAATGTGCTTTACTATTTTTTCAGTTTTTTGTAAATCAGTAAATTTGAAAATTCATGGATAACAATCATCATTATATTTTAGCTTTAAAAATATCATTTGGGTTACAGAGCTTCTACATATTGGTGTATTAACCATTGCAGAAACATAAAAAATGATTTTGGTAATTATCAAAACTGTTTATTTAGGGCAGCTGTGGCATAAACCTTACTTTGGGTGGTGGTCTAATAAATTAGTTAAGTACTGTACATGCAGAGCTGAAACAGAAACTGGCTTGTTACCCCAAAATAAACCAGAATCCTGAAATTGAAAGACCTGCTCCAGTAGTTATTTTTCAGTTTCAGCTCCACAGCTGTCAGGCTGATTGACAGTATGCTGTGATTTCACTTCTACAAGCAGGAAATGTTGAGCTTCTAACCACAATGTTTCAGGGTAGCTGAGGCAGGCATACGTCAAAGGATGATGTGGTTTCCTTTAACCGACCACAACAGCAAAAAGTGGAGCTCAAATTACAATGAAATAGCTGAGTCAACACTTAAGTTTTGCTTCTCAACCTCTTCCAGATAATTTGACATTTCATGAACACCAACTTCAAAACAAATGCAGGTTTCTGTTATCAGTGAGCAGGAGCTCAAGCTAACAGAGACATGCAGACAGGCCCTGTGGAGTTAGGATCAATTACATTGATACTACATCTACAAACCTGATCTAATCAGCCTTACACAACAACAGACTCAATAGACGGTCGTGCCAATCACAGCCCTGGGCTCCTGTAGGGACGACTGTCTCCCCTGACACACAGAATGGGATCTCATTGTGATAAGAACAATGGCCTGAGGGGAAAGGTGTGTTCACTCTTCGACCTATTCACTTTACAGCAGCCCAAAACACCAACAATACTACACTGACCCATTTCTGCCGGGAAGCAGAGACGAAAACCTGTCTCAGGTTAGACTCTCAGGAAACTCCCAGTTACATTAGAAGTGTTATGTAACACAAGCAGGCCCACTTCTCAGAAAAGCATGGCTCTGCTGGTACATGAGAGACAGGGGGGATAAACACAGTGTGTGCACATAGTTGAGATTATTTAGCCATTAGATCTGAAAGTATGCTTAAATTATGATTGTTAATTGGTCAAATCAAAGACTAGGAATAACATTTGTTATGATAACTCGTCATTTTTGCAGTGAAAGTGACTCCACATCTGTTTTTACATGTTAACTAATCACAACTTAAAGAAATCTAACTAATCAATTTTCAATTATTGTTTCTTTATGAAGACTTCTGTTCAGATTGCAGTGTCTTAATGTGTTTATTAGGTTTCATGTATTTGGGGTTGATTTTTTGGCCAATAGCTTTCAGAGATAATCACTTAGCCCCATCAGCTGAAACTGTTTTTGCTTTATGAATCATTTCAATAAAGCAGGTTACTTTTTCCCTGGAGTGAATATGTGTCAAACTGGAATTGATTTTTCTTGATTTCGCAAAATTGGTTATTTCCTAACAAACTGCTGAATGACTTATTTTTTTCTCTTATCTATGCAACAATAGAACCATCAGGAATTTTGCTTAGTCTATTGTGGTATAAATCTTATGCTGATATCACTGCAAAATTTAAATACATCTGATTTGTGAGAAACAAAAATAATTTAAGTGACATTCTAAGGACTGGAATCGATTAGGACAACATTATTTTCCAGAAATTTTAAAAACCTTTCGTATATTGCTCACTTATTTATGAGTATAATTTTAACATGCCCAGTGTTCCTGCAGATCCTTGAAAAGTCTTAAACAGACTTAGATTGCACATTTGAAATTTAAGGCTTTAAAAAGTCAGTCTTACCAGTAAAAGGTCTTGAATTTTAGAGGGCACTTTGACTCAGATATGTTCTTATCTAACATTCATTATCTGGCAACCTTATAAGACTTTTAACATCTTCCGTCACAAATTGTTGGATCAATATTCTCAAGAATTCAGAGAATTTAGTGTTGCATGTTCTAAGTATCCTGAGGGAAGATCCCAGACCCCTCTCTGATTTTATATGACTCACTGTGATTAAATACACTCTGTACTAGTGTAAAACACTAGTCCAGTTCTCCAACTCTATCCAGGCAACCAGGTTGCCCACTGAAGAATCCATGCAACCCACCCTTATTCCAGCAGGTTTTCCCTGACTGAGAATCTCATATGCCTCAAATTTTTTTTACCATTTACTGTGCAAAAAGTGCAAAAAAATGCAAAAAATTTCTGTGGATTAAAAACTGAGGCTTTTCAGCCCATTAGAAGTAGAGTGCTCCTCTGCCACTTTTGTTTTCATCCAGTCCAAAAATGTTTGGATGTCCCAAGTAGGCACAGTTTAACAGCACATTTAACCGTATTTCTTTATAACCATGGTTTGTTTGCATATTTTCTATAAGGACTGTTTTTCCAAAAGCACCCATTTAAATCTCCAACACTCCAGTTACGAAAATATCCTTTCCCCCTGTAAGATCAGCTGCAGTGACAGACACAATGAGAGAAGATGCAATGCAAAAGTTTTTTAATGCAGTAATTAGACTACATAGAGAGCGAGCAACAAATTAGAAGAAAGCCTTTTTACATGACGACATACGACGACTCCAAAGCAGAATAAACAAATAAATAAAAAGTCACTTATATGATCGGTCCCCAACCCCCTCATTAATTTACAGAAATACTGGATTCCACCAAATTTCATTTTGAACAACGGTGAAAGATTTGCAATCAATCTTAAATCCTGTTGTAATTAAATGATGCCAGTAGAAGCTGTCTTAAACTCCATCTCCCACAAGTCAATGCAGCATTGCCATTAGTACAGACCTGCTGTAATATAAAGGAGATTACTAGTTTAACTTTAGCTTTACATATGGTACAAGTGGCTTCAGTGGTGGCCTTTTACTATAAAGCCTCTGTAGTTATTGAACACTACACATTAGCTCTTACGTGTATATTATATGTAAGTTATTGGATATAGGGGATGGATTTAGACACTGATAAGCTGGGGGAAGAGTTCATTAGCAAACATGTCCTCCCAGGAGCTTTCAGAGCACAAAGGAGAGGACATGTTGCTAAAAGGGGAAGGGGACCCTTCGTATCCAGAGTCGCTGTATGTGTCTGCCAGGCAGGCCTCCTTATCCAGGCCACTGATGGCAGAGGAGGGGGCTGCAGAGAAAAAGTCATCGACCACGCTGTGGTTGTTACAGCTGGGAATGACCACTTCCTCCGGCTCGTCTTTGACGCACACCGTCTCCTCCTCCACGATGATCTCGGCCACAGGGTAGGCGTCCTCGTCAATCTTCTCATCTGTGTCGCTCTCTGAGTCGCTGCACAGCCCACCGCACACCTCTTCCACGGGCTTGGTGTAAATGTGGTCAAAGTGGATCAGTTCATTAAGGGCCTCCAGCTTAACTGGTGGGGCCCCCAGAGGCGCAGGTGTGGTGGGAGGTACTGGGTTCCCCCCTCCGACCAACAGCACCTGCGGCTCCTGGCACTCCTGCTCACAAGACTTGAGGAACATCTCTGGGTCAAGGATGTCCAGAATGCCCAGGAGCAAATCAGACTAGAGAGGAGGGGGAGAAAACAGGAGATTAGCCTGGTAACCCATGACCTAACTCTGCATATTATAGAGCTGTCTTAGGACCAGGATTTAAATCAGAGACTTACCTCAGTGTCTGTAGTGTCAGGATTGTCTGTATCCATTGAGAAGTCTTCAGATTTAGGGACTGCTGGGCCTGCACCTGCTGCGGAGGCACACATAGCCTGAGTGCTGCGGACTCAGAAGACCCGATCCCCAAACCCATTTCGTTCCCGTTGGACAACAGACCCTGAACCTGTTTTAAAAAGGGGGGAAAAAAAAAAATCAGACAAGACTGTAAATACAAGATTCTGCACATCCAAATTCCCCTTTCTCCCTCATTTGAATATTAATAACAATCCTACCTTCTCCTTTGAGTCAAGGGTGTCCAACCCAAGTCTCTGTCTCAGTTCCTCATTTTCTGTTAATAGGCCGCTTGTCTTTTCCCGAAGCAGTCTGTTTTCAATGTGAAGTTTCTGATTCTGCAGGAGAAAAGAGAAGTTTGGACTTGAAACTTGCAGCTCTTCAAAAGGAGAAGTATGTACAGTATTCAGGATGAATATCTTTTTAAAAGCAGACATGAAACTAGATCAGTTTGCTCTGGCTTCATGTGAAACAAAAAAATATTTTGTTCTTTGTATTTGTGGGCAAGTTGTAATGTGGGGCAAGGGGGGCATTTAACATAGTATTTCACTGTATGAAGATTTAACACAGTACTTCATTGTATGAGGAATTCTGCAAGATGACAAAGAAAGTACCTCCAGCTCCAACTCCAGGACTTGCTGTTCCAGCTCCCCCATTTTGGCCTTTTTCCTGTCCCTTGCTGTCTGGGCTGCAACTCTGTTCTTGAGTTTCCTTGAAATATTTAGATACAGGGAAATGAAAAAACAGGAATGTGTCACATTCTTTCCACAATGCTGACTAAGTCCTTCTGTCATGACTTGGGTTCAGCGTACTGCGCAATCACCGGCCATGTTCCTGCCACGCAGGCATACCAGGATATCAGTGTCCTGTTCTGTAACAGTGGCCGGCCGGGCGGGTCCACTGACAGTCAAATCAACTAGATAGCAGTTTGACAAGCTAGTGTAAAGTCCAAAGAAGCTACAAGGACGTTGGATTTGCTTAGATACTTCATAAGGCCGTTTGATACTGCTTAGATGGCCTATTTTATCACATAAGATGACGCAACATTGACCCAATTCCACTGAGATATGATTTAAACGTCAAATCAGTTTACTATTGTTCCTCTGTGAGATCGATATCTTTGGGCGTGTCCCTGTCGTAAACCCCCCAAACAATATCCGGCTTCAAAAATAAGCACTGCACTCATCAATATAGGCCATTTTTAAAAGACTAACCTGCGAAGTGCTTTCTCTTCCGGACTCAAGTGTGTGAGTCTCTGTCTTTTCCGAATGGGCGGCCCTGCAGAGGAGTTGGAGTCTGAATCTGACGACGCCTGGCTCGCCGCTGACGGTAAAACGACAGAGATAGGCCGGCTAAAGCCTGTCTGTGAGCCGCTCGAAGAGCCGGTCTGCTTTCCGGATATCAGGAGCAACTTGTGCGCCCCCCCGGTCCCTGCTGCTACCACCACCATGTTTGTAAATCCTGTCGGTACTGTCTGAAATCAGAAATAATCGGGTATCCTTATTGAATTCAGTAGAAACCTTCAGGTTTCTCCGGTACCCCGTACACCGGTGATCCTCAAATGTTCAGTAAGATGGGCTGCGCCTGCGATTTTTCTACTATCGTGGTGACCGCTGATAGGTTGCGATTGGCTGTGACGCAGTACGTTTGCGGTCTCTGATTGGCAGGCTCTCTTTTGTAATTTGCATTGAAAGTTTCCCCCTGTTTACAGTTGAGCACCCTAGGTTCCTTCCTTCTTAGCGCAATTTCCTGTCAATACCTGATGCAATCTGCTTTCAGACAACAGCAAGTTGCACTAATCCATTCATTTTATTCTATTAGCAGCTGGATTTGTTCTTCACAGTGTCTTCAGGAATTGCATCAGATTTTACCCACACAGACCCACTCAACTTTCAGTGTATTGACTGTGAAGTTGTGGCAGAGATTTGGACGTTCCTGGAACTGCGTGTTGCTCCTTCCAGATTATCTGCTGTATTTACAATCTCTGAGTCCAGTAAATAAAGCAACACAGAGTATTTGATGTTGGCTTCATAAACCAAAGGTCAAATATTATTTTCAGATTACATATCTGATTAACTAAAGCACACAAGTGTTGCTGAAAAAATGGACTTTATACTCCATAATTTATACTTCAGTCAGATCATTAAAACAATATTTTATGTATCACATTAAAAAGAAGTAGCCTTGGCCAAACAAAATAATGAATATGAGGACTGTAAAACAGATTAAGAGATAAAACATTTTAGTCAAAAACCGAATATAGCATAATCCCTTAAGTGTAAGTTCTAGATGTAAACACCATGCTGACATACTTGTTTCAGATATTTTTCCCAAAGGCTTTGGAAGCAGTGGTTCTCAACCTGGGGGTTGGGACCCCCTTTGGGGTCACGACACACTGAAGAGGGGTAGTCAGGTGCCTTCCAAAAAAATTTTTAAATGATTTCAGACTGTATAGTTTACCAATTTTATACAAATATGTGCATAAGATAAGTTATATGTAAAATAAAAACATGGTTATTTGGTGAGATTTACACTCTAATCAGAATAATGTTTAACATGTACTTAGATGTAAGTCTGCCCATGATTCCTCTTGAATATGCATGGCTGTGTTCAACTATGCTTCAACCACCCTCTGGTACAGTGGTACCAGAGGGTGGTATTGCTAACTTTCTGTGAAAGGGAATGATCAAGTGTTAAATGGTTTTTGTCTAACTTTTTATTTTCTTTCACACATAAAACTGGTTCTGAAATGTATTTTAATATATAATTTTTAGGATATGTAGTATTAAAGATCTTAAATCAACTGAAATGTTGTTTTGTAATGACTAAAGTTCAGTGGTTTTGTAATAATAATAGCCCAAACGTTTCCTCTGTTGATGTTTTGATTAGACATCCAAAGAGCAGAATATGCTCTTTTTAATTGGTTTTGGAATAGTAATGTACAACATAATAAGTGAAATATAATGTACTGTTCGCTGCTTAATTCATATTTAGTTTACATTTTTGAAATTTTAACCCCTTAATGCCTGTTGTATCTTATTTGATACATACTTTTATGATACCTCTATCTAATCAATATGCTCAATAAATTACTCAAAAAAATGCATACTTAGAATCTGATAAATAATAAAAATGCCCTCAAGTTGATTATCAGTTACCAAAAACATCTAATGAATGAAATGAGATACTAAAAATATATATGTTACATTTTATGGAAATTTTGATTTTTTTTTTAAATTTCAGTAGAAAGTTAAATAAACATTTTAGTTCCAAAAAAATGAGAATTTTCTGGCTATTATTTGTGTTTTTCAGGCTTTAAGGGGTTAAAACAATAACTTTTACTTTTACTTTAGTAAATTTTAACTGTACTTTAACTTGAGTATAATATTCTTGTACTTTCCCCCTCTGTTGATGACACAATAGCACATGGGTCAATTGAACTGCAATTTCCCCATCATGGACAGAGTTCCCCCATCATGCCCTTGGGCAGCATTTAGATGTGTTTTAAGTGTGTTTAGTTGGGTTTGGGCGTTGCCTGTTGAACAGTGATCCTTGCTTGGGTTTTTATGCTGGTATTTTTAGTGTATTGTTGCTGTTTTTGATGTGAGACACATTTGCACCATGGGTGACGTTATCCACTGAGTTGGATATCCTGTCTGTGACTTTCGGTGTTTCTACAGGATAAACATTGCGTATCTTTATCAATATGCATTTTTTTGCTTTGAGGTTGACTCTGCTTTGTTCTTGCCAGAGGAGGCCAAGATTTGCCACAGATTTCAAGAGTTACAGCATCTGTACCTCTGTCATATGTGAAAATATTTTACACATTCAAAAGTGTAGTTTAATTATATGTAGTGTAGACCAATATAGATACTTTTAAAGTGTTAAATATGTATGAGTTTAATTAATGCTGTCATTTTTTTGCTATGTATTTTAATTCATCATACAGATGTGAGTTTACCTGAACAATCTGGTTGGACATTTATTCTCTTGTTGTTCTTGCCAATAAGGAAAGATCATATTTTACTATACAACTCCCCAGTAGCTACTCAATACTTAAATTCAACTTTAAATTAGATACTTTCTACTTACATTCTAAGATTTATAGACCAGTGCTTTTAAGTTAATTTTAACTAGAGTGTACTTTTTTTCTTCCTCTGAGTTTTACAACATCAAGCTTCATGTAAAGTAGGCCTAAACGTTCTTTTATCTATCTGTGGGTTATTAGACCCAAAAAAAGAATATAAGGCAAACGTAGTTAAAAAAATGTAACAAATTCAACAATGTGGAGACAACAAGACAGTTTGGCAACCACATGGTTTCTCAACTTTAATGAAATCCAATGATTCAGTTCATAAATGTCCTAAAAGTGAAAGGTATTCTTGAAAATACATTGTATAGTTTACAACCTTGATAATAAAACTTTATACTAGGAGGCTGAGGCTGAAACAATTAATCTTTTAGGTCACTATAGAAACATGTTCTTCACAAACAGCTATGCATTATTACAGTTGGAGCATCCCCACCAAAAGTAAACATGCATAGGTCATTAGTTGTTAAGAAAAAAACATTTCAAGCAAGTTCACAAGTACGCTGTCTTCCTGCAACTCTTGTTTGTCTCTCACAGGAATTCCCATTTTTGCAGAGTCTGACCTCCGTTCTTGTTTACAGCTCATAGTCCTTTGCTCCTGTCGTCTGTCACCTCAGTGGCAGTAACAACAGCAGCCAGAGCAAATACTGGCCTGTTTGCTGAGCTTTACTGGCACTGCAGAATCAACATCCGAGAAGGTGAGAGCAGTTCTTTATGATGGTGTGGTTGTAGAGAGAAAACAGGATTTGAAAGATGTCCTTTATTTCAGACATTTAATACAGCAAAGAGAGAAAAATTCCCATAACCACATAAACTGAAGACACTTTTAATCTTGAAGCAAACATGGGAAAAGGTGAATTCAAAGTAAACATTTTCTATTTACAAGTTTCTTTATGTCAAGAGAGTAAAGACAAAACCTTTTAAAGTCACACACTTCCCTCTTGACATGAGAAAAAATGTAGTTGGCTATTTTTGAACTGGAAACTGTTTGGGGATGTCCCTGTCATTTATAAGTGTCACATTTGTCATCAGTGAGATGGACTCCCATAATGGTGAAGCTCTTGTGTTTTTCAAGCCCAAAGACTGTTTAAAAAGTGTTAAAAGAAACCATGATGTCACCCACTGTAATGGGGACTGGTTTGAAGACCTCTTTTCTTCACTTTGGCTGCTGATACCTTAGTTTTATTAAGTGGGGCCGTATCTAAATAAGACAGGAAAGTACAGAGAAGATTTAGGGATAAGCACTGGTATTTACTAGTTGATTCATTTGTAGAATAGCAGAATTCAACCCTCTATAAAAGCTAGAGTAGACAACCTGGAAAGTTTGTGAGAACTTGAAACCGCACAGAAAGTCCTGTTATTTGTTTGGTATTTGCATGATAACTTCTCCAAAATGAAGGAACTGATCATGGAAGATACATTAGCCACCCACCATTGAGTCTGCTCCAGAGTTTGATCTTTATAGTCAATTTTTCCTGACAAGACGTTTGATCACTGGTTGATGAATGCTGGGTCTCTTCAAAAGATGAATGCTACAAAGAGTCCCGTCTAGACTGACACTTTTTGTAAATTTTCATGGCAGAACTTTTCGTATTTCAGTACCGTATGATTGATTTATCTCAAATGATATCTGGCAGCCATCAGCACCTATTTAAATTATTTAACTCTTGATTTGAGGAAGAAGGTGAGTGATAATCCAACAAGAGGGAGAGATGTAGTCCTGGATATCATCACTGCTGAGCTTGGGTCAGAGGCAGAAGGTAGAGTGCCAATAATCATCATCTGAGTTTGTTAAAGAAAAAACATCCTGACGGTTACCTTGGTTAAATTTCTCTTTAGTGAAAGTAAAAGTACTAGTCTATAAATCTAGTCAAGAAAAGGATAAACATTTTAAATCTAAAGTTCACTCAAAGTGCTGAGTGGCTATTGAGGAGTTGTACAGTAAAATATGATCTTTCCTTCCTGAGAACAACAACAAAACAGTTCTCCTACTAGGTCATACAGGTTTATTCATATCTCTATAATAAAATAAAATACACAGAAAAAATAACAATGAGCAATTAATTAAACTTATTTAGAGTTAATTTCAACACATTCAAACATGTAGTTTATCTATATATAGTGTGGCCCAATACAGACAGTTTTAAAGCTTTAAGAATCTGTTAAAATCTGTGACAAGGTGGGTCTGCTCTGGCAAGAAAGCAGAGTCAACCATATAGCGAGACAATACATTCAGATAAAGAATATGCTCTATGCATCCTCTAGGAGCAACTAAAGCCACACACACCAGAACACAAGAGTATTGTACTCATGTAAAAGTTAAGGTGCTCTGGTTAAAACTTACTTAAGTAGACGTAAAAGTACTTATTTCAAAATGTTCTCAAAAAAGTGCAAATACCTAACAACACTACTCGCTTACAGTAATTTGTGTAAATGTTACTAATACAACAGTTCAATGACCAAATAATAGAAGAAAACACAGAAAAAGAACAAACTTGGTCTACAGCTTCACTACATCGATTCCCAAGCAACCCAAACGCTCTCCTGCACTTTTGCTTCTTTGTGTCCATGGTTACCACTCATTTTTTCATGTTTTAAATGATGATGCAGTAAGTTAAATGAGAGTGACAGGTCACATTAGTGACAATTAACCTCTGCAATCAAGAATCCTGAAATAAACTGGAAACTTCCCCTAACCACCCCAGAAGTATCTAGGGGTGATTTTAGGTTCCCAGTTCGATTCTAGAAGCCATGTTAATGATCATTAAAGTGAAGGCCTTTCTGTTTTTGGAAATGATGGCACTTTCACACCTGTCCTCTGGTTTAACTTTGTGAGTGCCTCTACACTCAAGCTTTGAAAACCATGGATAATATTAACATTCCATGTTTGAGTTAAATAGAAGATTTTAGGCTTCAGTCATTTTATTATTTTCGTTCTATAAAGTTTATGTTCAAATGTTTAAATGGACTTGCTCCTTCTGCACTCACATAAAGAGACTCTAGAAATGCTTCCAGTAGAAATTGTCAAATTTCATCCAGTTGCACTCTGGAACTCCTGATGGCTTGAAGACTTATTACAAACTTAACTTTTAAGAGAAATACCAAGTTCCTTCTCATGTCTGATCTCTATAGCATTGTCTCTGCTACTGTTTTAAACAGTTTCAAAATCCTCCCTTTTAATTCATAATTTTAACTTTTTATTCTCACTGGAGCCTTTTAGCAAATCAGCGTTCAACATAAATCTATTCTGATACTTGCATTGGTGGCTGTTCTCAGTTGTATCAGTCCCTAACAAATAAACCATAAATGAATGTAATGAACACTCTCTAACACTGTCTCTCCTTCATTCTTGAGGTTTGCTCAAGTGAGAGCAGAACAGCAGTGAAACAACTCTAGAGAGTTTAAACTATTCTGCTGAACACACATAAGAATTTATCTTTTTGTGTGTCAAACTTCAGTCCGACAAGAGCACATACATTTATCTGTCATCAAACAGTGAAAAAATGCAGTGTGTAATCTAACAGTCAAATAGTTGCTTTTGTTTTCTGAAATACTGAACATCTTAAATGCTAATCAACTGTTCAGTCCACACTGACGGTTAAATACGCCTGAAGACTAAAACCTCCTTTTGAACCTTTAACAATGAGTGTTGTAGCCACAGACTGTAAGAACTTCCAGTAAACCTTCCTGAGACATGATGTGCTTACATGATGGGCATACATGCGCAATGGAAGCACAAACTCTTACTGGTGGTTGATTAGAGTGGGAGACAGGGAGATTTAAGACACTTAAAGGTCCTTGTTGTCTGACTGGTTTAAAGAAGTAAAGTGCTTTTAAAGAAAACTTGAGCTTGAACTCTAAATGCAGTGATTTGTTCTGCCTTGAGGAGAGCTTCTTGAAACTTTAGCCTCTTAAAAACAAATGTTCCAAGTCAGAAACATCCAGCAAGCAGTATTACAGTGTAACTTATGAAAAAGTTGCATACATTTTTAACTGATAATTCTACACCAAAATGTCACACCTAGATGAAGAGGTAACCACATGTGTCTGTGTGTACAGACTATTGGAGTTAGAAAAAAAAACACTATCACACTACACTGTTTGACCCCAAAGTCCCGTTTCAGTGATGGTTTATTTCAAAAATGCCACTGTGGAACTCACACTCCCATTGATTACTATGGTGTTCAAAATTCAACATCCGAGAAAAAACGAACGGGTGCGTGGATCATCACCAAAATCTAATCAATTCTTCCCTGTCACAAGCCCAATATTCCCTGAAAGTTTGGTGAAGATCCGACTTTCCGTTGCCGAGTTATCTTGTACACATACAAACAAACAAACAAACAAAGATAGAAAGATACGGAACCTTTTACATAACTCCCTGCCGATTTCATCAGCGTGGGTAAAAACAAATAGAACACAGTGAAAACAATACTTTGGTTTACATATTGGAAAATATCGGGAAGAAGTATACAACTTCTCTAATCCCACCCCCTCCCTAGTTTATTTGGCCAGTAAATGTTCCCTACTATGCTCTTCTCCGTATTTGAGCTCCATAGCTCCACCCCTCTTCTCACATACCTCCTCATGGATATGCATGTCCGTTGAATTGAATACTGATCGTGGCAAAGCTCTCATGGAGTGATTTTGCTTTGCTTTTCCACTTAAATCAATGGCCGGATTACAGGCAAGAAAACACTTTATCTCAGCATTAACAAATTCTTCATAGGATCCAACACCACTGGTAACTCCGCCATTGTATCAACTTCTCACCCAGCTGAAAGGCGGAAGCGCACCTACTACAGCGGCCAATAGGAACACTCCCTCTGACCTGAGTTGTGATTGGCTGCGAGTGCTAGCCTCCTCATGGGCTGGAGCATTGTCCCTTGCTGGTTTTCCTCAAGTGAGAGTGTAGCGCGAGGAGGCGTTGCAGAAGTGTGTTATTCTGTTAGATGGCTTTAATAACAAGGCCCTGACGGGTTGTGTTGTTTCTGTGGGTATATGATTCTGAAAAATAAATCGCTTACTGCAGCTTTAACACAGATGGAAGAGGTGTGCTTTGGCACAGTACAATTGCTCTTGCACATAGACAAGCACAAGTGTGCAATATGGGCATGACGTATAATCAATGCAACCATTCCTCTCAATGATCATTTAAACAAGTGGTGGCCATATCTGACTGATACATGATTCAAAATAGGTCACAAAGTAACCGTAATATTATCTGTGTATTTTTCCATTGTGCTGACTCTGTCAGACTATGTTCCTTGTAAACTGCATGTGTCATGTTATGATGTGACAACATATCCATGCTCAGGCCTGGTAGGGGCTGGAGCAATATGAGTTTAGGCCAGCAGGAGAGCTGGGCAGGGGGCACAAATGTGCTTTAGCACGGAACAGTGCAACTGGCCTAGTGCGAGTACACCCTTAAGGCTGTAGGCCTATAGCTGGCTTTTTTTTTTTGCACTGGCAGAACTCAGGACCTCAGTTCCAGACTGCTGCCTACTAGTGCTTATTGTCAAAAGTACCTTCCCCATCCTTACTGTTGCAACGTTAAAAAAAAAATTTCCTCTTCCTCAGTAGAATCTACAGTGTTGTTTTAAAATAACTCTATGTGCTTCATATTTTTGCATTTCAAGGATCTATAACACAGAAAACATGCAGACAATGCTAAGAAATTCTGCCCTAATATAGGCAGCAGCAGACCTGAAAATCACCCTAAAAAAAAACAGGATAAAAGTTAAGTCAGATCAGTTTCTCTTTCACTGTTTTAAGAAGTCCTGCCCCTTCTTGATTTTGATTGGCAGCGTAGCGCTGTTCCAGAAGTTGGACAGGTATTGAATTAGAAATAAGCCCTGCCAGTACTAAAAAAGCCAACTAACCCTAACTTTTGAGAATGTGCACAGCCTACGTACCAAAAAGACTGAGCAGCCATAATGCATATCCATGTGCATGGTAAATAGCAAGTATACCTCTGCCCTTACTTGTTTTTTTTTCTCTGTTTGGCTTCTCTGTATGCCAATGTGTGCCAAGAATTTTAGGAACTGTAGTCTCCCCACATATTGCCAGCTTTAGAAGTGGTATTCAGGCTCGGTGAAGAAAAAAAATAGTGGAAGTGTCTGAAGTCATTCACATATAAAATGACACTTATTAAGGAATTACAATAACTGTGTGGTTTTTTTGTAATGCCAAATAAGTGCTATTAATACCTGTTATAATAATTTATGTGATTTTTTTGAAATGCTTATTTACCACAAATCGTCTAATTTCTTTGTAGTTCATGTCTTGACGTCATTTTATTGTGAAGTTACTGTTATTTGTTCTCCATAGGGCAGATGGTTTAATAGTTCAGTTGAGTTGAGGGAGTCATGTCTGCCTACTTTGTTTTAAGAGTGATCAATCCTAATATTTGCAGACAAACATTATTTGCAGTGTGTGCATTTATCATTGCTCACACATCCTGGATTCAGATAATCTTCCTTATAGGCTCAGAGAGGTACTGTGTGCACAGCTAAACCAAAGCATGATCCACCCTGGCTGCTAGACTCAGCTCAACCAGTACTTAGACACACATAAATACACAAGCATGCACACGCACTAACAAGCGTGGGGATCCTCCCTGCAGATCACAGTTGGAGCCTGTTATTAAAGTGGGATCCTTAAAGACGCAATTAAGAATGGGCCCACCCAAAAGAATCTGAGGGCGTTTCTATTCCTATTCCTACATCTATTCCTACCATATGGTGGCATTGTTGTGACGTAAGATACAAGCAGGCTTTACAAATTAAAACTACTCCCTTTTTTGTTGAATGAGGGCATACATAATGTCCTGTTCAGGCACACTGTGTAATGCTATTTGGCTGCAACTTTTATGTCTGTCTGACTGCTCTCTTCTCATCAAGGGGAAAAAAACTGAATCAGATCCAGATCCAGATCTGGTTAAAGGTTCAAGCAGGAACACTGTTTTATTTCCATGTATCCATTCATTCATTACTAATCACTCACCCACATGTCTACCCTTTCCTGCTCTAATCAGCCAGTATAAGTGTCTACTAACTTAAATTCTGAGCCAATCCCTTTCTGCACTGACCTCTCGCAATCCAATCATCTTGTTATTGTTATATTTAAAAATGCGTGTCTGTTGTTTCAGTCTGACCGCTGCAAACCTCCTCAACCCCAGCCACTTCCATTATATCTCATCAGTGTCTAGAAACAGCTCCTCTGTGCATGCAACTTCCCTTCACGCTTCAATACTGCAGTTATTGTAAAGAAGAAAAGAGAGGAGGCACTGGAGCAGATGGCCACTGTTTCACCTGAGGCAGAGAATGGAGGAATTTTTTGCACTCATTCAACCACTAAAGAAAACATGGATGAGGAAATGCAATAATTATGTTTTCAGATGTAAACAAGTGGATTAGTTTATTTTGTATTGTCATCTGCAGTTATTTATCTTACACCAGATTACACTTAATGTGTGTGTAGACATATACATTTCTAAAGAGGTACACGTTGGTTATGTGTGCAGGCCTCTGCAGAGGGTAAAGGCTATGTGGACCCACAGCATTTGCTGCAGTGTAGCATGAATCAGGTTTTACTGTTAAAGAAAGGCAGCTAAAATTCTAAGTAGATTTGATATATGTTGATAGATTTTTTGTGATTGCTGAAGTATATACTTACCCTCTAGAAGTATTGGAAAAGTGAGGTCAATTCCTTTGTTGTTGTTGTTGTTGTTGTTGTTGTTGTTGTTGTTGTTGTAGACTGAAAATATTTGGGTTTGACATCAAAAGATTGATGAGACAAGAGATCAGCATTTCAGCTTTTATTTCCACGTATTAACATCTGGATCTGCTAAACATCCAAAAAGAAAGCATTATTTGTAATGGGACACCAAATTTTTAGGTAACAGTACCTGAACAGATAGACTTAAAACAGATTAAGTGAATAAGACATAATATTTAGCTGCAAATCCTGTGCCTGCACAACTGCATCAAGCCTGTGACCCACTAACATCACCACACTTTGATATTCTTCTATTGTGATGCTTTTCTAGCCTTTCACCACTGTCTCTTTAAGTTTTTAGTTGCTTCACACAGGTTAAATACATTCTCTATCGGGTTTAGGTCTGGTTGACCTGGCCAGTCTCAAACCTTCCACTTCTTGCCCCTGATGAACTCCTTTGTTGTTTTGGCTGTGTGTTTCGGGTCATTATCTTGCTGCATGATGAAGGATCTCCCAATCAGTTTGGTGGCCTCTTTCCTTATGTTTCTGTAAACTTCTGAGTTCATGTTGCTGCTACCATCATGTGTTACATCATCAATGAAGATAAACGAGCCTGCCCCAGAAGAAGCCATGCAGCCCAAGCCATGTCATTATCTCCACTGTGTTTCACAGATGAGCTTGTATGTTTGAGATCATGAGCAGATCCTTTCTTTCTCCAAATTTTAGCCTTTCCCTCAATTTGGTAAAGGTTCATCTTTGTCTCATCAGTCCATAAAACTTTGTCCCAGAATTTTTGAGGCTCATCTTTGTACTTTTTGGTAAATTCCAGCCTGGCCTTCCTGTTCTTCTTGCTAATAAGTGGTTTGCATCTTCTGGTGAAGCCTATTCATGATGTCCTCTGTGAACAGTAGATGTTGATACCTTCACCCCTTGCCCTCTGGAGGTTATTGCTGATGTCACTAACATTTTAGGGTCTTTCTTTACAGCTCTCACTATGTTTCTGTCATCAACTGCTGCTGTTCTCCTTGGTCTACCTGTTCGATGTCTGTTACTGAGTACACCAGGGGTTTCTTTCCTCTTCAGGATATTCCACATGATTATAAGGGCTATGGCAAATGTTTGTGCAATGGCTCTGATTGATTTTCCATCTTCTCTCAAATTCACATTTGCTTGTTTTTCACCCATAGGCAGCTCTCTGGTTTTCATGTTGGTTACACCTCTAACTACAAATGCAGTCTCCAAAGGCAAAACCCAAATCTGAAACTGGGCGTAGACATTCAGTGCAATTTATTGTTTGAATAATCAACGTAATAGGACACATCCGGGCAACCAAACACACGTCAGTCCCATGTTCCAATACTTTTGCACACATGAGAAATGGGTGGGCTCAAACAAAAGGTGACACTTCTAAGATGTGTATCAGATCCAGATGTAAATACCTGAAAATAAAAGCTGAAATGTTAGCCTCACTGTTCCAATACTTTTGGAGTGGACTACTAAGGACTATTGCATGTGTGCCACCAGAATTCCGCATTTGCATATAAAAAGAGCAACCTCAACACATTTTATTTATTTTACCTTCAGTGGGTATCATACGAGGATAGAGCCCTATTGACTGTTAGCTTCTTCAGTTGGTGATTTACTGCACCCCTCAGCACTCCCCGTAGGTATAACCTTGAATAACATCTCCAGCCTGCATGTTGTGTTTAAGGACGAAATGATTATGTGTGTTTAATGAGAGGCTTCTGTCAACCTACCGTCACTTGTTTTTTGGGGGTCTCTGCAGTGAAGACATGGCATGCAGGGTAAACAGTAACACCCGTGTGTGCTCACCGGGCCGGGCGCAGCTGTAAATGATGTTGTTTGAGGGCAAAGCCTGGCTGGACAATAGGGGTGAGTGGGGTCACACCCTGGGACAGCAGCCAGCTGCAGGGGGTGGTGGGTCGATGTGTTTGCCTACACCTCCTCCCCATCACACAAGTCACTCTCTACCCACGATCCTCTGGGGTGTTTGTTTGGCCTGGAGCCTTCCCACACTCTCCACCTCTATCGATGTCTCTCTGTTGACTGAAATTTCTGCATCTCTAAATCTGATATATTCTACTTTCCAAACTACAGCTCTCTCTCTCTAATTACAAGTTTTTGTTTAATTTCTGTTTTGCATTTTAAAGCTGGATAGGTGTGAAAACCTTTGCAGCCCTCTTTGCAGTCTCACCATGTTCACAAGGAGGCATGATGCTGTGGCAGCTCATTCAGCTCTTTGGTATCTCTAGTCACTCTGCTATCACTTGGTTCTTTATCTGTGAGTGCATGCACATGTGTCCAAGTCAATGCACAGATACCTTATCCACTACTTTGCATAGACATTTACTATGCAGCAGAGCAGTAAAAGACTAACGGTTCTTGGCAGCTCATCTAGTTTTTCTCTTGGATCAAAGAAATACTCTTTGTTTCTGACTAATCCATCCATCACACAGCTTCTGCACCAATTAATGGGGAGAAATCATGGGAAAAAACAATTGAGCCAAATACATCTTTCTCTATAAATTGACCTAAATCCAGCCAGTGGAACAGTGCTTGTTGTCTGTCCTGTCTGTAATTGTCTAAGGGTCCCTGCGAGTACTTTGTTCGCTCAGATAAGCCGTGCTTTGTTGGTACAGAGAGCTGACAGAGCGCTCTTTTTGTTTTATGGTCCACAGTTACTTGCTCTCACTGTACTGACAGACCAACAACAACAACATTATTTGGCCACCAACAACACTGTAATGTTCAGATGAAAAAGGCAAGACCGTGCTGCAGCCTGCAGTAACCTGCCCATGCTGTGAAGCATCATTTTGACCCTTGATTCTACAATTTAGAAGGAAATTACCTAAATAACATGCAAAGGATGCATCTATTATGCTCTAAAATTCACATATTGGACTGATTTAGCATTGCATAAGCAACATATTTAAAGCCCTTTGAATAAAAGAAAAAAACCATCCCAGTGAAAGGTGTCTTGGTTTGACCAAAGATGCATGAATGCAGTGCAAAATGATTGATTCAATAATAACACATATGGACTTATTTTCTAAGGACAGATCTGGTTTGTCCTCTCTTCTGATGCAACAATGAGCTGATGAAACATTGAGGCAAGAAAGCAGACGTCCGGCCACAAAAATGATGAAACTCACATAATCTCCCACTCATCTCAACGTGCAACTGTCTTCATGCCTGTCACTTCCTTTTGTGAGTGTGAAGCTCAAATATGTGGCGTGCACTCAACAAGAGTGGTGTCAGACGTGACTTAAACCTTGACCCAGCTGCTCCCACTCAGGAGTTTGTGTGGATAAAGTTTGTCATGACTTGCCCATGCACAAGTCAAGTGTTTTTCTGCCCTCTGGTGTTTGGAACAGGAAATCACACAGAAAAACCTGAAAGAGGTTTTTTTTTTCAGTGTCTTTGGACACAAATATTTTTTAACTTAAATCTGTTATTTCTGACTTAAGTTTTTAACTTTGTCTTCAGAAAAAAGCTGCTCACAGTGATGAGAATTTTGACCGACTACAACAGAGGCAAGCTGATTTTAAGTATATTCTTCTTAGTTAACATGTTAATTGTTATTTATTCTGTGTTATTATTTGTTGATTCTACAGGAGAATCGTTACAAAGTCTAATTATAACATTATGTGGTTTGATTTTAAGCCCTTTGGGTGTTCTACCTGACCAGTATTCTTCACTTGACTCTTTCCTTTGAAAGATGAATAAATTTGTGATTCTACATTCGGATCTAAATCAATCACAATGAAAGATAGATGGATGCCTTTAAGTGAAGCCTGAAGATTTCGAGCTCCCCCTACTGGCTGGCTGCTGTATAGCAGTAAAAGAAAAATCCTCAATGATTAAAAATGGAGACTAGGCCAAACAATAACGTCCCATTTTTCTGCCATGATTGCAACTCACTGTCATGGTTTTAAGTCAAAGCATTCATCTTGATGTATTTTTAATTTGATATACAAAAAAGACATAGCATCAGGGTCAACAGCTCTCCTGACTAATGCAGCTCCTTGCAGAATTCTCAAATGGAGAAGCAAAGTAGAGGAGGAAGTGTGAGAAAAATGTAACAAAAACTTACAATACAGTCATTAAACTTTGCACAACTGTGAGTTTCTGATACAAACAAACACAAGAATTTGTTATACTGAGGACCGTACTATTAAATGTGTGCTTTGGTTAGCAGAAGAAGGTTGGCACCAATTACTATTTTCTACAAGCCGGCTCTCTCCTGCATGTCCTAGAAACACCCATCACAACATTAATTTGGCTTCGATTCAGTACAATGGAATGATACAGAGAAGGGGTGTCCATTTTAATATAAAGTGAAAGTTCACGACCAACAGCTCATTTCTTTCTTATTGTGAAGAATATCTTCCTGTTTATTCAAAAAGAAATTTTACACCTATTTGGTATATTATAAATGTGAAATTTGGTGTTTTGTTGATGTTTTTTAAACCTAATCCTATTTCTCTATTTCTCTATTGAAGAGAAATGCTTTGGGCCTTAAATGCACAACTACAAAACAAAGCTTCAATTCCATTTACAAATACATCTCAAGCACAAATTCCAATCTTATTTTCAATGACCCAAAATCAACCGTCATCAAACACTTCCCTAGTAGATGAGACAATGGCAATAGAACCACTTTAATGACATAAAAGGAATGTCTTTCGTGCCTAAGCAGAAAGACGTCTTTTAAAATGCAGACACAAAAACAAGGGCATGGATTGCCTTTAATGCAACTGGCGTAATACTATATATACTGTTATGGCATGAAATCTCTTCAGCTTGTGTTTTTTCCATAATCAATCAATCACAAATTTATGTCAACAGTGACTGGAAATACCTTTAGTCACCCGCTGTGTCCTGTGATCAAGCATGAACTTCTAATTATATGTATGGCCTACTGCTGTTTATAGTCATAATAATAATAATAGCTTTTTCTTTATCAACCCTTTAGAGTTCATGCTCTCATCTAAGTATAAAATCTATTAAATGCATTATTTAAATGCAGTAAAGTAGTAATTCAATCAGCTGGTGCTTCACACAAAGATCAGATTCTCAGGAGAAATTGAATTTGTGTCTACTGGCTACTAGTTTAAACTGAAGTCTCTTTGATGTCTCCTTTAACTGGATCTTACTCTGATGTGTGTGTGCATGTGTCTGTGAACATGTGAGTGTGCTCCAATTACCACAAAATCAGCAAAAAACAAAGTAAGTCTCACAGACATCAAAGAGACCCAGGAGGGGAGATGATCTGTTTTCACTCATGGTGAACCACATTCCTCTCCCCGACCAGTTCTACAGTCATCTCCAACCACTGGGTGGCACATGTGGCAGAGTGTCGGTCAGGACGTCCTCTCATGCAAACCAAATTTCTCAGCCTGTGTGACGTGCTGACCAGCTTTTCATTTGAGGGTTTGGATGTTTGGGAATCGGCGCTGTGACGCATTGTTTTTCCTCTGCAGAGTGACGCAGCCTGAAGCAATAAGGGAGGTATCAAAGGCAGGTTTGGGAATACTGTATGCTGAACAATCAAAGAGAGTGATGGGGAGTTAGTGAGGAAGAAAGAAGAACAGAGATGGAAGAAAGGCAGTAAAGAGATGAAAGGAAAGTTAAAATGTTAAAAAGACTGAAAGGTTGAAAATATGTGATAGTAAAAAAAAGTGTCATCATGGCAAAATAAACATCTTTTAATTTATTTATGTTACAAAACATGTTTTCAGGGGATTTAATGAGTTTATT
This sequence comes from Cheilinus undulatus, assembly GCF_018320785.1. Taxonomy (NCBI): domain Eukaryota; kingdom Metazoa; phylum Chordata; class Actinopteri; order Labriformes; family Labridae; genus Cheilinus; species Cheilinus undulatus. The sequence goes on along the minus strand of NC_054869.1, from coordinate 26,756,859 downwards.
TTTCATACAAAATGAGACCACAACATTTTCCGACTTAGTAGCTACCACTGTAAAATCTGCATTACACACTTAATGATTTTCTTTCTGAGTACTAGTACATGGAGGAGTCCTTCTTAAAAGGTAAGTTCAATAGATCAAAAATCATATTGAGATAAAGAGTTAAATGAAAGCTTAAGGAAAAAGTACACTTAAAGTGTTATTATAATAACAGCCATGTGTTTTTTAAGCTAACAACTACAGCACATACAATTCCTGTTTTTAAGTAGCCTCTCTAAAAGACCTGGTTTGTACTTTTAAAGCTATGTGAAACAAAAGTCTCAGTTTCCTCTTTGTTTAAAGTGGGGATATAATAAGTTCACTGGTTCAAGTTACAGTGGATCATTGTTCATTATCCCCTTGTGTATAGAAAAACAAGCTTTAGCCTAATTAGGTGTTAGCGTAAATGTTTTTTGACTAACCTCTTGGCCTTCAAAGACATGGAACAACATGAAAATTAATTCGTGGTTAGGTTTTGGTACCTTGAGGTGATAACCTCCACCAACTCCTAAGAATATCTCTCCTTTCAGTATTGTATTCGCACCAGACGAGAAAAATCGCCAATTGGCATGTATCTGAATTCTCAAATATAGGGAGTTTACGTGCTATATATATTTTTTTTAATTTGCAGATAACTTGCTCCACTCATGAGTCAAGTCACATGTACGCCCTCTTGTGCCCAAAAGACGCAAAAGGGGAGGGGCTTGCTTCTCCTACATCTGCCATTTCAGTGAGTTGTCAACAAACATGGCTGAGCTTGACTACATTGAGTGCTAAGTGCTAACCATGGCTAACTTGGTAGCAGATGGCTGAAACAGAAACAAGTTCTCACAACTTACCACGTAATTCAACCTCCTCACTCACTTTCCTCCAAGTGAGCTCCTTTTTATTCCTGTGCCAGCAGAACAGGCACGATGTGGTGTATATTTATGAGTAGCCACAGGCAGACACCACAAGTTTCACTTCTATTTTCCAGTTGAATAAACAGGGTTTCTAATGCTCGTAGAGAGCCTTATTACAGTTTTGACCTCACTTAAATTGACATTGTATTTTCTGCAATAACCATCTATTCATTTATTCTCTGTTGTATCACTATTTCCTGTCAGTGACCACAGAAACATCCAATTTGGTCCAATGCTGCTTAAAATTTTGATACAGTAAAGTGAAAGAAACTCCTGAATATGAAAACAGACTTGCTTTTGTGCGTGTTTACACACACAAAGGCTGTCCTGAGGGGAGTCATCTATCTCTTGTTTCCAGTCTTGCTTCCTCCTCCACTTTTCCGTCATGTCACCACCAGTGGTGGGTAGAGTACACAGTTACAGTACTCAAGTAAAAGCACTGTTACTTAATAATAATTACTCAAGTACAAGTAAAAGTACTCATAAAAATAAGTACTTGAGTAAGAGTAAAAAAGTACCTTATTAAAAGACTACTCAAGTAGCGAGTAACTTCATTTTGTGCAATTTATTAAAACATATTGCATACAACATATTATTCAGGGGTAGTAATGTAAACTGCACATTTTCATAAATCAAGACGCATAACTTGCCAAAAGTAAGAAAAAAATAAATGATTTAACTTAATACTCAAAGCAGCAGTCAAGTTATGTTTGTTAATCACGATTATGGGATGAAAAATTCAATATAATGAGAAAAAACAGACTTTTTCTCTCATAATAGTTATCTTATTTCTACATGATGATTTTAATCTCACATATATGAATTTGTACCCTGCAGTTCTTACTTTTAAATCTAACTATATTTATTTTATCAAGTTTTAATTATTTTTGGCTCATATTTATGAAATTAATCTTATGAACTGGCCTTATATTTGACTTTTGGCCCTTTTTTATTTAATTTCTACTTTTTAGCTCCAGTCTATTAATTTTTATCCTGATTATCACTCAACGAATTTAGCAAGCCAAACTGAAACTTATTAAAATCAAAGACGGCTCTGACCCACTAGCCCCACGTTATAACCATGTTAGGTATAATCACTGATATCAGAGACATGCCACACAAACATGATAGCAGTATCACCTACGACGTAACGTTTTTGGCGTGTAAAATCACATTAGTGGCAGAGTTGCAGAGTTGGACACATGACATCATTTATCACTGACACAACTGTATCTTTGCAGTCTGCAAGTTAAAACAGAGATTTGAACTTATACGTTTAGTGAACTAGCAGTGCAGTTGTTAGCTTGTTTAGCTTACTTACCATAACGTGCTTTCTTAGATTTGACGTGCTATTTTTAAAGCTTGAGATTTTCACCATTTTAGGTAGACACAGCAGGCAGCGGATTATGTTGCCTGTTGTTTCTCGTCGTTTGAAAGGCAGAGTCTTGATGTTGGGCCAGGGATGAACATGCTCCTCTGAAGGACAGGTGTTACATCTTCAGCCATTATCTCCAACTGTTGATAGTTGAGGGGGAGGGGTCACTCCTCTGTTTACTCTGTGGTCCTGAGGATTTTACCTCATGCTGCTGTGAGAGCTCAGCTGAGTGTAAAAAAATACTTGATGAAAATAAATTATAGACTAGTAAAAGTAGCGACCAATGTATTGCCCAATGTAACGGAGAAGAAGTATCGTTTTATCATCACAAATGTAATGGAGTAGGAGTAAAAAAGAACTCTGCTGAAAAACTACTCTCAGAATAGGATTTAAAAAAAAAAACCCTACTCAAGTACATGTAACGGAGTAAATGTAACATGTCACTACCCACCTCTGGTCGCCACAAGGGTAGCCTTCTGCAACCCTTTAATCACCGACAAGAATATCAGCTACTGACTGTTTTTCATTCTGCCTCTCTCTTTTTTTGGCCACTAGTCTTTAACTAGTTTTTCTACAGTAATTTTTAGCTACTGTTTGGTGTAAGATATATATTTGATCACTGAAATAAGTCTCTGAAAAATGTTGACATCTCTTGTTTCATTTTATTTTTTTTATGTATGTAATCACAGATTCCACCGATCCATGCATCCAGACCTTTGAGAACATGTTCACGCCTGTGAGAGTGTATCAACATCATTACCCCTCCATCCTCCTCTCTTCTCAGAACGGATTATGAGCATTCAGGGCAGACTGAAATCACTTTGAATTCTCCAAAGCCCTCTAACCTCTGGAAACATACCTGTGCTTGCAAGCCTCAAATGTACAGGTGCCTCCTTTCAAAAGACTCCAAACCCTCTCTCCCTCTCTTCCTCCACCTAAAAGCTTGTCCTCTCTCATTTTCACCCTCCCTCCTCCTCCTTATGGCTGCAACTTTACCCCTTGACTGAACCAGAGTCCTATTGAAATACCTTCCCCTGGTCTAGTCTGCACTTCAAAGTCGACTTTCACCCTCAAGCCAGATCTGAGAGGGCGGTCCGAGCAGGAAAGGGCTCTGAATAGTTAGGACTTCAAAGCCTGTAATATTTAGTTATGAGCTATTTGAAAACTGGAGAACACTTTTAAAAAGTAGATGACTGATGCTGTCATTTGTCCACTTTGAAGTTCTTAGTGTAATGTATGATCATTTGGCTAAACTTTGGTCAAATAAAACTAATTCTATAAGATACTTAATTTTAAACTGCAACTGTCCCTAGAGACGATGTAAACTAGTCCGCTGCATTGGGAATCTTTGAACCACCTGTTGATGATCACTGGCTTATACGTTACATGACTGTCAAAAAACGGGGTAAGGCATAAACAGTCATGTGCATACAGTCAAGTTTTAGGCTTGTAGGTTAAGGATTCATCACGGGGCCTGATGTGCTGCGGTCCAAGGCTGGAGGGGGGCTGCCAAGAGTCAAGTTTGACAGCATCTCTTTTGCCTGGGCCTCATCCCCCCTGGTAGTATACCTGGATACTGCCAGCGGTTTTCAGGCCCTTAGGACATCCACGCCATGGTACCCAAGGCAGTACTTACTCACTACATCCACCCTGTACTCCACCCTGTCATTTTGTCAGACAGATTATTTTCCTATGCCCCCCGTAATGTGCAAGGATATCCAGAGCATGACCTGGGTTGTGTCAGATGGTGCTCTTAGTCAGGCTTACCCCCCCACAATTACACCTTACATCAGCTACAGTACTGTACTGTACATGTCACAGTATCTGTTTTCTTTCAGGGTTCTACAGGTTTTAACAGTGGGTTTCTTAAATGCGGGTTATGGCATGTTTACATGCCCAGTCACAAAATGGAATACTTAAGCAGGGGTATCATACTTTTCCGATTTTTAAAACATAAATATAAAGTCACAATGTTGGGTGTCCATCCATGCAAATTTTCAAACAGAAAGATAAACGTATGCGGCAGTAATCTTGGAATTAGCATGTAAACTGATGAAAACAGTTTGTTGAAAATCTCTCCGAGATTTACCAGAGACGAGATTTTGATGGAGCGAACTGATGAGGTCATCACAATAGGATCTCCTTACTGGTTTGTGGTTCGTCCATGCTGCTGGCAAATCGTAACAGACCGCCCCCACAAGGCCTTTTAGCCTTTTAGCCATTTAGTAACACAGTTATTAAACACTTACCAAACAGATATGTCCACCATATTGCTGCTGCTGGTTTTCTTCCTCCTCTCTCTCCAAACTATCAGGATCAGACTCCGGGTCTAACATGTATGGACATATATCAAAATTCGCCATATTTTACTCAGTCGGTACGGTTCATTCAAAGTTTACAACTACTAGCATAACAACATTAGCCACACTGGAGGGGGCGGTGAAAAACATTGATTCCTGCCGCTGGCCAGCCTCCGGAAAATCGGCCAATCGAGGAAAGCAAGTCCGTCCATATTAGCTTGTGTATGACTGTAGCACATAACCCAATAACCCAAACAGCCTGATTGTATTAAATTTAAAAAGACTGTGTTTTCTTCTTTTAATTATAAGTGTTTTTGTTGATAAGACAAATCTTTATAACAATGTCAAAGTCTTGTTTTGGTGAGGCATTTTTGTCTACTTCCTGTTGTGCCTCTGTTCTGATTAATGAGAAAAGAGGCACAGCAAGTGAAACCATACCTAATTTATCTAAATCAAAATTATACAGCAGTATTAAAGATTGGCATTGAAGTTTGTTAACATAAGACAACATAAGCAGCTGGTCTTAGCTGTGTTTTTTGTTTATCTGCCATGAAGTCATTTTTTTGCTTGCCAAAGATAATGTTGGTGTTTTCTTCCAAGAGTTAGTCTCACTTAAGCCTGCATTTGTTATATTTTTGGCAAGAGAAAACTACCTTTTAAGTTTATAGCCAATTGCTGCAGTTTGCTTCTTAGAGCAACATTACTGTTCATTTGTGGTTTTGTTTCTGGCTGTTCAATGCATGTGTTCCAGATTTAAACTCTCTCATAATTTTATGAAAAAGTGTCAAATCAGCTGCACACTCCGTGAGAGCAGTGAAAGCAAACCACAGCAGTAAAAGTGTGGGATGGACAGCTCAACAATGAGCTTCAGATGACAATCCTCTACATTAACACCCCTCACGTTGTTGTAAAAACATCAATTCTCGCCGCCTTAACTTCACATCTCCATGAAAGCTCATCTGTTTGAAGAGCTAATCCATAAATAAAGTTTATGACTATTATCAAAGGGCTCTCCAGCAGCCCTCCCTACGTGCTGGCATGCTTCCCCCTCTGTCTTTTCAACTTTTAAATCATTGCAGAACATTTCATGAGAGTTTCCCACTGGGGTTTGTGCAGTGACATCATTGCAAACATGCAACATACTCTGAGCTGGCTGGAGTCGACAGTCATCGCTGTACTGTGTCATCATGGGGAAAGCATCTCCCATAATCTGGGGGCTACAGGGCCCCCTAATTGCTTTATGTAATGATATGCTGCACTGATGCGCTCTTCTGAGAGCCATGAATGTAAATGCCCCCCCACCCCTTCCTCATCATCTCCTTTCTTCATTAAAACATAACGTCAGCACCATGCCAACAAAGGGACAATTCACAGAGGCTGGGAGCCCACTCAGTACGCATAGTACTGCACTGAAGGACTCATCAAACACATTCAGATGTTCCCTTAGGGTATTATTAGCAACCCGTGATCTTGTGTTTATTTCATATTTTATTTATCCAAGCAAGTCAATTAAGGACACATTCTTCAAGACACAAAGACAGACTGAAATGAATGTTTTCAGGAACAATAAGCATCACTGTTATTATACACTAATGATGTATAGAAGTGTGTAAAAGAGAGAAGTAAGTGCTGGTACAGGCTGAGCTGACACGTGAGGGCTTTGCTCAAAGAACAAACTTTTGCAGGGACAAAATTAAAGTTAATATCATGCTATATATAAATATTGTGTTATTATAATTTTTACAAGTATATAATAATAACCCAATCCTCTTAAATGAGATTACTTGCTTAATCCTGCAACAAACAAGATAAATTAATCTCACAAAAATGAATGTGAAAGCTCCTCTGCTTGTTGAAGCAGTACTTCTTTCTTTCTATGAATTCGCACAATTTGTATGTAATGTTCTCATTTGGTCAAAAATGTGCCAACAAATAAAGACTGATAATGGGAAGCTTAGGTGGTGGTTTATCTTTTTCTGCCCCTCTTTCAGTCTAAAATACCATCATACTTAGAATTAATGAACAAATGTGTAACCAGTTGTTTTGGGGGATAGGGGTAATAGATTATTCATCCACTTGTTTCATCTTTGGTTATCATCAAGGTTTAGCCGTTATAGTCCTTTGAGAAAACTAGCACAGCCACCTGATGGTTATGCCTCTGTGAGGTATGTAATTGCTGGATAATGAAGGCACAGTCACTGGACAAGAAGAAGGGGCGGTGTCTATGATAGTGTGGTTCCCAGGAATCTTATGAGCAAGGGATGGACATGAAGCTCAGTTATCTTGACCTTTACCTTGACCTTTTCTTGATCCTTTAATCAAGCTGAACATTTGTGTAGATGTTAAGAGAAAATCCCTCTATGTGTTCTTGGATGAACATGTAGCTCAGTAGCCTTGACCTTTGACTTATGACCTCCAAAATATGATCAATTCATCCTTGTCCCTAAGTGGATATTGTGCCAAAGTGTGTAATATGTCTTATTTCTTCAGACTTCAGTCATCGAATCCACCAAACAACACCAACCAAGAGTTGATGGCAAAATAAGCTGTTTAGCATTAGCAGAGATTTGGCAAGTTTTTCATGGGCACCACCAAAGTACTCAGCTCTGCTGCTCATCACACAAATGTATGTTTCTCACAAGTATGGCACCATTAAAAATGAAAAAAAAGCAGGCTTTACAAGTGTATTACATTTATTGCCAAGGAGCATTGTTACAACAACAAAATGACCTACAAAACACCAAATTCCCTTTTTTTTTGTGCTAAGTTTACATTGTAAACATTTTCACCCAAGGAGAACTAGCTGCCTAGCTGCTACAGTAGTATAACTATGGCTCTCTAACTATCATTCCCCTATCTGTTTTGGTTTATAGATGCCTGCAGCTCATGATAAAAGTAGGTGAAACTTCTATTCTCTGTATTCTCAGTGCATGAGATGCACGCTTAGGCAGACAGTCTGAAAGCCCTGACTTGTTCACATGCACACAGAAATGAAAATACAACTGTGACAAAACCATCATGTAGTCACCATGCACCCAGTCTGAAACAACTGGGGCGCCCCCTGTGTATGTCACTCTGATGTGACCGCAGGACTTTGCTTGTGTACGTGCAAACTCCAGGTCTTGGTGATGCCCCTCATTTGAAATGTTTTATGTCAGTTCAAACAGCTGCACAGCTCCTCTGTATTGTTGCAGACTGTTTGTAGAAACAGTCTGCATGATTGATTGCCTGATTTTATACACCTGTGGCCATGGAAGTGATTGGAACCCCTGATTTCAATTATTTGGATGGATGAGTGAATACTTTTGGTAATATAGTGGATGTGTAAGACTCAGTGTGACTGTGAACCACATGGTTTTATCCTCGATAGCGCAGTCTCATTATCTAATAGCCACACCTCGTAAAGCTTAAAGGAAATCTCTAAAAGGGCTCTTGAGATATCATGTTCACAAGAATGGCCACCATGAGCAAGTTTGCAAGAAAGATTAGTGCCAACTTGTCAAAATTCGTCCTAATTTAAAAATTTTCAACTCTTGTTTATTGAAGCTTGTCTTTATCCCAGCCTTTCTTTTTATCATGTGTATTTGACTTAAAGACATATGCACTTATCTTTGTAGTTTAATTTTCATTTTACATTTATTCAACCCCCTAGCTCTTTTTCAGTTGCCTTGTTTACTTTCTCTTTTCTTATCCTGTTTTTCTGTTTCTGGTGTTTGTATTCCCTCATGGAGAGTTTGCATTTACTAGAGAGAGAGAATGGTCCTTGTGGACATATGGACAGACTGACTGCTAAACAACCTTGGCGCTATTGCCAGCGTGGAGGCATAAGGAGACAACAAGAGGAGCCACAATAAAGAGGAGCTGTGCAGCTTTTAGAACTGACATAAAACATTTCAAATGAGAGACATCACCAAGATCAGGAATTTGCAAGTGCACAAGCAAAGTCCTGCAGTCACATTAGAGTTACATACATGGGGGGGGCACCCCAGTTGTTTCAGACTGGGTGCATGGTGACAGCACAATGGCTGTGTCACGGCTGTATTTTCATTTCTGTGTGCATGCATGTGAACAAGTCAGGGTTTTCAGACTGTCTCATGCACTGAGAATATAGAGGATAGAAGGCTCACATACTCTTACCGTGAGCTGCATGCATCTCTTGACCAAAACAGACAGGGAAATGATAGTTAGAGAGCCATATTTATACTGTTGTAGCAGCAGGCCAATGTATGTTAACCTTAGGAGAAAATGTTTGCAATGCAAACTTAGCATAAATAGGAAAGAAATGTGTGTTTGGTAGATTATTTTATTGTTGTAACACTGCTCCATTGCAATAAATCTTATACTGTTGGAAAGCCTGTGTATTTCCCTTTTAAATGGTGCCACATTTGTTGGTAACATGCCTTTGTGGGATGAGCAGCAGAGCTTTGAATGTGCGTTGCACCCATGAAAAACTTGTCAAGTGTTTCTGGGGGTTTCTATTTCCACATTGGTACAATATGCCATAGGTAAGATAAACACAGCATAGTTGCATTATTAGTTTGTGCTTTCCAAAGTATAAGCCCTGTTTGGCATTTATTTGGAGAAACCATACTCACCTTGTTTGTACAGAATGCTTTTATTGAAAGAAAGAAAGAAATTTATTTCGGTTCACTTGCACAACTAAAGCAATTTACAGGGTCAAGGTGCAAATTCTAAGTTTCCGAGCAAACCGAAAGGGTGTAGGCAGAAGCTAAAGCTTATTCTAAAGCTTATTCTGAGTTATTCCCAGTTTAGATAGACTATGATTCAAGTCACTTGTAGGGGGCTTTATTAAGATAAAGCTAATGAAGACAGTTAGTGCTGGACAGCAGCGAGAAGCAACCAACATGCAGCACACGTCTAGTATGAAGCTGTGACCACACAAGCTGGAGTGGACACATTCTGCAACCGTCACGCAGCAAAAACACACCCAGTCTGAAACTCGGCAGCATTCAGGAAGTGAAATGGCACCTCTAAAATAACAGTACCAATTTCCATTCTCCAGTTCCCAACACACGTCCCTATGAACTGAGCTTCTGCTGCCACTCCTACGTCTATAGTTCAAGAAGAAGACGACAATCTAGAGACTTTTTCAGATAAGCATGCTAATGCAGAGCTGAGCAGAGCCAGCCATCATCTTTCACATTATCCCCATCTGCAGCACTCTCTCAGCTTAAACAATCAGACAGCTGATTCTTCTCAGAGTGGCCTGAGTTTAGACATCTGTGCAGGGAGAGAGGCTGAAGTGTCAGGAGAGGATCCACAGCTGCTGTTGAATGAAAACCAGATATAGGGTAACACTTTGTGAGGGGAGAAAATGCCTAATTTCAAATCCAAATTTGTTTAATCAACTTAAAAGGGCCAAATAAACTCCAAAAAGTAACCAACAAGCTGCAAACTTCAAGATTCAGCTTTGAATATCTCTGCAGGATTGCAAACTCAAATAGGCCAGCAGAGGGCAGGCTTGAATAAAAGAGGAATAAGATGTTCTGAGCATAATTGGATCACTGTAGCTTGTTGACCTAATGCATTATGTGGTTCATTAGTAAACTGATAAAGTAAATCTCATTTCATTTCCTCACTGAGCTCGCAGGCATTGTGCCCATAATTCATGTACTTCTTCATAATCTATGAATTTTATGTGTGAGTGAGTGAGAGTGACTGAAGACAGATATGGACCATGTGGTGTGGATCAGCATTCATAAAAACAGAGTGACATCCAACGTGATCTGTAAATTATAGTCATGCTTCAGGCGCTGAAGAACTTCTTAAGTTTCAGCTTTGAATTGTTTTCCGCCTTGCTTTTTTTCCCCCCCGTCTTTTGAGTCCGAACATATGTTGACCATCATGCTTTCTTCCAGAGGAGGCTGCTGCATTCTTGACCTAAAACGTCCTCACAGTTGGTTTTCATAATGTCACTGCCACACAGCTGACAGCAAGATGAGAGCTTTGCTTTCTGGGCTCTTTTGGACATCTATCACTGGGCGCAGCTCAGCCATCATTTTAGAGCTTCAAGTGGTTTCTTTGCAGGAGGTTTTATCGGACCTTTTCTAAAGCTGAATGAATTAATTCTATGCATTAATATTTTTATACTTTTTCTTAAATGCTCTGGTTAACTTTGGATTTCAATGAGCATTAAGTTTTGTATCCTCCATTCTAGAAGGAAGGTACAATTCACGCACAATAACATCTGCAAATGCGTGGTACAATAAGTTCTTTACATGAATTGTTCGATCATCATCTTTTGTAGAATTGAACAGATAAAGTGAGTGTTTATCTCTATCCCTTTAAGACCCTGTTTAGACACAGTGTGCCTATGCAGTCACATAATAAACACACAGGCACAATGAAAGAAACAGCACCAAGCAGAAGATGTTCTTCAGAAACTGATCACCATGGATGTTTAACAATGGACTCCTTATTTTAAAAGGGAGTGATTGGGAAATAACTGTCTCTTCTGTATCTAATAGGTTTGTTTTAAGAGGCAGATATTCATACAGATTTTTCTCAGCGATTGCATGATGATTCATAATTGTATACTCCTGATTATAACGTTTTCATCCAGCTACTAATTTAACTTTCTGGAGAGTGACACTATGTCAAATTACATTTAATCATTAAGAGGTATTTAAAATGCCGCAAATGATCTATGGTTAGCTTGTCAGGCCTGTTCCGATGATGACAACTCCTTTGAAGATCAAAAGCAACCGTTAATTGGAGATCTGTCTGTTTTAAGACTGCTGCACAAATACATGTGCAAGTTAACTGTTTTAATTCATGTGAAATACAGTATGTGTCGTTTTGGAGGCTCCATGAATCTGGTCTAATATGACTGGACAGAGATTTGAAGTAGTCCCCTTAATCTGTAAAGACATTTCATGACTAGCTTGCTCTTGAAAGCACTTATTCCACTTAAATCAGCCGCCAACACTGGGTGCACTAGGTAAATAACAACTATTGTTTGCATTAAATGAAAAGTATCTTTATTTATAACCGTACTCAATAAATGTTAAAGGAGGCTTATTTTATTTTGGCTAAGTCCAAATACAGTGTTGCCCCTACTACTTAAACCCAGCCCTTATGTTTTGCATATCCACGTTTTGATTCAATGTCCAAATTGTTGCTGAAATGGAGGTGTAGGGTGAAGTGCTAGTGGCATATAGCCCTTCAAACTGAGATTTTCCAGAGGCACACTCCAAACTGAGAGTTTGTGGGGAAAGCTGCAGTATGCCTTGTTAACTATGGGCAAAATGGCGGCTCAAGCATCAAAAGAAGAATACAAATGGAGCTCAGCGAATGTTTTAGCTGGAAGACTGTTTCTACTGATTCATTAGTCACCACTTGTTCATATCGCTCCCTTCTCCCATTTGTCTTCTCTTCCTGCTCTGGTGATCAGCTGATTATGGACGTTCACCCTCTTAAGTATTCAGCTAATCAGATTCTGCCACAACCTCGTCTGACCAATCATCATGCACCTGTCATATTTCAAAACTGTTATTTGGTCATTTCAGTGTGGAGACTGCAACCCTCCTCCACCCCAGCCCCCTCCATTCAAGTTAATCAGCATGTAGTCCAAATCCTCATAGGTCTCCTGCTCCAAGCCACCTCAAAAGTCTACTCCTCATTTGATCCTGCAACCCTTATCACCACCACCACCACCGTCTAGACTCCATAGGGGAGTATCCTATTCTTGCTGTTTGCCTCACCACCCCTCCAAGTCCTCACGATGGAGTCTAATCACCAAAGACTTTGCATGTTTCTCTTTCATTAAAATTTGTAAAATAAATTGTTGCTAAACTTGTATTAAGTTTCTCCTGATTTAAATGTAAGTAGTTTACTTGTTAGTACGAACTGAACTTAAGGCTTCAACAACACTCTTACATCTGCAGTTAATGCTGTTTCAAAATACTACAGTCTTTATATTTCAAGCAAGATTTTAAAGAAAAAATTGTAAAGTCTTGTCATGTCAACACGCCTGTTAACTTAAATGCTGTTGACACTACTGAACTTCAAGGGTTATCCCATTTTGTTGGGTAGATGTCATTGCTACCGTTCATAACTCTGTTGCAAGGGGCAAAGGAAAACTTCAAAAGGAGAGGTTTCAGGGCAGGGGTAGGAGTTTGTTAAAAATGGAACCAAGCTATTTTCTTGTATTGATTTGGTGAGGTGCTTCATTTTTACATTAAATTAAAATAACTTTGTCATACTTACATTTTATGCCAGTGTCGTAACTATCTTCTCGATGTAGGCTAAAGGAATAGATCTGAAAAAAGTACGTTTTAAGAGTAAAGAAATAAGAATTTAGGCTACTGCTTGAGTCAGGCCATCATACAGAAAGTATAATGGTCATAGATGCGTCATATAGGTCTAAGAAGACGTGTGGATTTTCCAATTTGAAAACTTTTCTTAAGTTGTTAATTTCAGGCAGTAAATGATATAACGTAATTAAAGGAATACAAACTAGGTATTTACGTTAAATCCAGGCGTCCCAGATGTAAGAAAACGATCAATATCGACCCTTTCTGTACGTGAGAAATTCGGAATCAGATTGAAAAATTAGCCCGGTTAAGTCATGAAGCGTCTCAAGTGTTTATTTTAAGGTGGAACGACAGCCAAAAACGTGTCAAACTCGGAAGAACACGCCCCCAGGCACTCCAGAATTTCAAATGGCGGAACATATCGCCTATTGTTTTATAACTAACAAACAAAAGGGGATTAATTCAAACTTTGATTCTTTAAGCCAACATTTTTCTAACATAAAAACCTCTACTTTATTTTCATTTGGCTGCGCAACGAAGTCCGCGGTGCCTCCTTAACTGAGTGCTGGCACTACGGAGTGGGGAGTGCAAAGGAGAGGGTCAGAAAGAGTGGTGGGTGGGGATATAACCCTTTTGGGAGAGAGAGAAAAAAAAACTAAAAAAAAAAAAAATCACGTGTTTGGAGATCAAAGGAGATCCGCTTTGTAGAGAGGGGGAGGAGGGGGGTGAGAAAGAAAGGGAGAGAGAGGGAGGGAGAAAGAGAGAGAGAGGGAGCGTTTGCAGGCAATGTAATTGACAAGGCTTGCAGTGGTGAAATAAACACGCTTCAGCCCGGGCGCAGCTTTCGGTGCACAATTCCGACTCTTTTGACGCATCGCACGAAACGCGCAGAGACTTGATTTCAATTACCTTCACCCGATAAATTAATCCGTGTGAAATTATGTCCCGATCGGCGCAGATCCAGCCGGCAAGATGATGATTTTACCAAGGAGAGGCTCAGATCGTGTACCCGACTCGGTGGTCCTGGTGATCCTCGCGGTTGCCGCTTCTCTTGGTACCGTTTTCGCCAAGGATACTGCCTTTGTGGAAGTGGTTCTGTTCGAGTCCAGTCCCAATGGAGATTATACTACTTACACGACTGGCTTGCAAGGACGGTTTTCCAAAGCAGGAGCCACTATCAGCGCGGAGGGGGAGATCGTTCAAGTACGTGTAAAGTGTCTTTTTCTTTCGTGGGAGAATGACAGGCGGCACTTGTGGGAAACAGAACCGGGACACGGGGTGTAATTTCAACAAACTGGCCCTCCTGAAACTTTTTCCACAGGGGCCGGGGGTTGACAAGAGTTGTATACGGTGTGTATGTGTATGTGTGCAGGCGGTGTGAGGATGGTACTAAGCTTGCAAGCATATGCGGTCACAAGATGGCTCCTATCTTATGGAATTCATTCACAGGGAATTCATGCTCTTGCAGGTTATTTTGTTGATGTTTGGAGCTCACTAGAGAGCGCTTTACAGTTAATTAGGCTTCTCCAGAAACATGCGCTTTTGGGAACTTTCCGAAAAAGTGATAAAGCCTGCACCGCCTCCGAAAAGTTGCTAAACTTTCTGAGCGAGCGGATTCACGCATTTCTCTGGAGTTACTCGGCTATAAAGCTGCTATACATGCTCAATTTTGACGTATAGCCTGGTTACACAGCATGTATTAGCCAAATACGTACTTTAAAATCCAAAAAAGTTAGCTTTGCACGGCTCAACGTTTGTTTTTATTGGCCGTACCAGCGCCGCTTGTAGCCGCTTACCATGTAGCCTTCATCAACGCTGCCTTTGAAGTTGCGCACTTTATGGTTTTGGGTTTACCTTTAATCCTAACATGACTCATAATTTAATCAATTAAGTCTTCATAGAAGAAGCTTCCGTGTTCCCCTTTTATTTCCTTTCCCCGTGAGTGATGAATACACTTGGTAGAAACTGGTCATGCTTGTGTCAGCCACCCAGCTCTCATGGAGTTGTGGTCACTGAAATATGACGTTTTTCAGCATAGTCAAGTATGTGTTTGAAGTTCTTTCATTAGTTCTTCATCTATTTGGCTTCTGTTAGTACGGGAACAAATAGTTCAGGGTCTAGTCAGGCTACAAAGCTGCAATGTTTCATGTTTTATTTGTTGAGCGTTTAACGCTGTTCAGTTCTTGTTTATTATGGATGAACAGAAAGCTATCTGTAAGCGATGCTGCGATTTGAAGCCACTTGAGAGTTGAGCATTGTTTGTGTGGTGGGTATCCAACCTTTGAAGTTTAATCTGTTAATTTGGAGCTATCTGTAAAATGTAGCTGGCATGTAAGTTAATTTAGAGGACGTTTGATTGATTGCTGGAGTCTTGCCTCAATGCTTTTTAGTTAGAAAGGATTTTTCTGATGTTACACCATTCATTGGAATAGCAGGAGATGAAAACCCAAGGGCCCACTGCAAGAACAATTCCACGTGAGATGCTGGTTGTGTTTTTGTTTTCATTTCTTGTATAAGAGCCAGTAGCTGCTGAAGTGTGACCTCAGACTGAAGAAACTATTGAGCTCCATGAGATCATTGGTTTTTGGTGGCAGGCCAGGTTTCAATGCCGCCTCTGAAAAGATGGAGTGAGTGAGTTGAGGGGTGGAGGGGAGTGTTTAAATGCTGCAAATACACGTTTTGAGTTGAATCAAGTTCACCACGTTGTGCCAAGTGCACACTTGGTCGGCAGCCTCAAAAGACACAACTGAAACATAGAATTTCTGCTGCACACAAGTTTAATTGCTCGATTAATGCAGACATCTAATTTCTCTGTATGCATGCAAAGCGAGTGCCGAATCCCCCTTGCAATGTTGCAGTAGTGTCTGTGTCAGCTGCGCAATAAAAGTGTGCCTTGTTGTTTTCCACTGAAAATGTAGACTCTTACTTTGAAAGAAAGATGATATGTGGAGATCAAAGGAGGGGATACTCAGCATAAAAATGGCCCGTTTATACACAGTGATGGCCATTTGGCGCCACTCAAACCACACAAAAATGCCGGACCTCTGCTTTACATTGAAAACCACATCTATTTGGGTTTGCTTTCATTGCTAACATAGCTTCTGACCACTTAGAGGCAGCTTATATTTTGTCAGGCTATAATGAAGGTTAGTTTGTCTAGCACAGCACTCTGTCTTGAATTTCTTGCAACATATATTCTTCCAATGATTTATGAAAGATGAAGCTGACACTGAGTGACAGCCGTACAACCTGAGGAGTATAATTTTAAACTGGTATCAAATTCCTTACTTGCGAATACTGTACTTGTGAAATAACATTGCAGTAATGTGTTGGGAAATTGCTCTGTGGTATTGTAACGGATATAGTTTTTACTCTGAAATCGGGTTGAACACAAATATTTAGGCTGTCTGCTGCAACCTCTGCAACCATCGCACTTGTCTACTTTTGCCTCTCAAGCTTTGAGTCGTGTGGTGGTCAGTGAATAGGGCACTTGATTTGGCCTTGCCTGAGGTTTACAAGGCCTTCTCATACTTTCCTCTGCTGTTTGAACAGAGCCCTGAGGGGTTTGTGTTACCTTGTGTGTTCAGTAGTGGCCAGAGCTCAGCAGGTATGGGTTCAAATGCAGGGGAAAGAGGGGGCTTGGCAACGTTCCTGAGCAAAGATCCAACCAAAGTCAGCCCACATACTCCCTACTCGCTTTTACTAATTCCCTAAGGCTAACACCCGCTCAGCTCTGGCCGAAGAGTGTGAAAAGTGGCAAACACTGCGGGGGCCAAAAATAATAAATTAAGTTAATTTGCTCCTTGCTCTGCTCTTAGGGGGGAAGCATGACAATGCAGATCTGGCCACAGAGCCAAACCCCAGGCTTCCCCAAGAAGTCCCATGATTGCTCCAGTTTAGCTTTGTAATAGGAAAGTAATCAATGTCTCCTTAAATCATTCTGTCATGACATGATGCCATTTGTATGTGCACTAGCATTCTGCATTCCTCTGAGACTACTTTAAGAACGGCTCTTGGCACCCAGAGTATTGTAGGTCATCTGTCCTGCCAGGTAGTTAACTGTAGATTGAAGTACTTCCTTGATGGCCTGGTTCACTGAAAACCAGCAGTGCTTTTGGCCAGGGGAAATTGTGATTTAGAGGATTGCAGACTTGCATAAGAAATTAGACATTAAACACAGCCTGAAATGTAGTGTTGACCTGCCAAACCTTAACATATACTGCAGCAGTTTGACTTGTGTTAAGCCTATTAAGACGGGCAAAGATGGCATGAACTCATCACCCCCCTGACTGATTTACCAAGGTCACAACTTGTTGGCTGGGTGAGACTGAGCCACCTGTGACTGCCCTGTTTCTTTAATGTAATGACATTACCGTAATGGCCAAAGGACACAAAAACTGTTAGCCATCATGTTTCCCACATTCCCATCATTGTTGATGGTGCATTCACAGCTCTACCAGTTTGGAAACCTGATAGAGGGAAACCCCTTCTGCTGCCCATCATTCTCCATTGTCTCCCTGACGCCAAATCGTCTTTCCTGTAGCCAGATGAGCAGTGCATCAGTGCACATCTGCCTCTGATTTCCAGTGGGCCTGTGTTGTCAGCATGTGAGTGAGGAGCACAGGCAGGGACGTGGCAGGGGCACTCAGAGGACCAGATGGGACTCGCAGCATAGTCGGCAAGAACCCAGAGGGAATAATGTGGCTTTTGCCTACTTCATCTCAGAAGGGACGCAGAGACAGAGGACATCCTCTGAATCCAGCATCAGGAAGAAGAGGCTCGAGTTTCCCAACACCCATGGGCTGTTTCACCTTTCAACTTCATCCCCATGAACATGAAGTGCCAGTA
The DNA here is from genome assembly GCF_018320785.1 of Cheilinus undulatus. NCBI lineage: Eukaryota > Metazoa > Chordata > Actinopteri > Labriformes > Labridae > Cheilinus > Cheilinus undulatus. The sequence continues at coordinate 26,739,122 of NC_054869.1, read as the reverse complement.
GCTGGAAGACTTCATGGTGTGGTTCTTTGAAAGTGGCAGTTTTTCTCTGACTGGATGTGAAGGGGGGAAAGTGGCGGTTTCAAGCTAAGACAACGATGAGCTTAAATACTGGAGCTCCTACCTTGGAGCTGGCAAGAGTTGTGTCGCGCTGCATTTAGACTATAATGAGAGCTTTAGTGGTTTAAGGCATCCAGCGCGCTTTCTCACCACAGGCTGGAAACCCCAAGAGGCCATAATGGGACAGCCCCAGACGGGAGGTGCCAGGGACCGGGCCATTCCCAGCGCCAAAGCAACAGTAGCAGTACACAAACGCTCGTTTAAAAGGTTAAAAGTGCTGCTCCCTACTTTTTTCCATTTATTGGCTTGGCGGTCGCAGCTGTATTTTAAGTGCTATCGTCTCCTAACCGCTACTATGTTTCACTTTCATGTCCCAGCCAAAGTAATTTGAGGCTGTGTTTCTCCCCTTTTTCGGAATAGAACAGACTAAACTGTTCTTCTCTTCCTGTCTAACACCCCCTTTCCCAATGCACACTTTCACCCCCACCTCCTGTCTTTTCTGATTCAGCCAAAGTTTGTCATGCACCATGTACTGCATGCAAATGACTTGCACCTCATTGCATGCACCTAGTTTATAACCAGCATGTACTCATGAATTGTTGACATTTCAGTTGTTTTGTAGCTTCCCTTTGGACTACCATGAAGTGCAACTCCCAGAGCCAGCCCTCTTTCATTTTTCCTGAAGATGATATTTTCTGGCACTTTGTGGGAATGCTTTTTTGCCTTTTAAGACAGTGTCAACTGATGATAGAAAGGCTCTTAAGAGAGGAGATGATATGCAGCAAACCACTCCAGCAAGACTTATCATTATATGGTACCAAGGTGCCCCTTTTTTAATTGTGAACTCTCATATAGGCAAAAAAGGTTGAATAAGTGTATTAAATGATCAAATGCAAGCCAGGTTTATGTTCTTCGATACATAAGCTCTCCATACCCTCTATTTTGTATTTACAACAGTGTAAATATGAAACAATGTGATTTGAAAAAAGCAAAATGGGAATACTTGTTTCATAAGCTTGACTTAAAAAAAAAAGACAATTCCTTTTTCTAAATGAGGTTTCTGCTCTGTGACTGATTGCACTCATGTTCAGTGCATGTCTCTCCAAAGCTTTGTTAAATCCTGAAAATGTACACAAATGGAAATGCTATATTTTATATTTTAGCATTAAACTGTGATTGCCAGCTGTATTTTTTTCAGATATTTGTCAGTCTTTACTATCAAACCCCATATTGGCTCTCATTACTTGAACTTGTCTCAGTACTTCTTTTAACTGACCCCACTATCTCCCTAACCAGCAGCCCCTGTTTTCCCTTTTCTTGCACCTGGCTCTTTCACTCTTCCCACTTGCTGCACGGCTCCACCTGGAACAAGTGCATGTTGGTACTGGTGGCCCCAATAGCTATGTTAGTTTCCACTGGGCTGAGTGGCTCAGGCGATCTTTGATGTTCCTACTTAGTCAGTCAGTGCTTTCACTCCAGCATCCACGCCTCTCCCAAAGGAGCCCTATTCTCCCACGCTGCTCTCCTCCTGATCTGCTATTGATTATGTGTCCGAGCTCATTTGTATGAACGCCTTGTGTTTGTCCTCTGCTTTACACTCGGATGATGAGGAAATGTTAATTTACTTCTCCCTGAGGCTGTGGTTCTTCTATGATGAGAGCTAAGAAATGCACCCTAAGTAATGTTGCACTCTGACAGGTGAAAAGGTGATTTTTAACAACGCGTGTCTCCACTCAGTTATTTTTGAAACACATTTAAAATGAGTCAGAGATGAAAAAAAAAACTCAGAATGGGTTCCTGACTTGTTCCTGATGTGTTTGATGAAACGGCGCTGAAAAGTCCAGTCCATCCCCTCAGCCCATATTTTTATCTACTGACACAGAGGGTCTGCAAAACAAAGGCTAAGGGGTCGAGGGTTATGAAATGACAATGCTCACAGTGGCTCATCCAGGCAGAGGCATGCTTTGTTGTCCGCCAGGAATGTGCTGACTAACCGTGGAAGGCCACAACGCCAGCCTCCCCTTTTGTTGCACTTTTTTAGCCAATAGACTAGGAAGGTAGCTGCACAGGGAGTCCATTTCATCAGAGAACTACACACCATCTGCTTCATTCTCCTCCTCCTCCTACCTCTATTTATCCTTAGATCCTTGTTCCCTCTGTCCTCCTACTACTCACATTTGTTGTCATGAAAAGGAAAGCCTTATCAAATGCCTTTCACACTTTGTTCAAGAGGACGGTTCAAAGGTTTTTCTTTTGTGTACATGGTTACATAATTATCCCCTGCACATGATAAAATGTCATGTTGTGTTTTAATAAGAGATGATCCAGCTATCCTGTCCTTTTAATTAATCTTTAATGTATTTTTTCTGCTTATTTCTCTGCAAGAAGCCATTACCGCTGATGTGCACCTGCAGTTTAATTCATCATAGTAATGTAGTGAGGCTTCACCTGACAGGCCCTCTGCCACACTCCCTTTTGTTTCCCTTATTTCCTTTTAACGTGTGGCAAAGGTCATGTATGGGCGCCAGATGGGGACAAATAAGGTTCAGGTGGAAGCTCTGGCTCAATCATGTTGATCATATTCCTTACCCTCTTGTCCTACATTGATATCTGGAGGCCACTTTCTTGTGTGTTTGTAGTTAGTTGTCCCAGTAATGAGGAAGATCCAGCTCTAACACAATGGGGCCAGAGTTATGATAGATTGGACATGCTTGGTCAGATGAGAACAAGCTGGGTTCGCCTTTCATTTTTCTTGTGGTACATAGCAGCATGCCTTGTTGCTCCATAGTGAAGATATATCATTGCATCCTCCTCCTCCTCTGTTGCCAAAGATGCGCCCTAGATTTTTCAAATGAAAAATTGGCTTCCTTTTTATGTCTTCCCTGTATCTTGGGTATACTGAAAATATTGGGGGCGCAGGATATTCTGCTTTTGCCTGTCGCTGCAGAAGCTTAATATGTCTTTTGCAGGTTAGCTCTTTTGTGTAGCTGCACCCACGGCAAAGATTAGGTTCTTGTTTCTCTAGTTGTTAGAGTCACACCTTCACCAACACATTCCAGTTCAGCTCCAGAGAGAAGTCCCCAAGGCTCAGGTGTAACTTTTCCTTCATGATTCTACAAATATAGTACTTTCACGAGCATACCGTGCCAATAAAAGCTCTGTAGCATAGCCCTAGGCTTTGCTAAAGCCTCCACAATTCCTCCTGTCCTTCCCCTCGACCCCTGTCGGCAGCTTCTTCCCCTCTCCAGCCCCTGGACCCTGATCAGGGAGGGGCCTGCAAGGTTGGGTGAATAGCTGCCGGGAGTCGTGCTGCGGGTGTAAACCACATGAATGTGCCGCCTGAGCAGATAGGATCAGGCGAGGTGGAGAGGCCTGGGAGGCCGCGATGCTCAGTGCAGCTCCACGCGCTAACATCAAAGGCAGTGCTGAAGAGGGGGAGGCGGAGGGGGAGGAGGGAAGAAGAGAGAGCGCGAGGGTTGGGCCAAACTCTTCAAAGGCCTCTCTGAGTAATGCCGGCCCTGATATGTGGTGCTGCAAAACTGAATGATGATGTAATTGCAGGCCTTGGAGCTAAATCCACTCCCATACAAATAAAGGTGGAGGTGTTCCCTTGCACAAGCGCGATGAGAAAAATACTCTTGAGTGTTTTCAGTTGACGGCAGAAACTTAAGAGCACATTAGCTCACTTCCTGATGTTATGCTAGCCCATAGTGCGTAAAGAAGATCTCTGATGGAGGACTTGAAATAGGAAAGGTTTTATTTGATGTCAGCAGATAAGCTAATCTGGGCGTTTCTAGTAAACAACAGGTGGAACAGAGTTGACTGTTCTTTGTCAAGTTTATACAGGGTGTTTGTGTGTGAGTCAAAGAGTGTGTGCATGCATTTCCCTTGTAATGTGTTGAACCAAGCATGACCACAGATTCTTTCAAAGTGCCCCCATGATCATCCGGCTGATAACTCATTGACAGCTCCCATGACAGTTCAGAGGCACACACGGCAGGGGAAGTATCTCCCTCGTAGCGAGCACATGGCAATAATTCACTGTTGTTGAATTTGGTTTGCCTGAGGTTATTTGCATGCCTCTGATTGAAGTTTTCCTCACACTTATTGTGTTATTGTATGTGCCTTTGATGTTAAATTAGCAGTAAACAGCTGCACTTTTATTTATTTAGAGTTCATGAGGAGGTCAGCTTTTTAAGTCGTGCATCCTGTATGGGACCTAGACCTCTGAGGATTGCTGTGCAAAACTTTTGTTGCTGGTCGTAAAAGAAGGGACCTCCTTGTTTCCAGTATGCATAGTGTAGCAATTCTGAGTCTTGTAGGACCATGCAGGCAATTGCTGTTCTTAAACACATTGATGCTAAGGCTTTTAAGTAGAGGCTAATATCAGTTGTTCTTTAACTTCATGTTTTGACTGCACTTTTCCATCATTTTCTAATAAACTGGTCCACAAATCTGCTTGCTTGATATTTGACTTTACAACTAAGCAACCATAATGAGGTTAAGCTTCAGTTTGACATCCAACTAACCGATTAAATTAACTTATGGTTTGAGCAGTATATGAGCTAGGGATGGGAACTGCAGAGGAACCCTCAGCAGCTAATTCTGCTGTTGCAAAATGGAACATAAAAGGACGTGGTAGATCTGACCGATGGGCAGAAGCCTTGTAGCTGTTTGGTGGCTTAAAGGGATATTTCCGTATTTTGAAGTTGAGTCATATGAGTTACATAGCAGTGGTAGTGGCATTGGCCTCCAGTGAGCATTACTCCTTGAAGAATGACTTGCCGGTTGTACCGGGCAGGAAGCTAGGCTGAACATTGTAACAGATGGGTACAGTTTCTCTGCAGAATTTACAGAGTTTTGGGTAAAAATTGGACACAAAAAAATGTTCACTCAAACATACACTATCAAATTTTTTGAAGCATTTTGTTTTATACCAAGAAGTCCTCTGTGTTTTTTTCACTATTTTGCAAAGCAGGAGAACATAACCAGTAGCCAAAGCCTGCTTTGCAAATGAGTGACAAAAACACAGAGGCTTTCTGGATAAAAAAAATACGTTTCTTCAAGAGTTTTCAATGGTGCATACATGATACATCACCATATTTGATTGAATAAAGAATTCAAAATTTCTTTGTGAGAGGTAAAGTACAGGCTTGATGTGTTTTTCTCACAGGTGCCAGTTTCACCTCTCATCACTTTTCGTCCTACAACCTCTTATCATCATTGTCTATCATTATCCTGCTCTCTTTTTCTTCTTATTGTCATGCTGTAAGCTTTTCCTGGGGAAATCTGTTCAGAGCACTGTATTTACATGAGAATATCCGTATTTGGCACCCAGGATTCAATAATTACATCACGAGTCAGAACAAGTATTTAGTGCCATATCAGTGCAGCAGTACTTTATTGTTAAGGTGGCTGCCTTAATGACATGTATTTTAACTCACAGTGTGGGGGGAAAAAATCCAAATTGATAAAAAAAACCATCATGTGCCATCAACTAATAAACACAACACACTCACTGCTCCGTCTGCACACTGTTTTTATGTCCTTCATGTTAACAAGCTCATTCTTTTGGATCTCTTCTTTTAAACTTGTGCCATTATTTTTAAGTGCAGCTGTTAGTTTTCAGTATAATTTGTAGATGCTACAGCATCAGTGTTGGTCATTGAGATATGTGATGCCATTAATGTAAAATGCTTAAAATTTGTTCTGGCGTCTTTGTGACCAGGTCTGCTGGTAATTTGATGAGTCAGTTAATCAAGGGAGTTTCATTTGTGGTTCTTTTGTTCCAGCTTTTTTGCCTGTTGACTGTTGAGCTTTAATACGTCAGCTGTTAAATGCTTGATAATGCTTGGTTATATCACAGAATTCATGCGTGATACAAAGCAGTTAAAAAAATAAATCATGCACAGCACAGAAATTAAAAAAGATCTTTCTGTATGACAGGTGACTTTTCCAATTGCTTCTATTTCTCTGTCATCTTTAAGGAGAATCAGGCCTCTTAAGAGCTGCTGTTAGTTGTTACCTGCAATTTAATAATTGATGAGGATGACCAAAAGTATTATCCTACTCAGCACTTGCACATAAAGGAAGTAAAATGATTTTTCTGATTGTGCCTGTGCCTGATATTGCTGTACCCTGGACCTTGTGTAGCTGTAGCATTATATCAGACAGATAGACGTCACGAAAATATCCTCAAAGTCTGGTGAATGGAGATGACAATTTCTGTCATGGAAAAAACTGTATTAACACCCTTTCAGTCACCCCCACCTTCTAATTGGCTGTGGCTCAGTGTGAACCTGAGTGTATATGAAAAGGTCAGGACAGTACTCCTGGCCAGCTGTGTCCATTTCTTTCCCCTTGCAATCCATCTGTTCACCTCCCATTACCCCTGCTTGTCACTGTCAAGAAAGCATGTCAAGGTGATGATTTTTTTTTTCAGTACACATTTCTGCTCAAACTGAAACTAAAGGTCAGTGATATGAGGGAAAAGGGGGATTTTGTTTCTTTTAATCAAGTGAGATGGAGCACATTAGTGTGTCAACACACTTCCCAGCATCATCTTTTCTACTGTTTATCTGTATCCATCTCTCATAGTCATATTCCAAGTAAATCCTGCAATAGAAATTGTAAAAAAAAAAAAAGGTACAGAGGATTTGGTGGCTGTTCTCTGCTTGGCAGTGTATAAACAGTCTGTCCAAACACACTTGGCCTGCTAATGATAACTTGTCCTCAGACATGTCAAGGAATCTAGTTTGTCAGAATGCTGTTCTAAGAGAAAGGAGGAATTGAGTGGGAGAAGATGGGAATGACAGAAAAAGACAGGCCAATGCAGCCCTTTGCTCTTCGTTCTGCATCCCACAGGCATGTGACGAAGTCAAAATGTCACCTCCTGGGTGACATGCATCCCGCAGGCATCTAGAAGTAAACAACTCCAAAGGATGTGGTACTGAGATTTGGATGGTAGCCTCTGCCATAAGTTGGATGTATCTTTTCCTATCTGAATGAATAAAGGAGGATTTTTAATTTGTATTTAGCAGATGTAGTTATGCCATAGAATGATTCAAGGTATAGCGGAGAAATTTTTTGACATATTTCTAAATATATTGCTTTTTCTTGAAAAATTGATCATGTTTGTGTGAATGCACTTTTAAGCCTATCAGTGCCATTTCTACTCTTTTGATAGAGTTGTACCAGTTACACAAACCAGATGAAGTGTGGTATGCAGACAGAGGTCGCGTTAACCGAAAGGATGATGGAGAATTTTGAAGGCTGTCCGTCATTTTGACGGGCTGGAATGATGAGGATGAGCATGCTTTCAGCACACACACACGGACAGATGCATAGACCTGTTCCATTTTGCATACATGGACTATAAAGAAGGTTATTTAATCTATTGAAAATCTTGTATCCAGTGGGCTCTCCTACTGACCTCGACATTGTAGATTAATGAAAGCGCGTCAGTCTCCATGCTGACAGCTCACTGAGAGGCTGCTGCAGGTGTCTTAGTACACAGGTTGGCATGCAGAGTGTTAAGGCCTTTGCACAATGAGCCTGTTTCATGTTGTTCTAATCATGTCTGCACATTGATGCCAAAATTGTCGTTTTACTTCCCATTTTTTTCGGAACAGGTTCGATTTTATGCAAAATTTCCTATGTGTCCAAGGTGACCGATGATTCAAAACAGTTCCCGCTGCTTCCACCTCGCTTGCTCTCCACCGAAACCTCACTTTAAACACCAAAGTTTGCTCATTTATCATGTGGATATCAACCATGGAAATATAACAAAGAGATGGGTGAATGATGATTCAGATCAGTGCCTGTTGCTTTATTCTCTCTTGCTCGCTCACCACCGCCCGACCCTCCCCTCTCTCTCTCTGAAAACCTTACTTTAAACACTGTAGTTTGCCCGTGTATTGTGTGGATATCAGTCATGGAAATGTAACAGATAAAGTCATATGTTTGTAGCCTATTCACAGGTCATAACAGACAGAATTAAAAAGTTGTCTTCCATCTCTCCAACTTGTCTCAGCACTGTGACGCATGAGCGTGTGCTGTTTGAAGCTCTCTGTCAGGATGGATCCAGCTGGATTTTAAAGGAGTGACAGAGCTACAGGCTCACAGTACGAAACAATTTGCTACATTCTACAAATTTTGGCAGTCAAGGCGAATACACACGCAATGGACTCAGTGTGCAAGGTCCGAGTGCGTGACGTTTTTTCGGATTACGACTCCTGTGGAGTAGACAAATGTGCACAGCTCCACAGTGCAGCCTTTGAACAACTTGTTATCAGCTATCAGCAACATCTTGATATTAAAAATATCCTCAAAACTGTGCGTGATATCTTAAATGGCGCTGTTCATAGTTGCTTGCTTAAAGACAGGGATTGTTCCTCCATGGTCACTACACAGTCCTCCACCTTTGAGTTAAAGCGTGCAGTATTACATGCACACCAGTTTAGTGGGTCTCACACAGCAGAGCATGTAAAGCAGGCCTTCAAGAATGTTCCTAAACAAGAAGCTACTCTTCATTTTAAAGTAATAGTGGGTAAAGAAATAAAAGTAAAGGAGGAAAACGTGATGTGGCAGCTCCAGTTGCACTTTAGAAATTGCACTGTAATAACAAGAGTGCCTTGTATTTGATATTTGAGTTTTATTGCAATGCTAGTGTTTTGGTTTATGTCTTAGATTAAGCTGCTACATTTTAATGGGGATTGTTGTTTTGAATCTGTATGATTCATATGTTTTCGATTCTATTAAAGTTAAACTGTTTTGACTTCAGTTTTTGTTGTGACTAATACGGTCAACTTAATATGTAACTTTATTTATTTATTGGTGGATTATTAAAGTGAAACAGAGCTAATACACCATTTTGAGTAGAAATATGATTTTGTTTTTACAACAATGTTGGCTGTACTAAGTGAAATGAAATAGACTTTTGAGACATCTAGTAGTTATTCTGTTTACTTCAGTTATTTTTGTAAACAAAACCAATTGAAACTCGAATCTAAGGATATATACATTCATATAAACTATATATATATATATATATCTCGGATCGGGACTCGGTTTCGGCAGATATTCAATATTAAAAAATCGGATCAGGATCGGAGGCCAAAAGTGCTGATCGGGGCAACCCTACTTATCAGTTATTGGTCTCATGAACTACCTATAATCGGCTTTGTTATTGGCCCTTGATGGCCTGCTTGTCCTCATGAATATAACAAATTTTGTCCTGACCAGAATCTACCGCACATTAGCCGTAAGCTACCGCACATTAGCCGTTTCATGCCAATGCACTCAGCAACTCAAACCGTAACCTATGGCCAAATACACACAAGCTGACATGTCAGTAGTGTGGATATGAGGTGTCCATCAGCAGAGGAGAAAAAGAACTGCCACACTGTAAGATTATTGAAGACCGTTTCCTTGCACTTGCTCTTCTTGCATTGAAGTTCCTCTCTGCCCATGCTCTTGTTCACGCTGCCCCTATACCTGTGCTCTTGTTCTCTGTCACAGCTGTGGGAGCACAGTCTGTTTAAATATTATTTAATATTAATTTGATTATAGTTATTTAATATTCCCATGATGTTCTGTGGTTGCAGTGGGACACTTAAAAACCTCTGCATTTGAGCCTGTGATTAAAGAGTTTAGACTAAGACCCATCACTTTGCAGGAAATATTACAGATTAATACAAAAAATTAATGCATTTAAAAAAGCATGATTAAAAACTCATTTGGATTGACTAATCAAAATAAAATTGGTGCATCTGTTGCAAAAAAAGACTACACTTTCTTGTTAAGGTGCAGTGGTTTACTATTCTTGCTATCCAGAAATCTGGTGATTAGTCGAAACATGATGGTCTGATTATTTCAAGCAAATGAGAAAACTGGTCATGAAAACCATTTAAAGAAGCTGAAAAGGTTGTCCTTCCTAACATTTGAATCTGTCAATCTGCTCTGGCTCTGTAGAAAAAAGGCTTTCATGTGAATTTAACAGAACTTGGCCCACAATCCTTTCAGGTTTTCTAATTTCTCTGCGACTAAATACAAATAAAACCTCAGTGCCGATGTAGTGTAGTGCTCTTTCTATATTTTCATGATTTGATTTTACACCAAACCATCCTTCTGCCTAACTTCAAGCCATTTCCTGTTGGCAACCACCCGTTGCATATTTGGGTCAGCTTTTCTGCAGCATTGCCTCAAGCTAAGCTTATGGACAGAGGATTTGGTAAGCTATTGATGCATACATTCGTCATAATTATTGTTTTGCGAAAGCTGCAGTTAGAGGCGCCCAGGCAACGGGAAAGCTTCAGAATTCAAATTAGAGTGTGGGATCGAGCGCTAAAGTTGCGGCTGTTGTCTATTTTCCGTTATAGCATCCTAGAAAACTTCAGCAGCCTGTGCTCTCTCCCATGTTAGCACATCTTGGTGGCACGTGTATGCTGAACACTGATGCTTTCACTTTAAAGCAGGAAAAACAGTCAGATTCAGAGCATTTTCATACTGTCTGTTCTCTGCTCTTTTACTCTTCTCACTCAGATAAGCAGAGGACGGGTGGAGGTGGGGGGTATAAATGTGAGACCACACATGCTGTGTCAATGTTTGCTAGAATAATTAGAGACAATGTAGGCCAATAACAGGAGGAGTGCAGTAACCTGAACTCACTTTGTTCTGCCCCGGCAGCAACACAAAAGCCATTCACAGACGCACAGATCTGCAGGCTCAGAGCAGGAGAAACGCACTTTTAGCCGTAGTGGAGCACGGCTCTGAGGATCTGCAGGAAAGTGGATTGGTTTCTATGGATCTTGAACAGCACAGTCTTGGTTTGTATCCTTTCAGTGTGATGCTTATGTCACTCCAAAGGCCTTTTAAGCACTGTACATCCCTGCCACCACCCTAAAAACACCCCCTACCCCATGTCACCCTCCCCAGCCGACCGACACATGGCGAGGGCTTAAAGAGCCCTCTTTAACTGGAGGATATCCGGCCACTCGGTATGCAAAGAGCTTGTGGATTCCTGACACGAATGCTACAGCCGGACTCGGAGGTGACTTTCAGTGTAGCTGGACAACTGTTAGATTAACAGGACACTTTATGTTGACTCCCAGCCAGTAGGAGGAAGCATTGCCAGGAGCAAAGTGTACTTGGTCAAAAGCAGACTAATAGACTCATTTGAGCTTTACTTGCTAGTTTTTTGTGGTTCCAGGCATGTCGGACTATGTCTGATACTAGCAACAGATTAAAAGTCCCGCTTCTGTTTTAAAGAGAACGTCTTTTTCGGTGCACCAAAGAAATAGAAAGAAAAAAAAAAGGCTCTAAAAGAGAACCAAAAGTTGCCTTGACTTATTACCTGTTGCATGTAAGGAGCAGAATATGACATTTATCCCCACACAATGCATAGGCGTAGGATTGCACGAGCCACGGGTGACCCATGCATCACTGCTGCAAGCACATACACTCCTGGGTGGACCAACTGGTTCATCCCCCTTTCGGTGTCCATCTTGAAAGAAGACACTGCTATGGGATGCATACATCCCCTGGAGGGCCCTGGTGTCATTGTGGCACCTGTCCCTTCCACTCTCAGCCCATGTCAACAGCTCTGATTTATTTACATTCACTTGTTTTCCAGAGGACTGAAAAGAAAAAGCATGTCAGCTTGTACTGTGATGGAATTTGGGATCAAGATTTCATTGTTGCTGAAATATTGCCACGTTCCTGAAGCTATTTTATCAATTTATAGTGTCAGTATGTTAAAAACAAGAAGCTCTTAAAAAGCCTGTCAGGCTGTCTCAAGCTCTAGTGCTTGCTAAAAACAACATTCTATACAAAAGTATTCTTTTTTGGGCGCCGCACTATGTATTTATGCTACCTCTCCTGTCGTATTTATAGGTATTTGTTTGTGATCTTGATTGCAGTTGCTCCGTTTGTTTTTTGGACAAACCACATGCTTCCAAGTGGCCTTTTGGTTCAGAAATACTCTGTACAGAAGAGCTTGTTGTATAACTTTTTGGCCGTACGAATTTATTGTTGTTCAGTTCCTATTTCTTTTTTTTTTTTTTTTTTTCTTTTTTTTACCAGAACCTCCTCTTCTCTCTGTTTTTAGCCCGGAGATACACAACAGCTTTTTCTGTTCCAGCCAGCATTCTCCTTTAATCATTTTCAGATTCCCTCTCTCTGCCTGCTTCTCATTCTCTTCTCTCACCGCTTCCTCACTCATCTCCTTGCCCTCTCTCTCCTCCTCCACCCTCTGCCTCTGTCTCCCTCCTTCTCATTCCTTTTCCACCGAGCTGATGTTCTGTGCTGTTATTCTGGTGGCAATGTGTTCCTCATCACAGCTTATGTTTCCTCTTTTATCAGAGGCTGCCACACATGCCCGAGAGAGAAGGGAGGGGTGGAAGGGATGGAAGGGGGGACAGCAGTGGGGCAGCTGATGCTATCAGCAGGTGGAGATATCAGCACTGAGTTCAGGGGCCCAGTGCTGCCAGAGTCCAAAAGACTCTGAAATGGTAACTCAGTTGAGAATGATGTGATCCCCACTGCCATTTGAACACCTTTTTTATTTTATTTGGAATTATTTATTAGATATTGGTGTTGCTTTTTCTATGAATTTGCTTGTGAATTTGAGTATTACATGGGAAAATATATCTAAAATATCCCTACACACTGTGGCACACTTAGGTCTTCATCAGGGCCATTGTCAGCAGTGGCTTGTACATCTTGGATTAAAATTAAACTAATTGTAATTAAAATGACAACGAAGGTATCATGATTCCACAAAAACTCTACAGTGTGCTTTGGATTGATTTTGGAGGACATGCATTTTCCTATTCTGATTGAACTTTTTACCTCTGTGGCCACTCCTTTACAAGATAAATTGAGCAAAACAAACCCAAAGTTTCCAGAGAGCTCTGGTATGTGACACTACAGAGACTCAGCTACACTTCTACTTGTTTTTTACCTTAAAGTTGTAATACTTGGTAGAAAATATAACCAGCTATCATCAAAGCCAACTTGCATAATGAAAGTAAGTTTTATGTAAATTTGGGGTTGAATTTCCTTGAACTTGGAGGGCAAGATTTAAATCTGTGATATTTTCAGAAACATTTTAAGTAATTCACGGTACAAATCTGAGCAAACTGGTTGTTTCAGTCTTCAGGTCAGGCATATCCAATCAGCTGGAGTGAAGTCTTCCAAAATAAATCAGTTCATGTTTTCATGAGTTTATTTTATATCTTGCCAGTATCAGGGCAATGAGTGTGGGTTTTGGAAATATGCTAGTCATGTGTTGAGCATATAAATTGCTGAAATCTAAAGTAAAAGCTAGTGGTAGACTGATTGTCAGCCTGACTGATCATAAAGACAGTATTTGGTATTTGGCCGATTATTGGTATCGCCATTTCATTTTACAGTTAATTGATGAAGTTAATTAATCAGAGGTGCACGACTTTGGTTCCGTGTCTTCATCTCTGGCTTTATTTTTACTCCTCACAGTCTCAATAAACGTCCTATATACAATAAAATCTGATTGGCTGGATGTCACATGGGAACCAGCCAATCAACACTTAAGCCTGAGTACCACTGACACAGTGAGCATATGGCATCACTTCATGTTTTCTTGCTTTTACCGTATTGCTCTGAGCCGTATCTCATGTTGAGAGGGCTAGGGATAAATTGTTTCTTTTCCTCCATTTTTAACATGCAGTTTTACTTTTGCCACATGAAGTACATTTTGTATAATAAATGCGTATCAGTTTCAAATATCGGTTATCTGTGTCATGAGCTACTAATAATCAGTATTGTATCAGCCCTGAAAAATTCGTGCCACCTTGAGTTTTCCTATAAGAAAAAACAATACAGAACAGGAAAACATGATCCTTCTGTCTAAGCATTCCTGCTAAGTGTTGAAATGATCAGAGAAGGAGGCATCAAACCCCCAGATAAAGCCAATACCAAGATTGCACTCCATTGTTATATGGTACCCCACATATTCATCTAGTTGTTCAAAGGACTGATTTTGCTGTTGCTCACTTTTCCGGGGCAAAAGGCTCCAGCCTTTACCAGACCCCAGGTGGTAACAACTCTGAATAGGTTCATGACCGTTCTCCATGGACAGTGTATGTGAGGTCCTTGATACGAGAGGAACAGTGGTGGGAGAGACTGTCGGTTGAACCAAAGCAAAGGCTCACAAAAGCCTAAAATGATATCGCTGGTGGATATCTGGATGCTTGGGATGCCTTGGATGGCTGCTGTACACTTTTGGCTTTGTCTTTGCGGGGATGAATAGAGGCCTCTGTGGTAGTGATGACAGGCTCCTCCGGGCTGGGCCCTGGCTGGCTGGCAGTCTAGGTGCTGGAGGTTGGGAGACTTCAGCTCTCTAATAGGGGCACAATCCCGACAGGGGATGCTGGTTGTCCTGGTTCTTCCTACAAAAGACACTCTGTTCTTTGTCTATGGGCAGTGCTTATTATTTTGACATGCCAGGTACATCTTTACATACAGGCCCATCATGCCTACCATACCCCTAACCTTTGGTTTACCTTTAGGTAGACTATGCAGGATAGATGAAACTTTTAAATATTTTTTTTCTGTGCTCCTATGCTTAGACATAAATTGAATATGCAATCAAGGTCTTGTTTTAAGGGTAGAAGGGGGTTATAACAGTTGAATTTGGAATTTAAGGCATTACCTCTTTTTAATTTTGTATACCGCAATATAATGCCATTACCGTAAAAGACAAGAAAAAATACTGTGATATCATTTTAGGCCATATTGCCTAGGCCTAATTTGCAGTCAAATCTAAAATTTTGTTGTTTTGCAAAAATCAGGTGTATATCGTTGGTTCAGAGTCGAACCCTGTGATGTATTTGGGATCAGGTGTGAGGGCAACTGTGGCTCAGTAGTAGGAGTCGGTCATCTCACAATAGGAAGGTTATGGGTTCAATCCCCAACTCCTGCAGTCACATAATGTGCCCTTGGGCAAGACACTTAACCCCAGTTTGCTCCCACTGCTTTTTCAGTGGCGTGTAAATGGGTATGGATGCGTGTGAATGGGATAAGCTAATACTGATGGCAAATTCTCGATAGCAACCTCTACCATCAGTGTGTGAATGTGGAGTAAATGGAGCGAAAGAGTGTGAATGGGTTGGTGTGACCTGTGGTGTATAAGCGTTTTGAGTAGTCGGACGACTAGAAAAGTGTTATACAAGCTCAAGTCCATTTCCCTTTAACTGATCTCACACAAGCCCTTATCAGCTGACGGCCAGCTGATTCCCTGATTGCACTTATGGTGCCTTTGCCTCCCCTTTGCTGCTCTATGCAAGCTGCATTTTGTAATCCTCCTCCACCCCAGCTCCTCCTTTGTGCTATCTGACTTAATGTCATCCTGTTGTCATCGATGCCTGCTCTGCTCTGGGTTTATTGCTGCTTCCTTCCCTGCTTCAGGCTTTCCTTGTAGGCACAGGAAGAGCAGGAACATGTGCAGCCTTTGGGACTGAAAAGTTTGGTGATTGTTGCTCTTGTAGGCACAAATTAAATGCACTTTTTTTAGAGTGCACTGAAATTAGCTACTTCTTAGTTTTTTTTACCCCTTGTCAAAGAATCTTATGAGTTAGCACAGATCATAAAACTAAAATTGGACTGGAACAAGAAATCTTAGAGCTCAAGTTAGGAAATGAGTTGTATACAGATGCTATCTTTGAGTCCAATGCTCAGATAGTCAGATACAAGGGGGTGTTTGAGGGAAAGGAGTCACCACGGCTGTCGAAAGAGGTTTTGTCATAGCTCATTCTGCTCTAATACAACACTGCACAGCTGGCCAAGACAAACGTGAGGTAAACACGGCTCACTGGACTGTATGACTCACACTCTAACATGCTAGCTGCACACTGTGAAGACTCTAATGGCTGAGGCTTACTGTGGTCTTTCCATGTTATTTTGAATTATTAATGAAACAAGTAGAAGCTGTAAACGCTCCAAAGAGAAGATGGGACTTCCACACGCAATGCACAATAAATGAGACATCTCCTGGCCTCTTCACATACCCTCCCAATCGTCCCTCTTGAAGATTCACAGAGCCTCTTTGATCTGTACGTTGTCCTCCCAGCTGGGAGGCCATGGGATGCGAGCAGCCCCTTTGGGTCTCCCATTTCAAGTCATACATTCTTTCCTTAAGGACCCTGAGGTCCTGACCTTCAGTTGCAGAGGAATTTCATATGCAAAAAATAGGCTAGACTTGCCAGGCTATTTGAATATTCACCGTCCTCTCGTGTCTCCTGGTACTCATCACCCTTGGATCCTCTGGATTAGGTATTCATCTTTAAGGTGTCATAGTGTGGCATATGCTAATTTTGGCTGAGAGACCTTCGCTGACCCTTTGACTTTCCTTGGCTTTCTAATATTTTCATCATGCCGATGAAGCATTTCAAAAAGGTTTGTATTTCCTGTCAAAGAGATAAAGTCCAGCACAACAAATACCTTCCTGTTCGTTTGAAGTTTAAAGAAGAAGCACATAAGAGAGAGTAACTTTTAACTCGATGTATGGCTCATTTATGTTGGCATCTTGTGAGAACCTGACTGATTTTCACTGACTGTGGACTTGAGTCAAGTATTTCCTATGGCTGTCCCTTTAACAGAAAAGGGTTTGCCTAAAGTCCTCTCAGATGTGGAGCCAAATGCCCCCGAGGTTACAGCCAGCTAAGTGGTTCCTTGTCTCTAATAAAAAACAAATTAAATAACATGGATCCCTAGAGGTTTACAACACTGGAGTCATGAACTCTCGGGCTGATAAAACACTTCCAAATATGCTTATACTAAAGCATGGATGTGGGAGGAACTTGTTATAATTCATAAGCCACAACATGCAGAAGACTCTGACCACTCAGAGATGGAACAGCCCTCTCAACTGTGAAACAACCTGATCTTTAGAAGCAAGTCATTACCTTTTTTAAGCAGTGCTGGGTACGCTGATGGCAGGAAGTGCTTGTGTGTAAAGTGGGTTTGATGTTTAACTCTTCAGGGGCAGTCATCCAAGGGGTCTGCTTATTTGAAAACCACAGCTTCTAACTCCATCTTTCCCTTTTTCTCCATCCGTGTCTGCTTCTACCTCTGGCAACGCCACCAGCAAGAACATGAGGAACAATACTGTATTTGTGTGCTCCTCTGTGCTCGGTCTGCTGCTAAACAAATGTTCAGAGGAATTCTGGTGCTGGCCTTGCCTCCAGGCCAGCGCTGATCCCATAGTGGCTTCATAAACACTCTGTGGGGTGATCAAAAGAACAAATCAACCTTTATTGAGAGCTTTACAGTAATGGAAATTATTTCTACACCAAATAAAGTTTACATTTCTTTACCCTTGCCCCCCATTGACTAACTATGTAGCAGTTCTATCATCTGGGGCACAAATGCACACGTTAACAGAGACGTGCAGGCTATGTAAGTGGTGTTATGATGAAAGCATGACAGTCTTGTTTTTGCCACTTTCCTTCCCTGTAATTAGCACGCATGTTGTGGTAATATTTACAGAGTGGTTTACACACCCACTGTCCTAAATATCTTGTTTTCATGGTGGTTTGGGTCAGTTATTCTATGCGTTTTTTGCAGTTCTTGTGAAATCTTGAAAATCAAAACCACTTAAGTTGAAGACTCTGAAGTGTATCCCTTCCCACAGTGGAATGTATGAAATCCACAGACCCTGTCCTCAGGCGGTGGTGTGGGTTGACTGAGTCGGAGATGAGGAGGATTGGATGGCTGGGTGACATGAATCCACACCCAGACCTTCGGCCAATGTGGCCCTGAGGTGACTTGTAAAAGGATACACACATGCAAAAAAGTCATCATTCTTACTTTTTCTAAAGGGTCAGTTCACCCAAATTACAGAGCGCAACATGACCTTACTCCTGTTATTCTGGATAATATACAAAGTAGTCACTCCCTTGGATGTTTTACTCTGTTATTGATTTTGTAAATCAATCAATATAATTAGGCCTTTTTTGATAAAAGAAAGTCAGCAATGTCAAAGTGATACCAGATTTCTACAAACTAATGTCTGTTAAATAAAGATATGCTAATTCAACAAAGGTCAAGCCAATTGGTGCTATTAGTCTCACATTAAATGAAATGGGGATCAACTGAGAGCAGTGAATGTGTCTCAAGTGATTTAAGAATAAAAGTACCTGTGTCTGGAAGGTCCAGTCACTGGTTAATCAGTATTCCTGGCTACAATTGTACCATGAAGACAAAAGAACACTCCAAGCAACTCAGAGGAAAGTTTATTGAAAAGTATAAGTCGGGGGGATGGATAAGAAAAATCAGAGGCACTGAACATCCCCTGGAGTTCAATTAAATCCATCAAGAAATGGAAGGACTATGGCACATGTGTTAATTTGTCTAGATCAGGCCGTCCTCACAAACTAAGTGATGGTGCAAGAAGGAGACTAGCGAGAGAGTCCACCAAGACACCTATGACTACTCTGAAGGATTTAGAAGCTTCAGCAGCTGAAATGAGAGAGACTCTGCACACAACAGTTGCCCTGGTTCTTCACCAGACAAAGCTTTATGGGAGAATGGCAGAGAGAAAGCCACTGTTGAAGAAAACTCATGTTAAATTTCAACTAGAGTTCACAAGATAGCATGTGCTAGAGATTCCATAGTTAAGTGGATGAAAGAATTTGGTCTGATGAGACCAAAATGATGCATTTTGGTCATCAAGACACTATGTTTGGTGAACACCAAACACTGCACATCACCACAAACACACTATCCTCACTGTGAGGCATGGTGGTGGCAGCATCATGCATTCGGGAGGCATCTCGGCAGCTGGCCCTGGAAGGCTTGTGAAGGTAGAGGACAATCTTATTCATTCTGTAAGAGAACTATGACTTGGGAGAAGATTTATTTTCCAGCAAGACAATGACCTGAAGCATACAGCAAAAGCTGGACAGAAATGCTTTAAGGAAACAAGGTGAATGTTCTGGATTGGCTGAGTCAAAGCCCAGACCTCAATCCAATAGAGAATTTGAGGATGGACTTGAAAAGAGCTGTTCACACCTGATCCCTGTGCAACCTGGCAGAGCTTGAGCAGTTTTGCAAAGAAGAATTTAGTGAAATTGCGTTGTCCAGATGTGCAAGCCTGGTTGAGACCTATCCACACAGTCAGTGCTGTGATTGCAGCAAGAGGTGCTTCTATTAATTACTGACTGGGGGGGGGATTTATGTAGTCACTTTATTTCCTTACAATTTTTATTTAATTGACATTACTTTGTAGAAAGCCTGCTTTTACTTTGACATCAAAGAGGTTCCTTTGTAACATTTTAATAAAAAAAAAAAAACAAATTTCATTGACCATCATTGATTTATAAGATCAATAAAAGTGTGAAACAGCTAAGGGTATGGGTGAATATTTTTTATAGGCACAGTACTTTTAACAATCTGTTGAATATTTTTTATAGGGGACACTTTTTCTGCTAATAGCCAAATCCTCTTTAATCCCATATCAGTTTTTTTCAGGTTTAACTTTTAACTTGAATCCACAGGAATTAATAATGAACATTTAGTGTGTATAATTTAAAGTGGCATTAAACTGCTCATTGCATTCTTATAGAAATGTTTGCTGCTGGAATGGCTCACTTATTGAGCATTACTGTTAAATCTGAATAGTTCAGACGGTATAACACATTCTCACAAACATTTCTGTTTGACCTCATCTCACCTGCATCCACCTGTGACCACGAACCCCTCCTACCAAACATTTTCCTCCACCTTGCCAGGCCCCAGCTTGGCCTAGCACCTTTCTGCCTTTTATCTCCACTGATGGAGCCAGCCATTGAAGCAACCTCAGCGCCACCCCCCAACCCCTCCCTAGCCTTTTCTCTCTGTCTCTTTACCGCGCCTGCACAATGGCCCCGCTCGGCAAAGTTCCAAAACAGTGTTTGTCCGATCACCACAGCAGCCCCACCCCCCTTTTATAGCTGTGTGGAGGGACAGTGAGTGAGCGAGGGAGTGTGTAGATTTATGTGTGCACGCACAATGTTTTTAAGTAGCTAAAGGAGGTGTGGCTCAATCGTTATGGTAACTTAGTTTGAAAAAGACAAAGAAGAAAGTTGTGCTGAAGTTGCAGATTGGAGGTATCCAAATCAAGCATCTAAGATTCTTTAAGTAAAAGTCTACACAGATTATATGAATTTGGAGCACTCCCAAGCTTTTGATAGGAAATAAAGTTGGGTGTCTTGTTTTCAACTTTAGAGATGAGCTTGAACAACAATGGCACCATCAGACCAAATTCTTTCATCCACTGCCACCCTTGAAATGCCATTGACTATCCAGTTGCCCTGTTAGACCTGATGGGTAGAAGATTCAGCGATAGAAACTCCAATGTCAAAGTGGCAGTGAATGCAACCACACATTTTCTGAGCATCTATGAAAGCAGCAGTAGGTGGTGCAGCATTGCTAGTTTACTCAACTGCTGTTCAACAAGAATAGGAAACAGGGGTGTGTTTGCCAAAAGATGCAGCAACAGAATACGGTGTAGCAGGGTTGGCTTCTTGGGTGAGTTTCATTCACTTAGTTGAGCATGCATAATGTCCTGTAATTAAGCTTAGACTATTGGGATGATGAGCATTCTGTTCTCTAAGGAAAGTTGTTGAAACATCAGCTGTTATCCACATAAAGTCATCTTTTTCTTTGGATCCAATGAGCTGCAGCCCTTTGAGGTTAGAGAATTTATTTATAGCAGAGTGCAGGTAAGGTAGTCATTGATTAATGTTAGTCTGCTGGTGCTGGCTCACATGCTACCTGTCCCCATTTATCTTTTTGTACAGCTGTTCCCAATGAAGACAGAATAGTTTTAGCAGTGTGAGGGTACAATGAGAGCACCCAGCATCTTTTACAGTATTTTTTAAACATACATAGCAAATATTAGCTACTCTAGGAGCTTCTACTTAGACATCTTAGACTGCTTTGCTTAGTAAAGTGTTGGAAACACAGGTAGCCAATCATATGGGGCAGAATTTGTCGACACAAATGAAACCAGCACTTGATAAAAGCTGGAAAAATGATATTAACAGTAACAGAAAACCCAGTTAAAAGAACAGATTATCTGTATGTTGCTGCAGAGTTCTGTGAAAGATGTTAAGAAGTTAGAAAACTCAATAGAATGTAAATATCCTTTCATGTAAAAACCTGTCTTGACTGATGATTCGATTAACCCAACTAATATAAATATTTTGCTTAACTAAACATATAACTGTAATAGTTTTTGTATTTCTTTTCAGTGAAATGAGTTCCTACTGTCCATGCTGCAGCCACCCATAGGCTACGTATATGGAGTTGTCTTAATAGCCGTTTTTACACAGAGATTCCGCAATAAAGGCGAAAAGGAATGCCCATCCCTGTTCCCCAACAAATGATTCACACAAAGGTGTAACAGAGCCGCACACACCGAGCTCACACACCCCGGCGTCCCGTAATCAGATGGCAGCCGCTGCCCGAGCTGCAGCTTTCAATGAAACTCGGAACTCTGGATTTCTCGGCTCAAAACTTTGTATTTTCTAAATGAAATATGGGGAAAATAACATGAACATTCATTTTGATCGATTAGATCCAATGGATTTTTTTTCCTCCATGTTTCTGAGGTGGAGGTCTGACTTTAAGCAGTGTCACAGCGCACATATTTACGTCGGAGGTCTGAAACTTCAGAGTACCGAGCTCACTTGAACACATCGTGGAACTTTTCAGATGCTGCTGTTAGCAGAGATGTGTCTGCTCTCCTGTATAGAGTGTGATCAGCTCTCTAACCTCGCAGTCTCTCCAGTTAATCCACATTATTCTTTGTTTTATCCCGCTGTTGTTTGCTCCGATGAAATGCCGCTCAATTAAAACGTGCTGGTTTTTAAATCTCCCATTTATGGAGACAGCGGCGCATACTCGCTGTTTTGGAATGCTGTGACGTCCTTTCACACTCGTTGCGGAAAAGTCTTTTATGGCTCTGACACTACCTCTCGATCTGGATCAGAGGTAGTGCAAGATCAACCCCCCATTGCGGAACGGTCGCTTTCATATAGAATGGCGAAAGTAGCTATTGTCTATCAACAGAGTTAATATGCTGTGCCATGATTGGATGTGTGCCGAAAACAGGCTATTTGTTGTGACAAGAAAAGAAAAAAAAAAATTTTGAATGGAAAGCTGACACAGAAAACTGCAGATTTAATCATGTCTGAATTGCTTATCATGCATTATATCTCCTAACAATGGCTGGCTGGTGTATTTCTTTAAAACAGATAGAATTTAAGTCACTGATGTTTTTTTTATGGTTTATTTAATAGCTGGAGAGATTTGAAGACAAAGATATCCTAAAAACCATAAAATACTTTATCTTTTGCATAGTTTCTGAATTTAGTAACCTTTTGGGGGCCAGATAGGAAGCTATGGGGGAGCTGATATGGCCATCGGGCCGTCAGTTGATTATCACTGGCCCATCGGTTAGGTCGCGCCTGATGTACACTGTGCACAGTGGGAGAATAGATTCATAGACAGAAGCAGGTCCTTCTTCTACAGTAGATGGTAGTTTACCTTATTTCTACAAGTTACTTCTGGACTTTCTCCCTGTTGATCTTGCTATGAAGTTAGTAAGCAGCAAACTGGCTGAATGTTGAACGTGAAAACACAGACAAATGTTAGTCTCTTACATTTGATGAAGTACCACTTCAAAGTTTACACATTTTAAAAGTCCAGTTTTAGTTACACTTATACAAAACATTGACTTCTTCTAACTGGATGTTAACCTATTGACTTATTCAGGTAGCAGGTTTTGTTTTATGTTAAAGAGCCTACAAAGTACACTTCATTCTGTAATTGCTCTTTCTCCTTTCCCCCCCAGTCTCCCCCACAAACACTCTATCGTCCTAAGCTCCTCAACCCTGAGCCCAGCTGCTCTGCCAGGGTAGAGCCGTTTCATTCCCCTTTGTCCGTGCCACTGACCTCTGAGCACACTAGGAGTGCACCTCTGCGGGGCCTGGCTTGAAGCCGGATGCTTGATGTGGACATATTTGTAGCTGTGGGTCCCCCTCACCCTGGCAACCCAGCCCTTTTGTGCCCTTACCCCTCACTGTTTGCCCAGCCAAACTTTCCTCCTCGGCCAATTCCTCTTCTTTTCCCCCCGTGCTGTGGAACTAGAAGAAAGCTTGAGAGACAGCATGATGTTTTGTGCTCGCCGCTTGGTTGTGCTGCTGGTGGCTGGCTTCCTATCGTGCACCAAAGCTCCCATTCACTTTCTCTGTCTCTCTTTCTTTGACACCCCCCAGGGAAGGAACCCTGTTTGATCACATTAGGGGAGAAAGAGAGAGATCAGTAGTGCTTTTGACATTCCCACTAGCTTTTGACAGTCTATGTGCTACTGACCAGTTTGTCCAGCGCCAGCAAGTGCCCCCTTTTGAATTTCTCCTTTTTCCTTTATGTTTTTAGGCCAGCCATTGTGCAGCCTTTTGATTTGAATGTGTGGGTAGAGCTAAGCATGAGTGCTGCATCATTTCTCATTTCACACTTTTCTATTGATTCTGCTCTCCCTTCTTTTGAAAAAGCATGTGTTTACCACATTTTGAAGAAGTGTCTACTTGCATGATCATGTATGTAGACAAACATGCTTTAAAGAGAAAAAGGGGCCACAGGATGTGGATGCACATCTTTACTTTGGCTCTTACCGAGAGGCTTTGGCTTTTACTCACCACTGAGAGGCTGTGCATCTTATATTTTGGCTGTTAGAGGAGCAGAAGTTCATAGTTGTTAACGGCTGTCAGTTTCTTTAAAGCGGAATCATACTGTTTTTTGGCTCCAGCACTTTGCATTTATGTGAAACCTTGCATACAAAGAAGAATTTTCAAAATGCTTGAAGAAGGCCTCTGGAATCTTGTTTTATTTATGCCAAAAAATGTCTGGCCACAATTAACCAACCACAACCATGCTGAATGTCAATTTAGGTCATTTTCTACCCTCACAAAAGCCCTGGACTTGGTGCCCATGAAGCAGAAAAAAGCTGATGTAATGGGTTTAAGAAAATCTCCAAGGGGAGTCACTCTTACCCACACACAAACACCCTCCACTCCTTCTCTGACCAGATCCCCCGCTGCTCATCCACCCTTCAAACTCTCTGAAGCGGCCACCTCCTAAATGTGGTCACTTTGATCCACGACTACATCAAGGTTGAAACTTTCACAGCAGAGCTTTTTGATAAGTTTGTAATACTTACTGACCCAAAGGGCTTGAAGAGGTTTATGATTCACCGATTTATCGTTGGAGGTGGGGATGGGGGAAGGGGAGCAGGAGATGAAGGCATAGGGAAGAGAAAGAGAAAAAGAAAGAAATGAGCGAGGGAGGGGGAGTAAAGAAAAGAAATCCCAGCCTTGGCACACACACACAGGCTCTCTGTGAAGGGTAAAGCACAAAAGAAACCTGTAACGCCTCCAGATTCCTTCTAGTCGAGTATCAAAGACATGCTTTGCTTTAGAACAAGAGACTAGTGGGTAAGATAGGACTGAGTGAGCCAGTGAACCCAGCACTGGCTCAGTTGGGTGCTGTGAGTTAATCTCTCAGATAGGATTTTTTCCCCCCTTCTTCTCCTCCACCTCCTCCCTCTCTTTGGGGATATCAGTACAACTGCATAGCCCTGAATAAAGGTACTTTTCTAACCTGATCTCTGGTCAGGGAGGCTCCCAAAACACATGCAGAGGTGGTTGCTACCCAGAAGTTGAGAGATGGGATAAACCTGTACACTAGCCCATCCTGATATCTTTAGCATAGCTGATGACTCAGACCTACAGGATAAGAAAGTTAATAAAAATGTTAAAGAATTATAAAGGCTTCATATAAAGGGTCTTACAGTTTGCAGATGATGTTAAACTTTCCATTAGAGGCTCAAATTTACATGCTATTGAGAACTTTAACTGATTTTACTGGTGATGCAATTGACCGTCATATAAATTGACCATGGAGCCTCATATTCCCACACTATCAAATAATGGACAAGTTAGTCCACGGCTCATAATCAGCAACAAATGCGAGCCACAGTGCATCCCTGGGACAAAGTAGTGCCAATGGATCAACCCACTTTACTAGAGACGTCCTGATTGTGACAATCATGGTCTATACAGATGCCAGTGTTTTAAAAAATGATTTACAAATTGAAGACTTACATACTCATTTTGTTTCTAGAGGTGTTAGAAAATATTAATACACAAAAATATCCCCATATTTTCATGGCGCAATACTGTATTGAACCTTTGAAGTGCTGTGTCGATATTTTATTAATTAATAATAAGCTTTGTTTGTGTAGTAGTTTTGTGTTGTGGCAGCAAACATTCAGTTACTTGACTCTTCCCTCTCCTCTCTTAAAAAAAAGATCTTGCGAGCCTTCAAGTCTGAGTGAATAGTTTGCTTATGCTCTATCGGCAGGGTAGCAGGCTGCCAGCATTTTAGCCAGGTCCTGCTTAGACTTATTTTGGCCTGCTGCTGACCCATCAGAAAATTAAAGACAGTAAAGACCAAAACAAGAGTCATGTCATTTGCAAGATATGCCATGCCACATTAAATAGACAGCATGACGTATATGAGCTCACAGCTAGACATCATCCCAATAGCATTATAGCAGATGGCTTTTATTGATAGTTTTAAGTTTTAAGCTTGTATTTCTATATCTTTAGAATATTTTGACTTTTTTCCATTATATCTAACTATCTATTCTATTATGTAAATACTTTTTCATATGAAAAAAATTGCAACATATATCGGCACCCCTGCATTTTGATATGCATTGTTTTGCCAGATTCTTGCCAGTCGAGCCCTAGTTATTTCATTACTGCTTTTGGTGAAAGAGTGCATGTCAGCATTAATTTGATACACCAGATAAACATCGGCAATGGACACAAGTTCACATTGTATCATTCACCAGTGGGCCAGTGTCTTTCAACAGGGCAGCTATGAACTCTAAGACTGACGTTGTATATGACAAGAGGAGACACAGGTTATAAGAAGTTAAATAACTTTTGAACCAGAAATCATAGGTACTTACTTTTTTTCCCTCTGGAAGCCCTCTATTGTGCCATTCTAATGATGCTATCCATGACTTCATAGCCCCTATGGAGGCTTTTCTAGCAAGGCTGGAACTTGGGTGACTTTCTGGGGTCTTTAAAGATGTAGCCAATAACTTCGATATTGAACGTTTTTTTTTTATCCATACGATGATCCATTTTCAATTGTTTCTTTTTTCTAGCATTAGCCACCATTTTGAGTTTTCCAAAATGGATGTCACATGGGCTGTGACAACAGCGCAACAGGCAACAGTTTATGTATAAACTGGACCAGAGCAGTGTTGATGTCATCGACTAAAACTATGACTAAAATTATTAATCGACAGCCTTTTTTCCAAGACAAAAACTAGACTAAGACTAACAAAAATAGATCGGTGATGACTAAAACTAGACTAAAATGTAGTTTTCGTCAGACATTCTAAATCCATGATATTTCTCTACTGGTGGTAAATCTGTCAAAAAACAATGCAACTGTATCTATTCTGCCTCTCAGCTATAGAAAGCAGGGAACCCAGGTTTGGCAGGGTGCATAGGATACACTACTTTGATTTAGAACCAGATTTAAGCAAGAAAATAAATGCTTGGACTAAAAGTAAAGAGGACTTTTTATGGACTAAATCTAGACTAAAATTTCACGAGTTTTCATCGACTAAAACTAGACTAAAACTGTAAAGGGTAGAAATGACTAAAATGGGATTAAAACTGAAAGGTATTTTGTCTAAAGACTAAATTCAAAAATTGCTGCCAAAATTAACACTGAGGAGAGAGCCTGAATGATTCATAATTATAAGAAAAAGAGACAGAGATCCTGTGGTGTATCTGTGTCACTGCAGACAGGAACGAATGAATGACTTGAAATAAACCAATATATAAAAAGCACAGGGAATATTTTGATGACTTTTTTGTCACAGAATGATTTTTTTTTTTTTTTTTTCAATTTTTGGTCCCCAACAAATGGGAGAACAAGTTTGTGCAAAAAAAGTACAGTTCATTATTGTTTACTGCATGTAACAGATAATCATCTTTGAGTTTTAATTTCAGTTTAATTTTTTCTTTTTTTTTCTTTTTTATTTAATTTTGGGCTTTTTTTTGATTTTGAGATCCAGCAAATTAAAGAAAGAGAAGCTGCAGTGAAACACGAGCAAGGTGGTAAAAGAGTTGAGAAAATGTTTGTGGTTGAATGAGTGAGTGGGAGCCTCTATCCCCTCTTCTCCATTTATTCCTAATGTGTCCTTTAAATATTTGAAACTTAATAATGAGGTTAATGGCTGATGATTAAAAAAACACCTTCCACATGTGGTTCAAAGGAGCCTCCACTCTTCATCTCCTCCCCCTGAGTGTACTGTGACCTTAGTCTTCTGACCTGGAAGTGATGTAGGTGAGCACTTCCTCTGGTGTTCATGAAGCCCCAGTAAGTGTTTCCTAAAGAAAACAAGTCAGAGGCAGCCGAAATCTGAAACCAGTGCTAATGCTGGCTGCCCCTCCACCTTGCCTCCCTCCCTGCCTCCTTCACTGGATCCTGTAGATGGGTGAGAGCAGAGGTAAGGAGGGAGAGAGGAGTAACCCTTACTGTACAAGAGCCACTGTCTGTGCAAACATTTATTTAAGCATGTTAACATTAGCATATCGTCCAACTGTCACTGGGAGGGATCTTTACCAAAGACAGTGTGCAGCATTAATCACTGTTTTGGTCCACCTTGCCGTGCCTTGTCAAAGCCTGACAGTGGCATGCGTGGCCAAACAGCTTGTTTGTGCAGTTGTTGTGTGAAAGGTCACTCTCAAAGGTAAGTGTGTGTGAGGACAATATAAACCTGACCTTTAAAGAAAGCCTTTTCTGTCTGCTCTCAGAGGAGCAGTGGGATTACAGCACTCATCTCCAGCTTTGACCATCACTTGAACAAACAGAAAGTTCATTTATCTGTATTTGTGTGAGTCCACTTCGCATGGAAGGACTTCCCTTTGATGCACAGGGGCTTTTGTGCATATTTTGACATTAACTTTGGTTATCTGAAGTACAGTATTTAAGATGTCAAATCTAAGGGATGGTTTGGCATATGAGTGCAGGTCAGCTTTGATTACAGGCCAGCAGCTCACTATGAATATGTTTGATCTCAGGCCACCAATCCCACATACTGTAAATCCAAACACTTGAATTTCACACAGTGACTCATCCCATTGAGAATGATTTTTGTTTTGTTTTGTTTTGTTTTTATTCACGGTGGAAAGTTAACTGTGTTGAAAGAATTGTCCCACTACTTTACAATATCATGAATCTTGGGATTCCCAGTGACCATCTTGTTGTTGCTCTTCAGTAAGTGCATATGTGAGGGATCTACTAGTGGATATCTCTTTTGTGCAAAAAGATGGTGATTATATTTAAAAAGATGGTTGCCATCAACACTTGGGGGGCTGTAAATATGCCTGGTTGGCCAAATCAAGGTTTGTTTATGTGTGGGGAACACTGGGTACCACTAGCCTAAAGCAGTGTTTCTCAAACAACCATACATTACGGCTACAACTTCAACAATTTAAGTTACTGTAACATAATATAAAAAGACTATTTTCTACATTATCTACAGCAGAGGCATAAAATCTCAAAATGAAATCAGTAATTACTTAAAGTAAATCTAGAAAAAATCATTGGTGGATGACTGTATTGTTTAGCTTTTTACCTTGTGTGGTTTCAAGCCAGTATCTGAAGGTTTTGGTCGGATGGGTGGACTAAAGAAGACATTAAGTAGACACGGTGGATTTATGAACTTGGGTGACTTTTCTTTATCTTTCTACGTAACAGGATTATGTAAAATGACTGGTTATATTGATCATTAAAAAATGTTTTGTAGTCCTTTAATTTTTGGGGTCTAGTCTAAGGTGCTGCCATGTTGTCCACTCCAGAGGGCAGGGTGGGAGCAGACAAGAAAGGGGTGGATGGGTGATATGGACCCGAGCTCTAATCCCATTCCAGCAGGCCGAGCAGCAGCAGCTTGTGCTGCATTCCACAACTCTGGGGGCTTTTGGGGCGGGGAGGGAGGGCGAGCAGCATTCCTCCATGGCCGGGACCATCAAAGACACCGCAAAACATCAAAGACCACTCAGAATGTAGGTGTTGATGACTGCAATCCTCCCTTTAGTCCACTTTTAGCAACCCCAACCCCTCATCCCTCTGACATGCACACACTCACGGAGCAGCCTGAGAGCGCCAGGTATCTGTACCCTCCGGCCCCCCTTCTTCCTCCTCACGCTCACCAACCATTCTGCTGCAGCATTAATCATAGCTCATTAAGTTGGGACTTTGACTTTTGTTTTATAGTGAGGTTTAATGAGGAGGGGGGTGGGCAGGAGTGAAGGATGCCACTGATATTTGGGGCGGTGCTGGCCATGGACATAGCTGCACATACTTGAATGTGGCATGGATTTTGTTGTTTTATGAATTATAGGGGGCTTAAATGATATGAATATTATGGCTTAGTGAGCAGACAGATGAACATAGTTGGGGTTTAAGGTGGTGGTGGTGGGCAGTAAACTAGTGTCAGCACCATCATGAGTAGATTTCTTCCACAAAATGGATTTCAGAAACACAGTTAAATGCATGCATTGCATTGTAGGGAACTAAAGCATAACCAGTGTCCCGTTACTTTTTATGGTAACTAGTAGGGCTGAAACGATTCCTTGAGTTATCTGAGTGATTCGATTAAAAAAAAATCCTCGAGGCAAATTATCTGCCTCGAGGCTTCGTTTGAATCAGTCATGTATCCATATACGTCCATGCTGTTAACTTGGACATTGTGCCGTGTGTGGCACGCCATGCTGTGTTTCGCACAGATGGCTATTTATATGGTACAATGCACTTGTTTTCGCTGTTACCATAACGTAACATGCATGATTTGAGGCGTGAAGATCACGAGGGAAGAGAAGATAATGCAGTGATATTTACAGGCAGGCGTCCTGTTTATTTATTTATTTATTTATTTTCAATCCACTGGCGGTGGCTTCATGGCAGATATGGCATATTGCCTTCACCGGTGAACCTACGCAGATCTCAGAGTTTATGCACTGCCTTCATGACTCGCTGGTGTAAGACAGCGCTGAGTTTGTGTCTGCAGACTTCAGGGAATTTCAGAAACTTCTCTGATTAATCTGACAGTTTCACAAAAAACTGCCAGGCTTCACAATTCAAGTCCTGTTTTGGTGCTGTCCTTCTTTCTCTCCCTCCATTTCTCTCTCCCTCTCTCTCTCTCTCTCACGTGCTCACGTTATACATTCATTTATGAATTATCACACATCCCCACACACCCCCTCCCCCCACACACACACAAAGACATATCCCTTCAACACCTTCAGACTGTTAAAATGTAGAGTCCCTGCTTGTCTCTGTCTTGTCTTGTCTCCACCGTCTGTATGTAATGCTTGTATGTTGTCCTTCACTTGTCATTTCTGTCTTGCATCACTTAATAAAATTTTTTTTTTAATTATTTAGATTCACTGACGTCTTGATTCCAGCGTATTTTTAAAAAAGTTTCAGCATCCCGAATAAGTTGGTAAGACTTATTTTGATAATGAATTGACACCAAGTGAATAGAAACACACTATTGCCACAGACAGACTGACCTCGAATTTCCATATACCACGTGCGCACCGTGCACCGAAGCACCACGGGTTTGCTCCAACCAAAAGGCTAGCAACCTCGCCCACTGAAAGCGAGTTTAGAGCGCAGCGCCACGGCGCGCAAGCCCTGATCAGCCAGAAGAGATCACGGGATAACTCCAAGTTCACGCAGGAATAGTATGTCAACAGCGGACTTTTTTCCCGTTTGGGTTTAATTTATCAACCTTTCTGGTATAAGTCCATGATATTATTGCTTCCGCCATTGAGTGAGTATATTAGTAAGTTAAAAGGTTAATGTTTGCTTAAAGGATCTGTGGTTTTATGCAAAATTCTTTGGCTACATATCCCCAAAAGTTAACTTTTCCCTGTCTATGGCGTCGTAGCTCTGTGACCCACTGACCTCTCAGTGACCCTTTGCTCTCGCTGGAGGATGAGATGTAATGTTGACATAGTGATGATTTACGATCGAGAGTCCGTGCATTGTGTTTTATTTTGAAATAACTGGATGTTCTACGCTTGTGACTTCCATGGTTGGTGCTTCCTGAACAACAGTCAATTTACGAGGTTTGGTGGCGGCCGGCGCTGAAATAGACCAGCAGCATATCTGAAACGAAGCGGAGCGAAGTACCTCTCCAGGCACGTGCTGCCAGTCTAGAGCGCCAGCTATGGAAATGCTCTGATAGACTAGAGAGGGAGCAAAGTGCTCCGCAGTACGATTTGCCCATGTTCCGTGGCGCGCACGCTGTATATGGAAATTGGGGGTAAGACAAAATAGGTTAAAGTTCATCATCATCATCAGGGTTCAACAGGTCATAGAGGCAGCATTATCCCTTTAAATGTGTTCTCAATGTCAGTGGATGGTCTTTAAAGGTCATATTTTTATGGTGGATGAACTCAAACAAAAACTGCAAAAATTAAAGGGGACATCCTTTGAAAAATAGACCATATTCCTTTAATCTAAAGGTTCACCTTTCAGACATCATCAGACCACTGTGTAAATGATGGAGCATTATCCTTGCTATAATCCGAAATATTAGATTTATGCATAAAGTAGAGGATTTTAAACTAATTAAGTGAGATAACAGAGTGTATTGTTGAAGACACACTTCTGATATAAGCTGTAGCGTCCGCTGCTTTCAGAGAAAAAAAAAACTGATAAGACGAGAGATAGGACTGTCATACAGAAAGACATTTAGAAAGCAACTGGGATTTAAGCTGCACACTGTCCATAGAGTACAGCAATTTTAGACTTCTTAAACAGTGTACAAATGCTTTATCAGTCAGAAGTTATGAAACATTTCTACTGAGTTCTATTGTTTCACCACTTTCCAACGTAATGAAAATGGCTACAATGTTATATAAGATTTGAGTTATTTCCTCCCACACTGCCACAACAGCACAAATTTATGTGATGTGCACAATAATGAGGATTGAAGCAGAAAAAAGTAAGACCTGCATTACTTTTCAAAGTAACTAGTTACTTTTACAATGCAACTCCGTTACTTTTTGCTAGCACTAACTAGTAACTGTAACTAGCGACTATTTTTCAGTAACGTGTCCAACACTTGGCATATCTGATGCTGCTGTTAGCATAGCAGAGTGGTATGTGACAGTGAGTCCAGTCGTCAACATTTTTATCAGCCAGGTAACTAACTGAATGCCCCCACTCATTCTGTTATGATTCTTATGCATCACAGTTAACAGGTACAACTTGTGTTCTTTTCTGGATCATCTTATAACAGCTTAAACAGCTGTTTAAAGGTGTGTTTTCACCACTTGCTTGTTTTAAGTTAGAACCCTAACCTACGCTTTATGTTGCAAACAATGTAATGAATAGTCATATTATCATGGATTTAGTAATGTGGATTTGTCCCTAGATCAGCCAAAAGGTAGCTCCCTTTCTTTTGTGTACAGTATAGAATGGTTTATTAATGAACCCTGCTAGTCCCTTTGCTTGCCACATTGTTGGTCATGCTAATACATTCAGTGTGGCACCTTGATGCTGACAAATAATTTATGCATGTGTTCACCTACTTTAGTAATTGTCCTCATAAGGACAGCAGCCTCTTTGCACAGGGACAATATGCTTGCTTGCTGTTGTTACTATATCATCGCACACAGATGCTCTGATCTCTTTAGAGGGAGGGGGGTGCATTTGTTTCCACTCCCCCTTCTTCTTTCCAAAATGGTGGCATCCAGCCCAATGTTGACCCCTGAACTTTGTCAGCCTGTCCTTTGTTCGTGTCACTCTGGGTTTTAAAGACCGAAGAGCTGAAAGTGACACCAAAGAGACACGCCATTGACTGTTTGGGGATGCACTTGCAGAGAGTTAATAGAGTCACAAGCTCGGCGTCCTGCTCAGTGTTAAAGCTGTCAACCCCGGAGCCTTGTGCTACATATCAGGACATTTACATGATATTGGGTGTCCTCTGCCAGCGTCCGCCGCTCTTTCTGAAACCATGACACTTGTTTGCTTTGCCTGTTGCTATGAGGATGGTGTGGAGGTGATTTTCATGCGAGGTTAAGGAGGGGACAGTGAGTAGTGGGGTTGTAGGGGGGACAGGGGGGTGAAAACAGACAGATGATGACTGCTTTGAGGCTCGGATCACAAAGCGTGCTTGCACAGGGCACGCCCTTGACTTATGGGGAAGCTTTCTAAACATCAAAACTATGTGGGCTGTTTTTTTTTATCTATCAGTCGATTTGACTTCTTGAAGAGTAAAGCAACGTAAGATTGTGCAGATATTAAACTGATGTGTAATCACTGAGAACCCTCCCTTTTCCAAACCCCTATTGTTTTTGCTTCATCACAATCCCGCCTCAGATTGCCTTAAAATAAAAGTTTGATGCTGGAAAAGCTTGGCTAATTGCATCTGCAGTCCCAGAGGAGAAGACAAAGGGGAGGAAGTCTTCATTATTTGAAGGGAGCAGCAGAGGGATCCCTTTACGGTGATAGTGTTACAGGAGGTGGAGTGTCGGCCCCACCTGTAGGGCCCTCCCAGCTGCTCCACTGTAACAAGATCCTGCTCCCTCTCTCCTCAAGGCTACCAGCCTGCTTTGAAGTTATTTCTAGTGCTGGGAAAGAGGGGCAGAAAGCGACCGAGGGGGGCAAAGAGTGACTGGAAGAGCGAGAGGGGAGGTGTTTGTGCGTGTGTGTATGTTGTGTGTTAAAGCATGCATTTAAGTTTGTGAGTCTATTTGTGCATGCTATACATAGAAGGCTGCAATTCAAAACTCTGCCTCCTGACTTGTGCTCATTTTCCTCCCTTGTACAGTCTGACATTGAACCTCGACATGAGGGTAGGAAAACTCTGTACTTAGAGAATAGATTTAACAAATTGTGATCTGAATTAAATAAATCAACTACAACAAGCCCTGAATACCTACCTGATAGTTGTAGATTTTAAAACAAACTACCCGATACCTTGATTGACAGTTATTGAATCAAGGTGATTGAATTGCTTAGAGAGGAGTGCAGAAAGTTCACTGAATGCCCACACACTCAAAATGAGTGTCTGGATGTGTTAAGATTCATCTTTGTCACAGGTTATAAGAGAAATAGTCCATATTTTCCCCATTTTTTCTCATAGAAGTTGATTTAAATTCCAGAAAGTCAAGATAAATTGGAACACTGGTAGTCTAGTGAATAAGTCTGCTCACCCATTTGAAAACTGGTGTCCTGGAAGCTGATGGCTCGGGTTCAAATTCAGCCTCATGTTGTTCCCCTCTCTCCTCTTACTCCACTGTCCTGTCTTCAAACACCATGTCCAACTGTGAGCGTCAGACATCATGTTACATCAGTTTGTGCAGCTTTTCCCACTGAATCTGTTGAATGTTTATTATCTGTCCTGTAAATGTCACTTTTCTACTACTGTAAACATGACTTTTATTTTAAATGCAGAGAAACTAAAGTGTGGGTTTGTATTGCCAAGCCTTTGACAGCTGTGAGCCACATAGTTTTGCCTCTGTAAAAATCAGAGCTAGTTATTTCATACAGGATATTATCGGTGCTCAACTATATGTAACTTTACAACTATATACAAAATCATTTTAGCCTATATATATATTGTAATTTAGTTAAGACCTTACACTTCTGTCCTTAAAACACTAAATTTTAACTATGAAGATGAACAAATTACCAACTTTCAGTCCTTTGAACACATTTTTAAGTGTAAGGAATGATGATAAATAAAGAAAACGTCTTCAATTGGCGTATGCTAGTTGCGCTAGACTAAAACTCAACCGAATTTTTTGTTATTTGGCCAGTATATAAGCTTATATGGGCAGATTTCCATAGTCTCAATATGGGTTGTAAATATTGGCAGAAATTTTCTTGCTGATACCAGTATTTTACTTTTTAAGCTAATATCTGCCAATATGGATATCATACCAATAATTTTGTGCATCCTTACTTTATCCACTAAGTTAGCAAGCTCTGCTGAATAAAGAAAGTAAAGGGAAGTCTTCCTGTCCGCACTCCTGGTGTATTGTCATCTCCCTTGTTCCTTGTTCCTTGCCAAGGTTGATGCAAACAACAGAGGAAAATAGGAGCGGGCGACAGGAGGATATGTAGCAGCAGATGGTGCATGCTTTGCACTAGGGGTGTAAGAAAATATCAATACACTGATATATCGCAATATTTTGTGGCGCAATACTGTATTGATATTTTAAAATGCATTTTTAACATTTTTTTTTCATTAATAATGTACTTTGTTGGTGCGGTAGTTTGTGGTGTAATTTCACCCCCCAGGCCACTAATTGGCTGCAGGCACCGCCAGCTGGCAGCAAGCAGTTGACTCTTCCCTCTTCTCCTCTGCTTAGACAACGAGATCACGTGAGACTTCCATCTGAGCGAGCCGGTTGCTCATGCCTACCCTGCAGTGCAGCTTCTGCTGCATTCATAGTGGATACGTGGCCTTTTTTTGGTTTCCAAAAGATTAAAGACAGTGCAAACTTAGACAGGAGTCAAGTCGTTTGTCAGATATGCCACGCCAGAGCTAAGTACTCAGACAACACGACGGACCTGACACCATAGCGATAGCTTAGCAGCCAACAATGTAAAAGAAGCCTGCTGAGGCTACCGCTGGATTTTACTCATGCAACCATAAATACAGTCAATACTTTGTTTTATTTGTAAGGATCTGCGCCATGCAGTGAACGTTAGTAATGACGGCTTCCATAATACGATCAAAAACTGACCTCCTCATGACACAATCCATCAGTCCTTAAAGCTAGACATGAGGATCAGCTTGTGTCCTATAGTCTCCCTCCACAAGAACCTTGTCATTACATAAAGACATACAAACTGATATTCCATTAAAAATAAAAGATTTGAGTACATTTACTCTATATTGATTTATTTTTCCAATTTTCTCATAAAAATCCTGAAAGCATTTTAATTCACTACAACAAATGGGAAAAATCCTCATCTTCAGTTTGAATGAATGCAGGACCATAAATTTCATAATACACTATATATTTTTTATTTATATACTATATTAACGAAAATGCATTAAAATTATATGTATTTATTCTGTTAAATTCCATACTAACTTAAAATTGTATACTTGTTATATATGTATATATATATATATATATAACACACATATACATAGAAATATATATAAATTCCGCAATTTATCACTCTGCATATAGTATCACAACATATCGCAATATATATCGATATCGGCACCCCTGTATCGAGATACATATCATATAGCCAGATTCTTGCCAATACACATCCCCTACTTTGCACAGCTCTGCTCAACTATTATCAAGATACTACAATAGGAATCAGTGTAATCAAGCTGATTTTGTCATTGAAGCTTGCTTTTGGCACGTACAGTTAGAACATGCTGTAATAAAGGCGTAAAAAGCTCCAAAAATAATTGTTAAAACAAATTAAGATAAATTATGATCATGGCAACAGAATAACTGACATCAATATTGTACCAGATATCTTTTACCATCTTTTAGCTATTAGGTATGAGTGGCTGGGGTACAATGCAGAGATAATAAAGGTATGACCTCCCTGACACAGATTGCATGTTTAGTACTAGAAAAGTACTCAGAGAGCACAGACACCCACCATTAGCCCTATCTTCCAGGAGAAAAGAATCCTTTAAAAAAAATTCCTGGATCCAGACGGTGATCCGGATCACTCCCAAAATCTAATCAGTTCTTCCTTATGCCATTTGTGACATTTCCTGAAAGTTTCATCAAAATCTGTCCATAACTCTGCCGATCACATAACCTCCATGGTAATAAGTGTGAGTTCAGTATTTGGGTCTTTTTTTTTTTTTTTTTTTTTTCTTAAAAACCTCCCCAGTGGGATTTTTTTGTTTAAAAAAAAAACAAAAACAAACAAATAAACAAAAAGGCCAAGGGAAAGCATCACTTGACTTTATAAACACACCAAACTCAAAGTCAGGCATTGTCTGGTTTGGACCGTTGGTGTCTTTGGCCATGTTTTTTTCCTCTGCATCCCATGATTAGCACTTTCCAGTTCTAGTCCTCACTGATGCAACATAGGAGCCCATTGGTTACAGACATCACTCCGACAGGCTGTTAGGCACTATAAATCTGTGCTTGAGAAGAGAACTGGAAATGACAGTCAAGTACATGTGGTCCTTTTTTCTTCTTTTACAGGCTAAAAATCAACAGTTGGCAATGCCAGTGTCATTTGTCACTTTTAATCAGACATAAATTCATTGCAATTCAAGGTTTTAGTGGTTAGTGGAATCAGTGTGAAAATGATGAGACAATCCATTTTGTACTAATGATGGTTTGTTCATCTGCATTTCTTTCTTCTTTTTAAATGACGGCTACAGACTACTGCGGTCTACTGGTATGGATGAGTGTCTAAGAACATGGTAGATGGCTGTCTGCTCAAGTCTGTCTGGTGGTTTTAGTTGATTTTCGACAGTCGAAACAAAAGTTGGAGGCAACACAAAAATCTGTTCTTTGATGTCTATGTGTTTGGGGCTTTTGGCCTGCTCTGACCTTAACCTGTCTTAAACCAAGAAAACCCCCCTGGTGTGTCTGTTAATCTGCTAATCAAGCCTGTCTCAATCTATGCAAAATTCCCAGCATTGCAGATTTTTTTTTTTTTTTTTTTGGGGGGGGGGGGGGGGTAGTTTTCATTAATCATTCATTCATTAGCTGGTTGCTTAAAGGTCCTTTTGGGTCACTTTTTTAGTTTCAGACTTTGACTTCTTCTTTCTGTCTTCCTAGCACGATGTCTGAAACCCCCTCAGGGTTCAGACTGTGTGTCTGCGGAGGGTGTGATGATGAAACTAAGGAGATGTGCAAAGATGAAAGCAAGATATGCCCATGTATTCCACATGAACAGATGGCCACAAGACATTGGGAAAACTTGACCTTTGACTCAGAACTGTCAATCAGTTGTGACTTGACTCATTGTTATTGTGAAATATGAACTCACATACACCTATGCATTCAAGGTTACATTCTTGAAGGTTTTTTATTCATTTAGGATCTTGTATCTTTTTTATTTTCATTATTTTCATTATTTTCAATGTCTAGCTATTAATTCCTGGCAGACGATTACCAAGTTTATCGATGAGATATGTCTGCATGCCATCTTGTTGGCTGAAGAGTAGGGATTCAGGTCTGTGTGTCTGTGTTGTGGCATTTTTACCATATACTTTAATCAGGATGCCACCCTCCAGTAGCGAACAACTAGTTTCATCTGTGTTTGCCATTCAAAAGACAAAATTTGAGTCCTTACGAAGGGTGTCGAGAGGTGTTGTCAACAGCTGTGGTTAAAGCACACTCCTATGTGGCTATGCAGGGTAGAGGGGCTTGAAGTTGGGGGTGTCCTGTATGTTTAAACATCAGTTTTTGCAGCAGGGTTGCAGGCGAAGGAGATGGGGAATTTGATACTTTTGACCTGCATTCATGTGACATAATGGACATAATGGAGTAGCACTGAGGCTTTAAAACCATGGTATGTGGCTATTTTGGATGTTACATGTGAGAGAGGAAGAAATTATCAATATGCTGAAGAATCAGTATTTTGATAAAGGCTATTTATCACTTTTTACACATAAATACACACTTTCTGAATGCTTTAAGGCAGTGGTATGATCTTTCTTCAGGTATTTGACTCTTTGTTCTTTTAAAATTTGAGAGGATCCTATTTCTCATGAGGGGGCTTGGCTTCAACTCATTCAACAGACATGCCCACACCATCCTAGAGCAGATTTTACTGCCTCAATTTTCATGATTTTAAAGCTTAATATTATAAACTTGGAGATGTTTTATTTGACTGAAATTTGAACTAGGGGTTCATGACACAGTGACCTGTCATACAACAAACCTAAATACAGATTTATTTTCACTTTACAGGGTCTTTAAAGTCTGATGATCTTAAAAGCTTATGCAGTGGTACATTCTGTACATGACTGGGTGAAAGAGAATTTAGTTAACCCAATCTTTTTTTTAAATTAAGGCTAAAAGAAATGCATACTAAATGATAACACTAAGACTATATCCATGTTTCAGTCTGACTGAGACATAAAGGGGTTTGCATTCAATGCTTGTGCAAATACGACGACCAGAGACCTATGAAATAGGCAGAGTCATGAAACTGTATTGATATTAGTTTTGGTCATGACTTCCAGGGCTGCTTGGATGAATGAATGAATAAACATAAGATATAAATATTTCAAATATTCTAATGCAGTGCCCATGTCTTAGAAGGTATAAGCTATCGTGACCAAACAACTTTTTTTTCTGTACGTTATTGCTTATCAAATCTGCTGTGGTTGGTTGAGCTGATGGCCAGTGCAATTCAATTCACTTCAATTCAATTCAATTCAAATCTATTTGTATAGCACATTTCATACAAATGCAGAGTCAATGTGCTGTACACAGGTTAACCCCCCCCCCCCCCCCCCATTCTTGCACCACTCTATAGCCTGTGAGCAGGTTGGAAAGGTACTGAGGTGCCATACAATTCAAAGATTTGTAAACAAAAAGCAGTACTTTATAGTCAATCCTGTATGTGCAGATGATATTATTCCACACTCAATCTGGTTCTGACCCAGCACTTTCCATTTTATGAGCCTGGAAGGGACCACTTGATCTCCATCACATTGGCTTTCTTTATATGCTTGGCACCTTGGGCCTTCAGTGGCTGTCTGGTCTGGAGCAATATGTCTATGACTGTGACTATAGCTCTTTTGCCATCCAGTGGCAGGTAGAGCTTTATTTTGGGTTTTGTTATGGTGGAGAAGGTGGGTGTTACAGGGTGGAGCTCCCTGTTGTGGCTATAATGTGTACAGCTGACATAAATATCCCGTTAAAAACTGCAGAAAAGAAATTGTAAAACCCCTTTGGTGACCCAGAAACATTGAATGGTTGCTGCAGTTACATTATTGAGAATATAGAGCCTGTATGGTGCTTTTTGCACTTGGAGCACCCATAGCTTTAGTTTCAGAGTGCTCTTTTTTTCTTCTGCTCCATGCTCATAACATTTTTCTATATTCCAGAACATATCACCAAGAAAACAAAAAATCAATGGTCAAGGGTAACTGTCCTGGCATGTGTTGCACTTCTTTTCTAGATTTTAAATATCAAAGTGAAAAAGTTCGTCCTAGATGAGCATAATAACAGGATACAGTCCCTAACAAAAGAATCTTAACTTCAGTTTCACTCAATATTGTTTTAATTTTAGGCTGTAATAGCGAGATACAAATTGTTTCTTAACCTGTGTGTCATATAATTACCATGTGACAGTTACTTGATAATCATGGTATCAGATTTTCTGTGGGAATTAAAGAGTGCTGATCAAAAGGTAATGTAGGATGTTTGAATCTCTTTAGTGGGCTGTTAACTGAATGAGTCAACCAACTCTTGGCACATGACAAAAATGTGACCTTTTTCATTGTACATTTAATACATAACATTTCTAGACTTATAAGCTGACAGATGGTGTATGTGACTGTAGGTGATCTAGGTTTTGTAGGTCTATGAAGCCTTGTGGGTGTCTTGTGTGGTTGCAAATGTTCGGGTTTTTCAACATCCTGTTGCATGCCATCTTCAGATCCTGTTATGGTCAGAAGAAGCTCCCACTTCTCCACTGAGAATATGCTGTAAGGTTATGAGATACACTGTGTAAATCCACGAGGACAGTTAAACCTCTTTCAGTCCTACACTACACTCATTGTAGGAGGCTGGTTGGAAACATTCCATTTCATGTTGTGTCTTTGTTTGGTTGCCCCTGGTTTGAACAAAAGTAAGAACTTAAGTTCAAACTAATCTATGTTTGAACTTGCATGTAGCTAGTGCAACCCCATAGCAGACTATCCTATCAACACCAGCAATGACAAGAGGCATGATGTGAAAACTCCCAGAGGTGTTCCACCATGGTGGTTGAAAGGGTTATATGTTTCTGTCTCTTCCCAGTTATGCCTCTTTTACATAGATGGAATGACTTTGTCCCATCTTTATATCTTTGTGAATTACATACTAAAGATTAAACATAACAGGGGTGTAAATATCAAGCATTTAACTGGTATGTAAAGGTGAAAAGTCATGTCGTACTCTTTATAACCCACTGTTATTAAGAACTAAGCTTAAATTACTCCCATGCTCTTCCCTGGCATTCTTCCTAATCCTAACCAGGTATTTCCAATAATGAAAGGGTCTCAAATGATTCCCTACTGTGTTGAAGGTGAGAGGCAAGTCCAGGAAATGTCAGGATGTGAATGTTTTGAAATTCTCTGGGATTGAAG
Organism: Cheilinus undulatus; assembly: GCF_018320785.1. Taxonomy (NCBI): domain Eukaryota; kingdom Metazoa; phylum Chordata; class Actinopteri; order Labriformes; family Labridae; genus Cheilinus; species Cheilinus undulatus. The sequence goes on along the minus strand of NC_054869.1, from coordinate 26,697,625 downwards.
TGTGAATATGGGCTTTGGTCTGTGATCAGACAACCCCGCAGCCCTCCACATCACCTCTGTTGGCAAGACCTGCGTGTTATTCCAGGAAGTTGACAAACTCCCCCGAGTTCAAGCGTGTGGTTGAAGACCGGTGCTGGGGAGGGGAAAGCGTTGATTGGGAAGGGTGCTTTGGAGGAGGTCAGAGGAGGTCGGCTGAATTAAAGGCCCCAGGGAGGTGGGCGTGATGTGCCTCTTCCGGGGTGAATGAGTTCACGGCAATCGGACGGTCGGTGAGAGATGCCACTGAGTTACCCCTCGGTCACCCGTGATGTGTTTCGGGCTGCACATTGACCTCTGCACACGCCTGTGCTCAAACAGTGACAGACGTAAACACACGCACTGCACTGGGGAAACAGGTGGGTGCGAGGACTGGCGGCATGCCCAGGTTTTTCTTCTTCTGTGTTTTGTTTGCATGTGAAATAGGTGCCAGCCCTTCTTCCAAATTTCATAAAAGAAGCCCAAAAACAACAAACCTGAGTGGTTAATCATTTAGCCAGCTTCACCAAGAACATCTTGTAAAGGTTGTCTTTGGCTGGCACACGCTTCAGGCAACAAGGTAGCTCTGAGTGGCATGAATGCATCACAAGAAGTGCTAGAGCCTAGATCCAAATTGAGATTTCTCAAGACTTTTTTAGAGTTTCTGTTTCAAGGATGTGCATTCAGGGGTCTTAATCTGCCTGCTGTATTGGAGCTTTTCCTGTCCAATCTGCACTTACCTTTGATGTCTTTAGCTCCTGGTGTGTTGTATCCAGCATGCTTTGTTCCAACTCAAAGCACAATAAGCACCATGATTCAGCAGCATTTTGTGCACCAGGAGCTCCGTTTTAACCCCATGTTCACAACGCTTCCCTGGCCTGTGGAAGAACTTTCTGTTGACATTGATCTACTTTATCACTGTTTTTTTTATTTATTTGCTTTTGGGGTGTTAAAAGTGCAAATATTGGCCAACGAAAGTATTTTAAAGTTGTTTAGGGTCATTTTCCAAAAGTTTCATAAAGTGTAAGAACAAATCTGCCTGTTTAACTTTTTACTTAATTCTTATTGCTACTTTATTTGTTGAATCGGAAGTGCAAGTGAGGACAGAATTAGTAAAACAGGCATAAATACACAGCTGTGAAGAGGGAAAAAAGAAGAGCTCTTTCATGCACAGGCAGTATAGCATTGTAAGGGCAAGGCAGGGGAGGGTGACTGTTTTAGAGGTGTGGGATGGGGGAAGCCCTGTAACCAGGGCCACCAATAATTTAGAGGGAGAGAGGGGAAAAGGGGGTGGGAGGGGGGCCAAGAAGTGGTTGTTGTGTGATCAAAGGCTCAGCGAATTGTGTCACAGACGGACGGAGAAAGAATGGTGTTGTATGGTGTGACTTGCATTTTAATTTCCTTTCAGACCTTGGGGGCTGGGGGGGGGGGGGGGGGGGCGGGGAGTTTGAAGAACTGGGTCCCTGTTTTGATCCCACAGGAACTGTTGTGAGGTCACTTGTTGGTGGGGGGGGGTGTCATTAAAGCCTGGGTGACGCTTTGCTTAAAATTGTTTGAAAAGGTAGTTAAAATCAAATGGTGTTACAAAACTAAGGACAGAGACTTGGGATCACAAAAATTGATTTAGTAGAGTCATAATGATAAACAGTGCAAACAGATGGTATTCCCTATGTCTGCTTCCCCTACAGGTGGTTTCTCCAGAAGGGGCGGAGTTAGGGGTGTAACTTCCTTGAGTGACAGTTGGAGTTCAAATGCCCGCCAGGATTTCATTGAGAGTGTGGCCTCTGTAACGGGATATTCATGTGAAAGGCTGCCTCCCCCAGGGGCAGGACAGGCTGGGCAGAACAAGAGCCGCCCCCTTGTGGCACTTTAGGGGTGCCGGATACCCCACATCCAAAAAAGACCCTTGTAACTGATGACTGTAGCAAAGGGGAGCAACTTCCACTGAGCTGAGCTTGTGTGATTTGGGGCCTATCAGGGAAAGTTAGAACACAAGAGGGGACGCTCTCTATCGGTTTCTGTGTGTTTGTTTGTGTGCGCGAGGGCACGTTTGCATATGTGCTCGTTACTCCTTTTGTGAGAGCAGCCAGTAGCTGTGACCCACTTCACTCAATCCCTGTTTCTGCACCAAACTGAGCTCCTATCCCTTCCCCATCCCCACATCCATCAACGCCTACGTCAACATCTGACAAAAAGGAAAAATCCCTGTGGCAGAGATAATGGTGCAATGGCCAGCCTCTAAAATAACAACACGGCCCACAACAACAACACTGCCCCATTTGGAGTGCAAGAGCCCCTGCACAATGGCCCAGTGTTCAACACCCAGGGGCACAGCCATCCAAGCTGTTGGGCAAGCAGGAGAGAGGGGTCACAATCACAGTGCTCCTCTTCCTGCTCCTCTTCAGGCAGACTGTGACTGTTTTTATCCCCTCCCACACTGAGTTTCTCTGCTTCCCCTTCATCAGCATGTTCCTTTGCTATCTCAGAAGATACTAAAAATGTTACCTGAGCTGACTGGGATATGAGGTATGCCTCTGAGAGTTGTTCCTGTTTGTATAGTGATGATATGTGGGAGGGGCAGGTCAGGATATGCATGTTGAGTGGAAACCTGACTAGGTTATGCTCTTTCATCTTTGTCTTTGCCTTCAATTTCCACCTTCTTTGAAAGCTCAGAGGGACAGCATGCTCTGAAATTATCATACCAAATGTCTATGTAATGTATACCTGTGCTGCCTCGCTGTTCCTGACAGCCTTAGGCTAATACGTGTCTTTCACTCTGTCATCCAGAGTACGGCAGCTCTGTGCTACACTTGACTCGACTGCTTGGTGTTTACACCAGAAAATGTGCTGTGAGCTTTTGTAATGCAGGGGGCCAAGATGACCTCTAATGCATTTACATTGGGGTATGCTTGATTCTTGATTACTTCATAATTAATCTCTCGTACACTGATGAGAGTGTGATCTACTTTGCTAATAAGAAAAAGGGCACAATTGGAGCTCCATCTTTTTATGATTCCTCACACTCACAAGGATGGGCATTCTTTTCTCCAAAGGTGCAAAGAAAAACAGAAGAGACTGTCAACCAAACAATCAACCAATCGAATTGAAGCTTAAAAATGGTGAGTTCACATTTAAGCAGAGGTCAAGTGTTTACCTGAGAATAAGGACGATGCAGATATTATGAATCAGCTGGAAAAATTGCACATGAATGCAGAGGTCTTTGGGATGTGTCATATTACAGCATGATGGCGTGTTTAAACTAAATAGCCAAGGTTGGGCCTGGAGACACGTGTGCAGGCTAGCAGGGACTGGTAAAGGGGGACAGTCATGCTTTGTCACAGTACATGTACCAGGTTGTTCAGGTAAAATTATTCCTCTATAATATAATTAAATACACCACAAAATTAACAGTGTTACACAGAGTTAAATCATACTTCTTATAGTTTAACTATGCTTTTAAAAGTGAAATTTTTTGCAGGATGAAAGCGCTCCAGTAATTCCTAAAAAACTGTGGCCATCTTGGTCTTCTCTGGCAAGAAGAAAGCAAAGAGTCAACCTGATAGCAAAATAATACATATTGACATACTATGCACGCTGTAGGATCACTTAAAGTCACAGGTAGCAACTCTAACCCAGTGCATAACTTCAATCATGGTGCAAATTTTCTCACATTGCAAACTGCAACTATTCACCAGAAACATGACCAAAAGAGCCCCCTAAAACTACTCAATTACAGTAATCTGAGTAAATATAATGAGTTACTTTCCACCCCTGACAATTCCAATGTGAGCAGGTAGGGAGGGTTGATGACACATGCATCAAGCCTTACAATTTTATCTGAAGCTGCTTCATACTCTTTTCAGTTCTCCTGTATAATATTTCAAACTTTTAACATGGTGCATTTTGAAGTCGATTGTCTTGCAACTGAAGGTCATGGGTTTGATCCCCAGCTCCTAAAGTCACATATTGAAGTGTACTTGGAACCTCAATTTGCTCCCACTGCTGCATCAGTGGTGTGTGAAGGTGTGTAGATATGTATGAATAGGATTAGGTATACTGATGGCCACTCTACAGCCTTCACCATCAGACTTCATTGCTTCATTTGTTTGCATGTTTTCCTGGAAATTTCCAGGAGTGCATGTGTGAATTAAGCTTGAGACTTTCATGGCTTATGATATCTTCTGTAACATCTGCAGTCCATGCTTGTCTTTGCACCACATCCACCACGGATGCCAGTGCTCTTCATATGATTTCATCCCTTAGGCACAAAGAAAAGATGCTGTAGTCTAGAACTCCATTGGCACACGCTTCCACATTCTCTCTCAGGTCAGGGGCTTGACCCCTCTGCCTTGTGGCGGTGAAGTGACAAGGCGCCTTCTGAATATTTTCTCCATTGGCTCGCTGCACGACTAACCTGCTCCCAACGGTACGAAGTGGGGTTCAAAGGCCAGGGGTCACCAGAGGGAGAAGGGTATCTGGGGTCATCAGCAGTGGCCTAGGGGCCTGCACGGCCCAGGGCTTGGCGCCACAGTGCTGGCTGAGTGAGGTACTGTGGTCATTGGGTTAATAGGATAAGTGGCCTGCAGGTCAGTTTGGCCCAGTTCTAATGCTAATACAGAAGCTTGTCTTTGCACTGTTGCCAGGCAGGGGAACTGATCCAGGATTTTGTGGCTTTGCTTAGTTACAGTTTTAATCCATCCATGTTTGGTCAGATCATCATTTCATCCTTATAGAAAGCTATAGATGTCATCTTCATTTTGTTATTTCTCTGTCACCCATCTTTAGTTGCACTGTTCAGTTTAAGCTAAGTGATCCTTTTTTTTTTTTTTTTTTTTTAAACCATTGTATCAAGAAGACTCTTTATTTGGAGGTCATACCAGCACATAAAAGAATGACAGATATTCCACTTCTTAAACTTCTCATTCTTTGACAGTCAGTCTCATACTTAATTACTCTCTAGCCTTCTTTACCTTCCTCCTTCAGTCAAGTGATGCAACAAAAGTGCTTTGAGATAAATGCTTCTGTTGGACTGTAATTAAGGAGGCTACTTCCATTTTTAGGGGAGCCAGTGAGTGAGTCACTGTTCGTGATGTGAGCCTTCCTTTAACTTTAATCTCCTTTAAAGACTTGTCTCGGTACTTATTCTGGAAACCCTTTTGGCACAGAGAACTGGGCCAATTAAGTTGCCATGAGTGTAATGAAAGAACTCAAGATAGTAAGATAGGACACTGATTGAGAGCATCAACTTTTAATTGAATAAGTGAAGATTTGATTTCTGCAGGTACGTTCAAATGCAGTAACAATCATGTGCAGCTGAAATAGAGTAGACATAGCTCTGTGTTCCTTAAGTATAAATTCTGTGAAAACTGCCTCATCAGGCGATCTATGAAGGCATGTTAATCCAAGTTTTGCTTATCTGCTTCTTTTCTTTGTGAGGCTTGGTGGAATGCTTCGCTGTATGTTTAGATCCTGCACGATTTTACCGCACACAGCGAATCCTTTGGAGACGTCTAATGCTCTTAAGCTTTTACTTTTCATCGTGGAAAATAGGTGACAAGTGGATTATAAATTATTGTACTCACTCAGATAAGGAGAGGTTGTGGGGTGGAGGAAGGGGCAGAAAAATCTATAAGCCAAAGATGCCAGAAACCTCTTGCATCGTGTGGGGCAGCGTTTCATGTTCTCTTCAAAGACTTGACAAGCTGTTTCTCTTTGTTTCTCTTCATTTTGAACTTAGACTTGCCTGTTAAGTTTTTTTAATGTTTTTCCAGTTTTTCACTCATCAACTGGGTTGAAGTTTCATCGTTACCTTTTAAGATACTCCAACAAAAGTCCCTCTGATAAACAATTCTATTCTCTCCTCTCTAGATGCATCCTTTGGGACTATGTAACAACAATGATGAGGAGGACCTGTATGAGTACGGCTGGGTTGGCGTGGTGAAGCTGGAGCAACCAGAGCTGGACCCCAGTTGTCTCACTGTGCTGGGAAAGGTAAGGACGTAATTGATTACTTTTTCAATTTTGTGCAAGTGCCAGTCGATCAGTGGCTATGGTCAACGACACCAGCAATGATTATTTTATTAAACACTTTTGTACAACAACTAATCTCTTATAAAACCGCACACTTTAGATAGATTTGATAAGAAGGTGGAAAAGCACCACAGTACACTGCATAACAATTATCATTCACAAACAAGTATCATAAAGGCTGGATGCCAGTGTGGTTGGATTCTGACTTGCCATGTAATGTAAAAAGGTTAGGGTTAGGAGGCCTGAAGGGCAAAATTGTTAACATTTTGCAGCAGAAGCCTTTCTTGCCTACCAGAGGTCAGTTCCATGAGTGTGCATCAAAAGCTATAAAAATTGGAAAATGAACCCCTGTTAATGGTTTCAATATGGTTTAAATGTCTTAGTCGTCATATGTACCATACTAGTAAATATGAGACAATTCACTGCCTTTTTTAAAGATTTATTTTGTGGACTTTTTGCCTTTTTTAATTGGACAGGACAGTTAACTGTGTAGGAAATCGGGGAGAAAGAGTGAGGAATGAAAATCAGGAAGAGCCACAGGTCGAATTTGAACCTGAGCTTCCTGCTTGAAGACTAGCTTTCATACATGGAGTGTGCCCAAACCACAAGGCTATCTGCACCCAATTCATTGCCTTTAAAATGGTAAAAAAAATAGTCCAAGTTTTCAAAAACAGGAACATCTAGAGCCTCTATGCACAGCCAACTGTAGCATCTCAGGACACCAATACATGGAGAGAAAACTGATAGGATTAATATTTGCCTGTAAACATTATCTTGGACAATCTTGAGGGAATATGAATCAACATTGATAATGAGGTGTACTGAATGTTTTGGCGTGTGATTTTTGGCTCAAAGAGCTGGCAGCAGAAATGTTTTGTGTGGCTATAAAAAGTCCCCTTTGCTGCTCTCAACTTAAATACAATTTCCTTGTACTTAATTAAACCCTTTAAAGAATTTATCTTTGATCTTTTAGTACCAACAGAGACAATTCACGGAAGGATGATTGTGTTTTATTTTGATTCTTACTTCCCATTGCTGAGAGACTGAGGCTGAACTCAATCCCCTTCTTGTCTCTCACCGCCTGCCTTTCCCCATCCTCCTTTCCTCCCTCCCTGCCCAGACCCCTCTGGGGTCTCCGAGTGGTATTTTATCATGGTTTAATTAAGTGTTCCTCTTAATGGAATGTACCAACATTCCCCGGAGGATGAAGGCGGAGGGGGGCTGGCTATAGTCTCATTTATCCTGAGCATGCCCAGTGACAGAAAGAGAGCAGCCATTCATAATTTAAGGAGCCCTTGTGTCGTATAGACATGCTAATGGTGCACTTTCTGTGGTGGTGGCTGCTGCTATCTAGCTGATGCATACTTATGCTGAGATTTGAAAGCTGAGCTAATGTTGAGCACTCAGACTCCTCCTGACTGTAGCTAAGAATACATCATTGTCACGGGTGGCTTCTCTCTAGTAAACGGCCTGAGGCAAAGTGTCCATGTTTGGGGGTCAGTTAACAGTTCCAAAGGGAAACCAAGGAAACTATAATGGTTAACTTGTTGTTCACCACTTACCACTACTATAATTGTCATGGGAACAGTGTGCCTGTTGAAAGGCAAAAAGGCATTTAAGTCTCTGAGTGAAGCACATTTTCAAATTGTTGGTTTTGAATGTTTTAAGGGAGAAATGACTTTTCACAGAATTTTTAGGCACAATAACAAAGATGGTAACAATGGTAATGTTGGCCAGTGTACTTTTTGAGGTAATCACTTAAACCTGATCTCTGCCATCTTGCTTCAGACATGCATCCCTATGATGGGGGGCTTGAAGTCATGCATGCAAAGATTCAGAACTTTTATTTGTTTGCTTTTCTGAGTTTTGGTAAGAGACATTTCGGAGAGGATAGCAGGAACCTTCGTCGATGACCCTTTGGCACCCAGCCAGCCTCCCTAACCTCTTGACCACTCTTTTTCCTCTGTTTTTATTCTGCCAGGACTATAATTAGAGAGGGGAAAGCCCATTGTTGCATCTTGACAGAGCCTCAACTAGGGCCCGAACACAGCTGGGTGCTTTGCATTGGCACCACCGCCTTTGCCAGGGCAGACAGTGAAGTGTTTACCCCCTGCCTGTCTGCTTACTCTGCCTGTCCAGCCAGGCCAATATGCCCTGCCCCGAGCCCGGATACTATGCCCACTTTTACACACTCACCCCGCCTGGTTTGGCCTTGTGCTCGGCAGCCCCCGCCCCCCCTACCCACCGCCCTACCCGACTGGCCCCTGACTGAACCCAAGAGCCCACTCCACTTTGCCACCAACAGTGTTGGGGTCTTGTCTGGTCGGTTTATTATCCATTCAATTATAGAATCCAAGTGAACAAACAACAGGATTGTAGGAGGAAAAATGTTGTTTACACCAGTCAATGTCCAAATATAAAGTGTCTGGTAACAAAAGGCTCCAAGCTGAACTCAGGAGCCAGTAAACATATGGCAGAATGTAACCCTTCATCAGTGGGAAGGCAAAAATGCTTATCCAAGTGTGGAAGCGCAGGTTTTATTATTATTTTTATTATTTTGTATTCTAAAGCAAGTATTGATAGTCATATATGAGTGATTTTGACCTCCTGTTTAACTATCTATCTTAAGGATTTCAAGCTGCCGGCCACACACTAGACGTTTTTTTTAATCTGGAACAATTTTTAAACTGTGGGAGACCACAATCTTCAGGACAATTTCCAAAGATTTTTCATCTTTATTCCTCTGAACGCACACACTAGATGACTCAGCCAGACTGTCAGATCGCTGGAGACCACACATCTGCCGACCTGCCTACAACCTTGCGTGATCACGTGAATTCAGAAAACAAAACAAAACACGGATGTTTGTCAATACCGTCTTGCTGTCTTTCCACAACAGGCTGTCCTGGCATGTGTTACAGGTGAAGCAAAATCATAATACAAGGGAAGACTCGGGATGAAATCCCAGCTGAAATTAAGTTAAAGTTGTGTTTATGGTTGTGAGTGGTGAAAGTACATATGATCTGGCTGTGACGCTACCCAGTCTGTTCGCTCTCATTGGTTGTTGTGGGTACTCTGTCAGCGGCACTACGACCTAGAATTGTAAATATCAAATGTGTTTGATATTTACGATTTGGGATTTTCAGAGGCTACGGTGTGATTTGGAGCAGTAAAACAATTGTGTTGACACCTCACGCATGCAGACTACTCAGACAAACAGTTGTTTGCGATGAGGCTCCTCTCGGGATACGCCCCCATGATCGTCGGGGGAGGCCCAAATCAGGCTTAAAATCCTGTAGTGTGTGGCTGGCCTAAGGCCTCAGACTAGAGAAGTTTTTGGCACTTTTTTTTCCTGATTTTGCCCTTGCAGAAGTTGAATGAGATATCTTGTTTGGCAATGTTTGTTCTGTTTATTTGGTGCAGTGAGGGTTTTAGGAATCCAGAATTTATACTTACAATACAACCGGTGTCATTCAAGCAGAAAGAGGTAGTAGTTTCATGGATGCAAGCCTGTAAACCTGAGCTACTTTTATTTATTTATTTGGTCCTGTTCCTGGAAAAGGATGCCAAATGAAGGGTCTAAGAGATCGCGTTACATGTGTGTAATCATTTTTATAATTTTTATCGAACAATAAAACTGTTTTGAATGTTCTCTTCCTTTTTGCCTAAAATCCAGATTTTTTCATAAAAAGAAGAGCAAGGAAGCACAATGAAAACTGGAAAAGACATGTTTGGCAGTATTTTAGTTAACCATTTGGCTGCATTTATAGTAGAGAATTGTATATAATCATGTCAGATTTGCGTTATGAACTTTACTCCTCAGCAGCAAATACGCCTACTATGCCATATGTTTAGTTGCTTTGATTGTCCCTTGTGACAGAGCGCTTGTCCAGAAGTTTTTTGAGGTTCTTCCCAAACATCATCAGTGGGATGCTGACCAGATGAATGTGAAATATATTTCATGCTGTGGATATATGAAACAGTCTAACATGTCATGTTAAGACTCCAGCATGCTGTGACAGGGGAAAAAAAAGGATGTAGTAAAATCTTGCCTGCAACTTATATTGATTTTTTTCTACCAAAGACGACTTGTAAAATCTTCTGTTTGTTTTTTTCCCATTGCAGGCATACCTGCAGCAGGTTGTAGTCAGATGCACAAGATCATGATGTAATGCCTCTCTCCAGCACACAGCAGTCTCCTTAGTTTTCTGAAGCAACCTTATTTTCACATATAGATATTTTGGGTTAGAAAGAGGATATCTGTAGAGTTTCTCCTAATTTGTCCAATTAAACCGTTTTTTAGTTGGTTGGCCCTACATATCTGCTGTAGTCCAGCTGTAACAGAGATGCTCTGAAATCAGCAAATATTAGCCATAGAGGAAGTGGAGGAACAGAGGTCGGTCATGTCAGCCTCTGAAGTCCATGCGCACACCTCGCCAAAGTGCTGGTGAGTCATATATATGTACACAGTTTTTTCCTGCACTTCCTCTCTGGTTCCTGTGAGAGCTGCTGGACTGTTAAAGCGCTGACTTGTGTGTGCGCCGCAGCTGAACCCTCCCCCAGCAGCAGGAAAACCTTGAGAAAATCAGTTCCTACTGTAGCTAAGTTCATTCGAGACGTGCTTTGAAGTGGCTGAGTTGTCTGGGTTATGGTGTCATATAAGGATGAAACTGCAAGCTGGACACAGTTGTCTTAAGTTAGAGCTTTATTTGTAAATGTTGTAAACTGTGCTTACACCTCAGCACACATGTATCCAGGAGACTTTTATTGTAGTCAATACCATATTTTTGGCGGTCATTTCCTCTCTGCTGCCTGATTTCTCAGAAGTAGCCTCCCTCCTTTCTTTTCACTGTCTTTCACACACATACATTGCAATTTTTGGCAGCTTCTCTGGAACATGAAATCATGCCACTGGCTTTCATTGGTGGCCGAGGCTAGTCGGAGTCTTTGTCGCTGTGCCAAGGAGATATCTCTTCTTTCAAGTACGGCGGTGTCAGTCCAACAGCCTCACAGGGCCTTAGCATGTCGGCTTTTCTCCTTTCATCCTCCTCAGGCTCTCATGACCTCAGCCCCATAACTCGGGCAACTGGAAGAGGAAAGGCAAAAGAGTGGAGTTGTGGCAGATAGAAAGAAAAGTGGGAGTTCGAGGACAGCGAGGTTGGGGGTTTGGCTTGTCGAGAGGATGGCAAAGGAGAATGTGTCTGGTTTTGTAGGTGGGTGGCTGGGATTTGTGTCTCGTTTGGTACAGGGTTTTTTTTTCTTGATGCAGAAAAATGCGACCCATCCTCCCACACAGCCCTGCAGCTTGTGTAAATCAGGCCTCTTGGCTGGCATTGCATGTAAAACTTCCTGGTATGTGCTTGTTGTGTGTGGCCTGGCATTGCCCTCGACCAGCTCGTCTCTGAACCACGATCAGTTCCACCTTTATTACTGGCCAAAGACAACATTTCATCGCAGCGGAGCGCAACTGGCCCCAAAGAGCGGCCGCTACAAAGCACTTAAAAATAACAAGAGCAACAACAAAAGTATCAAGGTCTTTATTGACATGTCCTTCCAGAAATAAAGCCAGCAACTTTAAAGTTTTGCCAAAGGCATACAGCCATAAAAAGTATATCCTGTGTGGGAAGCTCCGTCTTTGACACACATACAATACAATCCTAAAATTAACATGAAACAATATGAAGGCCCAGAGGAGAGTGTCCCAGTCTTTTTCAACCCTGGCCCTCAAGTTGGCACTGTGGGAGAGCAGGCCAGACCAAACAGCCGCTGCATCTTAGTGCTAAGTGGCTTTTGGACTCTAACCGTGTCTGGCATCTCAGCCAGAGCTGCAGAGAGGGTGTAGTGTGAGTAAGAGAGAGGGATGATGGGGATATAGAAGGTACAAAAGTGCTGCCTGCAAGGAAGGTGTGAGTGTGTGCCTGAAGAAAAGAGAGAAGTGCACAAAAAGAAAGAGACGGATGAGTGTGATACTACAGGGCGACTGGCTCTGAGCCTGTGGCCAGGTTAGCTGTCCTACACACTCAGGTGCGTGCTCGAGGTCGTCCCGAGGCCACGGCAATGCCAGGAGGGTGTCAAACCGCAGAGCTTGTTGTAAAGAAGCTTCAATGCTGGATTCAACTGGCAGCTGCAAGGCCTTGTTTTCAGATCACTTCTAATACAGCATGTTAGCCTTCTTGGAGAGGATTACTGTGTGATCAGTGGGTGGGTTTGTTGCTGTGCCATATATATGGGCGTATTAGCTTCTACACTTTTTATCAGGAGTAAAAGGCTGGCACATCAGCTGGTGTTTCGATGAAGACAGCTGAATGACTCACTGTCTCTCTCATCACTTTCATTTTTCATGTCTCTCTGTTTTTCTTCACTCTCTGCAGAGACCTGAGTGAAGCAGAGAGGCTCTGTAGCAGAAAGAAGGAAAATTGCTATAGTTTTTCTCACTCTGCAGTCTCCAGAGTGTTTTGTTAGATTGCAGTGAGGCCGCAATAGCGATTGATTTGCAACGGCAGCTTTTGTTCAATACTGAAGGAGCTTTTTTTCTCCTCCAAGAGTTTTTGAAAAGAAATCTTTTCACAGCAGAGCCATGCAGATACAGGATATTGATAAGACAATTTTCTCTTTGCTTGGGCTCAAATGGTAAGACTGACATCCTTCCAGTGAAAGCCCACCACTGAAAGTCAATATTGGGTCACTCAAATCCAATCCATCATACTTCATGCCACAGCTGAGGCTGGTGTTGGAAATACAATAACTTTTTAGCCCAAAGGAGGTTTCTATGAACTTTTGAGTTCCAAAAAAGCTAAAAAAAAAATTGCATAGTTATTGTTGAGGTTGATGTAGAGATGCACTGTCTCTAACTGCTTTACTGTAACCCAAATACTGTAAGAGAGCTCACTGTGGTAAAAGCCCCTACTCATATGCATATTTGCACCAATTAACTGACTAATCATACTAATAACTAATTAGATATATTAACCATGCTCAAGTGCTGCTACTAATTAATATATTCATAATAACTCAAATGCTCTAAGAAGGCTCTCTGTGGTAAAATGCCTCACTTCTTGTGCATACTTGCATTAATATAATCCATTTACCCTACTCTTCTGCTGCAAGTAATTAATCTATTCACTGTAACTCAAATGCTGTGGTACAATGCCTCAGCTTTTATCTACCTCATGTACATCTGCCCACATCCTCGCATGTTTTATACTCTGATCATGTCTAGTCAGTATCCTTTCAGCCTTTGCCCATCTTGCAACCATACTTTCAATGCTCACAGAATTGTATACACAAGAAATGTACATAGTTAAATCAGAATTTTCCTACTTTATCAGTTTTTATTTGATGTTTAATTCCTGTATACTGAGATCAAAGCTACCTGGAGTCAAATTCTTTGTTGCATAAGCATATCCTGCCAATAGCTAAATCTGAGATAAAGAGCTTTATTTCCTCTTTTTTGCAATGACCAAACCATTTTGTTGGTTATTGGGTGTAATTACCCACGCCGATGAAATCGGCAGGGGGTTATGTAAAGGGTTCTGTATCTTTCTATCTTTGTTTGTTTGTTTGTTTGTTTGTATGTGTACAAGATAACTCCAAACGGAAAGTCGGATCTTCACCAAACTTTCAGGGAATGCTGGGATAGTGACAGGGAGGAATCGATTAGATTTTGGTGATGATCCACACACCCGTTCATTTTTTCTTGGACTTCGAAATTTTGAACACCATAGTAATCAATGGGAGCGTCAGTTCCTCGGTGGCGCTGCTTAGGCGTGGGTCTGCCGCCTCAGACGGCCATTCTAGTTTTGGATGATTAGCACCCAGCAATCAAATCAAGTTGTCAAAAAATGAAAAAACAAGATCAAAACTTTAGTAATGAGCTTTTGTCTATTTACTCGTGCAGCATGAGGGGTAATTTCCACACTCTAACTCTTTAGCTTCCTCTCCACCTGCCCCCTTGCCCCAAACACTCTGAACAAACATTTTAGAAACACCACAGCATGGAGGGAGGGATAGAAAGAGAAACTGAAAAAGAGAGGAGGAGCAGCAGGGAGAGTGGAGAAAAGCCTGTGAAGCTCGGTGCACTCGGGGGGCCTGCCTCTCGGGCTCTCCTTTCATGTTTGTGTACGCCTCAACTTGCTGATATTATCTTGGCTGCTCTTCCTGGCGGGGTGTCGGGAGAGGCTTCCACTGCGTCCAGGCAGGGCCTCTCTCACTATCTCTCTTTTTCTTTCTTTCTTCCTCACTTCCTTATGTCTCTGTCCCTCTCTCAACCACTCACTCTGCTTCCCACTTCACCCCCCCCAAAAGAAAGTCCCTCTCCTAAATCACCGCTCCACCACGTTTCACGGCACTCTGAGGCGCCCAGGATCCCACTGCGCTCGTTGCCATGGTCACTGGGAAGCTTCTTGTGTCATGTGGCTCAAAGTGAGCCGTCCCTGGGCCGAATTACCCAACTTTCAATGGGAGGCCAAATGACCATTATTAGACTTCACAGCTCAGGCCTCTATTTAAAGAGAGAAGAAAGGAGCCCTGGGGACTTCAGATGAGAGAGATGGAGGGAGAGAGAGAGAGAGAGAGAGGGTGAAGGAGAGAAATAAAGAAAAACAGAAAAGTAGAGAGGAGGGGAAATAAGAGGAAGGGTACTTAGGGGTTGTTACTTTTTATTTTTCCCCACCCTTGCATTGATTTTTGTTCTTGATCACGACTGTTATTTGAAAGTCAGACACCAGCCACAAGTAAAGCTCTCCTGTCTGTCAAACAGCGCCCAGAAAAGACGGGGCGGCACTGGATCAAAAGCGGCACTGTGGAAAAAGTAAATCTTAGAAAAGATAGGACCAGACATCCACCCACGTCAACCAAAGCCCTGTCTTTTCTCTCTTCATCTCCGTCTAAGCCTGTTGCTTTGTAGGGGAATGTGCCTGTGTGCGTGAGAATCCTCGCACCCTGCACCCCGCTGTGTATGTCAGGGCCATGTTGTCTTAAAGGCTCGGGGTCCGCAGCCTGGCACGGAAGCTGGAAACTGAAGCTCCTGGTCCCCACGCAGCTAATCTGATGCCTCTTCCTACTACAGATGATTCTTTTAGCGGAGGGTGAGGGGGTGAAAATGTCATCCTGCCCTTGTGGTTTAAACTTTCTTTTATGCTCTGCCAGGGAGGCAAGGTCTGGCCCGGCACAAGGAGACAGAAGAAGCGGATTGTGTGTAAATCTATGGGTGTGTGTGAGGGTGACATTGGAGCTGCCCATGCTCTGAAACTGTGACGTAATGGAAAAGAGAAACACGGAGAAAGGGAAGGGACGAAGAATGGAAATGCAACTGGAAGACAATGGAAGCGACATTAGTATTGTTTATATTAGAGACCAGCATAACAATTAAGTTTAGATTAGACATTTGAATGGTGGGTTAATGGTCCTAAAATTTTATTCTCTTCATTGGAATTTTCATTATCTACAAAAGCGCCTAAGCTAAAAGAAGTGAGATAAGACAAGGCACATTCTTCACTTGTGGTGTTTTCACACATGCACAAAACTTCTGGAAACTTTTCAAAACAAAGTGTGTTGCATGTGTGAACCTAGATAGCTGACTTTACCTGGACTTTTTTCTTCCAGTCCCCTTGTAAAATTTGTATATATCCAATGCTCAAATGCAGCAGAAAATTTAAGGAAAATTCACTGAAAGTGAGCAGGTGTGATTGCATCTATGTTACACAACCAGAGCAATCGTCACATAAGTAATTAGACATGTTCAAACTCATCTATGTGTGCCACAATGTCCTTTTTTACTTAATTTTCGAAACATATAGCACATTAAAATGCATATTCAGGTGCCCCCTCAAAACAAACCTGTGATGACATACTTGACTCAATTCTGAGCATAAGATCACAGAAGAACGACTTTATAAGTCTCAAAGCACACAGCAAAGCACATACTAAGGACTTTTATTGTCAAAAAATATCAGAAATATTGTGCTTCTCATTGAATTTACTTAGCTTTAGCACGGGTTCCTTAGAGTGCAGGAGCAACCGTGTTTACAGATGCTTCTCTGACGTCTCTGCCATTGTTTACCGCCGCTTCTTCGAATCGTCATGGACTTAAAAAAAGGAGTTATGAGTTCAAACATAAGCAGTTGGACAACAAAAGATGCAGCGCTTGGTTCAAGACAAACTAAGCTCATCCGTTGCAGCTCACACTGTGTTGAAGCCCCAGACCGGGGGACAGATACTTTGCAAAGTGAGTACACTAGCTGCATGTTGCTGTTATTATGCACAGTAAACTTGGAGAAGAGAAAATACACGTTTCCTCATTGCTATGCTTCACATTAACTTCTCTGATATTAACAGGGTTGGGTATTGTTTGTTTTTTTTCCAATACTGGTGCCAAATCGATACTTTTTAGAAGGTGCCAGTGCCTAAACGGTGCCTTAAAAGATATTTTTAAGAGAAAAAAAAAGTCATTTAAAAGTTGGTAGGTGAAAAAAAAGCTGTCTTGTTATTGTCAACACCAACTGTTTAAAAGACGTGTTGGGCTCTGTCCAGTCATCTGTTATCTTAGATTTATGTAGCATCTTCTTTTACACCTTGCTCTGCCTTCTGAGACTCCACCCACCCATGCGCCTCCCATTCAACAGGGAAAACTTCTCCCTTTAAAGGGACATGTGTGAATAGGAACTCAAAAAGATTTCAGATAGTTATAAAATGTTCTTTAAATTTCCTGGAGTGCATGTGTGAAAGTATCTTTTGTACTGCTTCATTATTCATAGATTGTGAAGTTTTCTTATTGCCACAGATCTTGAAAGAGGGAGGTGGAGATAAGGCAAAGGAAAAATGGTCAGGAAACAATGCATTAGGCCATCTGTAACCCCTCACATTGTTTCTGAAGTGAAATCAGTCATGTGAAGTGTAGCAAAAGATGCCTTTAAAGTCTTTGTTTTGAATAAGATTTAAGGTATGTTTTTCAATCTTCTTCTGACCATGTGTTTAATTCTTTAAAGTCTTCAAAGACTTGAGGCTTTGAAGTGTAACTCTAAAGGAAAATCCCATAGATTTCATGCATCATGTCCTTTTTCTAAAAACTGCATTAAAAAGTTGAATTTTCTTTTGTAGTCCAAGGAAAGCTCTTTGAAGTCTGATTAGATGCCTCAAATGATGTAATTTTAGTCAGCACTGGCCGGAGTCTAGACTACAGATTTTCAAATTAGAAATTAATTTTTGTGTCAAGCACATCAGACTTCTGAAGAATGCCAAAGTATTATAACTTAGATGCCAGGCTGCACTGTGGGAAGTGTAGTAATTAGGTATTCTTTTAGAGGAATATTGCATGTAGTTTGAAGAAAGTTTAAAAGAAGTCAATGACTCCCTGAACCTCCCCATGACTTAGTTTGATGTTTTTATCTGAAATGAAACAAGCAACCAAAGGTTAAGTCATTCTCCTGCGCCAGTCCTCCGCTAGGACCACTGCACAGCAGGGGAACAAGAGGTACAGCGAGAAGGAGGAGAAATAGGGGTTATAGGGCCGAGTCCTGACCTGCTCTGCCTTGTTTGCCCAAGGAAAGAAGAGACCACAGGCAGCAGCAGCTTCCCTCCACCAGCAGCAATTTAATATTGCAAATGATTGAAGCAAGAACAGCAACTTCTCTTTCATGCAAGCAGAGACACGGCCTCCTAAAGCAGCTTCAAGGCAGAGAGAGATTAGAGGAAAACCGTATGACTGCAGATGAATTAAGGGAAGGAGAGAAGCAGCCGTTTAGTGAGATGCCTCGGCTCATCTGAAGTCTCGGAATTTTGATTATGCTGCATTTTCACACTATAGCATCCAGTTTATACATGTTTACTGCTGTGGCGCTTCCAGTTTTTGCTGATCCAGAAAGTCTATAAATAAGATGTATAGCTTAGGATTTTGTAGCTTTTCTAAGTGTTGTGGACACTAGTTAGATCAGAGGATTGGAGCAATTGTGATGTTTTTGCCTTGAAAAGTGCCACAGTTAGTGATCCTAATCATCAGGAGTTACTAATAACATTTACTTAACTTTCTGTTATTGAGTAGTGTCTTTTTGTACTGCTACTTTTTTTTTTTTTAGCACATTTTAAAATCAGTACTTTTACTTCTACATAAACTGGAGTGTTGATGTCTCAGGGTTAAACATTTTTAAATTGATTAAACTCCATTCTGAGTGAAATGTTTTTCATTGTCAAATCTGGGGTGGGGGGGCAGCGTTCCCATCATGCCCTTGGGCAGAGTGTTTAGTTGTGTTAGGATGTTGTACAGTGATCCCTGCTGGGGTTCTTTTGGTCATTTTTCTCGTAGATTGTTTTTGATGTGAGCCACATTCACACCATGAGTAAAGTTCTCCACTTAGTCTGTGACTTCAGGTGCTCCTAGAGGATAAATAGTGCATATTCATCATCAGTATGCATTGCCTTGCTATGAGGTTGACCCTCTGCTTAGTTCTTGCATGAAGAGACCCACCTAACCACAGATTTTCAGGAGTTTTTTGATGAGTTTTTGGCACAAATGGAAGAGATGTGCTTGGAGTACAAGCACGGGTGCACAACGTGGATGTGATTCATAATTGATAAGACCTTTCCTTTCAATAATTGCTTGAAGCAACTGCAGGGTATCATTAGGGTAGTACACTCTCAAAACAGATGTGTTAAAAATAACACATCATGTGTTAATTTTTAACACACTGGCGTGTCTCTTTAAGGACAACACACTTTGTGTTACTTTTAACACATTCAGTGTGCGTGCACATTTAACACATGTTGTGTGTTAAGTATTTCAACACAAAGATGTGTTAAATATTTTTTTCAATTATCCTAAAATGCTTTTTTTTGCCTGTATGCTGAAACTCAAATAAATAAATAAATAATAATCACAAAATAACTGCTTAAAATTCAGGTCAGATTTATTTTATTTATTTTCAAACAAAAGTATATAATGTATAACAACATACAGTCTTGGTGAGTCTAATGTATGGATGGAAAATAAGCTTTTTAGACCATAACATTGCATTTTGTACTGGAGTATAGGTCTTTTGTACAAAAATGGTGACTGTAAAAGCTTTACCAGACACTAAATAAAGTAAATGCATTAGAAAAGTCAAATCATTCTCCAGTTGTATACTGACATTTGAAAGCACTAATTAAAAAATCAAACTGAAAAAACAGTTCAGCGTGAAAATTCACAGAATTTCAATTAATAGAATTCAACAACAGCGCAGTAGCCTACAAATAATTGATGCATCAGGTCATGCTGTCATTAAACTGCACAACCACAAGACAGGGGGCACCATGCACTTGTTGCATCCTCTAAGACATAACTGAAATTGACTTGTTCCAAAACAGCTTAGAACAGCGTGTCTATGGTGCATGTCAAACTGTCATCTTGAAGTGGAATGGTGACTTTGTCGTTCTTTACTGCAGTGGCATACGGAGTTGTTGTGCTGGGGTGTCCTGTACACAAAAGATTGGGCTGATGGACTGCTGCCTCAGAAGCTGGGGATGCTGGTTCCAGTCTGGAAAACAAAACATCAAATAGGGATGGCAATAAATCAATATTGATCATCTTTGTTATGATGGGTTTCATCAGTGTACAAAATGTGTTGTTTATATTCATGACAATAAGCAATATCTTTAATTAAGTCAAACTTCACTCAAAATTATGAAAATATTTAAATATATAATCCCAATGGTTTATTATCACTTTATTCTATCAAAAAGTAGATACGGTGTTTTTTTTTTTATATTTTGAAAATGAAAAATTTTAACATGTAAACGAGTTATTCATTTCTTAAGTTATGCATTTATTGAAGAACCCAACTGTCAAACACTGTAAGGGTCACATTAAGGCACCAAAGTAAAATTTATTCTCAACCTGTGTGAAACGCTGAATATTGATGCATACATCTCCCTACCATGCAGTCCACTATAATGATCAATTACCTAACCAAAGGTGATTTTCCATACCAGCGCTGACATTTTGATATTGAAAAATTCTTAAGTATGTCAAAGCAAAACCCTTTTCAACATTTGTTAATAGCCGAGATGGGATTCACTAATTCAAAAGTGTGAGACATTCATAGACAAAAACATCTTTCTTACCGGTCTAAGGTCCAAGGTTTAAGGTAGGGATGATTTTACACTGTATCTGGTCCATCCTTTGGCCCTTCCTAGAGGCAGATAGTGTGCCAGGAGCTGAAGAGCTCTGAAGCAAAGTGACTCTAAGCAGAACACCAAAGGCATACATGCAATTAGTGATTCCACCTCTGATCAATAAATTACTACCACAGAGAAAAACAGTATCCACAAGGATGTGCTGGAGAAATTTAGACCCATCAGTTTAAAGAATCACAATAACATTTTTTGTTTTTTTAGTGGTTCAGCACAAGTGGCGATATGAATCAAAGTACAAATTAATATATTCTGGCCCTATGGGATTCCCCTCAGATAATATTCCTATAATAAAAATGAATGGCACAGGCCATGTGCCCACCAAATAAAAACACATTAGACTGACAAGTCATTGTATCTGGTATACATAGAAGGCAACTTACCATTCTCTCTCCTTGGGGTCCTTTTCAAGTGTTGCCACTTTTAGGACTTTTGAAATGATGTGTCCTCCCCATATCCAAAGGTCCTCCTCCCCCGGAAAAATTTTTCCAAACTCTGCATCACACTGAAGATAGCAGATAACACAACAATATTAAAAAGGGAACCATTCCCATTTTACTTCTGTGGTCTAAGACAGTCCAAAAATATTAGTTAAAAATGAAAAAAAGAAAAAAAAGCCCTAAATCAAAATCTATTGTGCTTCAACGAGGAGAGCACATTTGAGTATTTAAAAGAAAATAAGGATTTTTAGTAGGCTATGGTGGGGGACTGGCTAGGGGGTATCAGGGTGTGCTCCCCAGGAGAAAAAAATTTAAAGTTAAAGGCATCAATCTTGTGCAATTTCAGGGCAAAAAAAAAGTCAAAATTGCAACAGGCCACATAACTATCTCTCACTTTAACTTCAACTAATCTACACAAAAAATGTGTGCCAGACCCTTTATTTCCTGTTTTGTTTACATGATTATGCTGGAATCACACTTTTTTAATGTTTGTCAGCCTAAGTAAAAAAACAATGTGTCAAATTATCTAATTAAATAATAAATGGAGTTACTTTCTTGCTCAAGTTCATATCCTGGAAAGATCAACACTGCTTATTCATCTTTGTTTAATGTCCATTTGATAAATCTAATTATAGACACAGAAATGTTTACTGCAGCTGCATCTCTTACTGATGAAGGAATATAACAGGAACAAATGACTTAAATCAGTGACTGTTTCATTCAGCTGTTGCTCCACATCTTTAACCTGACAGCTACTCTCCTTCCCTCTACCTTACTCAGGCAAAAGGGAGATTATTTATACCCACTAATTATCAATAGTAACTAGGGTGTGATGAGATCAAAACGCCACAAGATTTCTCGTCGCGGAAAAATCAATCTTGCAAGATCAATATTGCGCAGATACTTGGAACAGCAGCTCTCATTACAGAAAACAATACCAAACTGGAAGTTATAAAAGATCACAAACATGCCCTGGACACTATAAAACTGTTGGTGAGAGAGCAAATGAGGAGACGGAGCTGATCCAGTATCCATTAAGATGACCGTTCTAACCACCCCCTCGCGTGCGCTACTTGGGCCGCACATGATCCACCTATGCATCATCATAACGATGTGAATTGATGAAATTCTGCTGGTGAAAGCCTGTGCAGTCTCCATGAGGAGAATACAGCGTTTATTTAGTTTGTGAATGTGCGCAGACTCGCTCGTAGTGCCGCTATTTGTGACTTTGTAACTTTGAGTCGCAGCTTCGTCATGTCTCCTTCTTGTCTCACCGTCTGTCAGTCACACATCCATCAGCTGTTGGCTGTCCATATCATCAGTCAGAATCTTAACGTGTACCGCAATGGGTCTGCATACTGCAGCAGTAAACTTAGCAAAACAAACTCTGTTTGAGCACCATAGAGTCCACTGTTAGCTCCAAAAAGCGAAGTTAGAGCTTCAGTTAAACGCGCCCTGTTTGTTGTATGACAGCAGACAGAGACACACACTCACTCACCACCAACGCACACACATAAACACACACACTCATCTGTGCGTCGTGTCCAACACTGTTAAAGCTCATATGAGAAAAAAAGACCACAAAACGATACAATAATCTATTTCTTTAAATTACAACGTGTTAATGACTTAAAGATTAATTTTGAGTGTTTTAAATATGGATGTCCTTAAAGAGGATGAAAAATAGTTTGATTTTACTGATGCAGCTCTTTATATTTCAGTCTGTTGTAAACAGTACTTAAATTCCTTTTAAATAATCTAAATGCTTTTATTATATATAATTAAATATAATATTAAATATAGTAATTGTAATTGTAGTGATGAGTGTATAGTGTAGTAAATGAAAGATTTTGTAGACTTTTAAAAATGAAAGGTTTGATTTAAAGAGCATTAAAATGTACAGTTTGAGTCAAAGTTAGACAAAGCATACTCATACAGCATTAATAGCCTATTCAATACCTAATTCAAACATTTTTTAATAGATCTGAATGTGTTGCAATTATGACTTTCAGTTGTATAAAGGACATATATCCACCCCTTCTTTTTTTTTCCAAAATTAGAAAAAAGTGTAAAATCTCATCTCATGTTGCATGGGCCCAAATCTTGTCTCGTCTCGTCTCGTCTCATCTCGTGAGATAGGTGTCTCGTCACACCCCTAATAGTAACCCATACTTCCTGTAAAGTTGAAAGTCTGACTGAAGCTCTGAGCTATCTGGCCAACGTGCGAGAGTCAGTGAGACAGCGGGAGCACGCAAATGTATAGCGCAACACGTGTACCAATCCTGCATAGACATTAAAAAAAAAGAGGCGTGTAGAGGAAAGCCTGTGTTTATGCTTAAAGGCTTCAGAGTTTCCTACAACTTGTGTGAGTGTTTGTATACAGTACACAGCCTTCCTCCACGCTGTTCACCCAGAGTTGTTTATCCGCTGCGTGTGCACCACAAAGAAGCTCGCGTGCGTGAAGATGGTCTCAGCCTTATGAAAAGGCAAAATAGGTGTGCCAAATTAATCTACAGCAAGAGTAATTAAATTATGGCGGATAAAGGTAAATGGGAAAACACTAGAAGGGATGCCAACCTGCTGACTGAAACTCCCAAATAGACACCAGCACTGGGGAAAAAATAACGAACAGAAAACAGAAACTACACAGAAGAAAAGCAGTAAAAAAACATTGAAAGCGCATTAGTCCAGTGTTATACCTGTCTGTGTAACATTAAAACACGACGGTCAACAGTCGTACTCCCAAAGGTCCTAGTTTGGTCATAGTTATATAAGAAAAATGTCCGTTAAAATGTAAACAGTAAAATGGTGGCGATAACAGACTGTGGTATTGACTTTAACTTAACTAGCTAAATGTTAATTGTGACCAGGTTTCATGCCGACTTTACTAAAAGGAGCGGTTGTTAAGCCGACTATAAAGTCCCAAATTGAACTTTACATTGTGTATTTTTGACAGTAAGGTAGAAATAAAATTAAAAATCAACCAATGAAGTTTGGCGATGTAACATTAGCTAACTGCTAGGCAGCCCTGTTGAACGCAACCTAACCTTCATCATGAATTTCCTTTAAAAAACAATTTAGTTGGTGGATTATATACATGCTAAATTTACCCTAACACCTTATATTTTGATGATATGTATCTAAATAAAGTAGAAATGAATACTTACTGAGTTGTTGGGGAGCAGACCAAGTGAAACAGCCTCCTTAACAGTCTCCTTTGTCTTCTTTGTCTCTTAGGCGCCCCCTTCCCGCCACTCAAAATAACACAAATTGTGTTAAACTGTCTAACACATGCACTCAAAGTAACACAAATTGTGTTAATCTAACACATGCAGTGTGTACAACTTCTTAGGCTTTTTTTACACATCTTGTGTTAAAATCCACAAAAAATGTGTTATGCATGTAATAACACATTTTTTGTGTCATTTTTTTAACACATCAGACAGCCTGATTTAAGCTGCAGGCTCAGTTCAGACAGGTGCAATCATCGGCAGTGACGTTCTGAAATGGTTTTTGTTTCATTTGACAAATCTTTTGGTCTGAACTGGACTCAACACTTATGCCTTTAAAGGGAATATTGTGACTATAGTGACTCTTCCTAATTTGACACTATAAATGACAGCAAATGGTTGTTTAATTTAAAGACTGATGAATCAAAATAGTCCCTAACATTAAAGCAAAAACAGTACTCTCAATATGAAATACTATGTCAGTTGTAGGAATTAAAAAGATAAGGGTTGCAAAGTTACTGTAACATGTCTGCAGGCTTTCTATATTCCCAAAGGTTGCAAATAAAACCTCTTCAATAATGTGCCAGAAGAATTATGTCAGGAAGCGTTGGACTCATCTTTACTCAACTCCTAAGTTTTTAACCTTAAAACATGGAACTGATTTAACCAAACCCTCTCATCAGTTTCATCCAAACATGTTTAGACACAAGGAGAATAAACAGCCTTTTAAATGTAATAGTATTCCTGTCCTTCACTGGAAAGCTTGTTTATTTTTCTGTGACTCACAAAGGGCCAGGGCCCAAAACCGGTAAGAAAACACCATGGGAGGGACGGAGAGGAAAAGTGGAGGAAATTTAATTAGCAGTTGTCCATTCCTGTAGCCCCGGCGCTTGGTCTCAGCAGGGCAAAACTGTGGGCAGCGCAGGGAGAAACGACTAAAAGGCTTGTTGATAAGCGGCAGCCTTCTGAGTCAGTGCATTTGCATCTGTGTTCATGTTTGTGCAAGTGTGCGCGCCTGACGCCACAAGACATCAAACTGTGGAGGGAGACAGGAAACGTTCCCTGTGGTGCACAACAAGACAGACATGTATATTTAGAAAAGATGTTTAAATTCCCAGAACTTACCCAGAACTGTGACCCCTGTGCATCAGACTCATTTATAATTTATCATCTTCACAACATGCATTAAAAAAAAAACAATGTTCTGCTTTATCAGCATCGTATTATCCTGATGCATGAGTGGGAAAAGTAAGGGAAGGTTATAAAGATGGACGGATTTGATTTTAAGCTCATGAAATTCATAAGGCTTCAGCAGAAATCCTTCCTCATGGCCAAAGTACAATAAGCATTTTAAGGTGTCAGCACAGTAATCTTTACTTGTTAAATCCAAAAAGACAATTAGTGTTTTTTTCAAGCAAGCACAGGCTGTCTGAAGGTCTTTGGCTTTGTAGTTGGTAGACTGTTTTACTGTTTTCCACTAAAACACTAAAGGTGTTGCCATTAATATTTTTTTCCAAACCAGTACTCCAGCACTGGTTTTGTTAAGATGTATTTTTAATTATCAGCATGCTTTGCTATAAAACATTAAATCCGAAGAAACCCTCTGAAACAGTGACTGCAAATTGCAGTGTTATGAAAGGCCCATTATCAGGAAGATAAAATCTATTTAAAAAGGGCCACTACAACAAAAGCTTTTCTCACATGAGTCTGTTCCAAACAACATTTCAACAGTCATCCTTTTTCTGCCAAGTTTCATGAGAGCCCTGCCAGTATGTTTTTGGTACTAAAGCCGACCAGCAGATAAACACATCTGCTTACTTCAACTTCTTGTAGTGATTTTACTGCCAGAGCTTTTAGAAGCATCATGCATTAGCTTTACTGAGGCAGAGGGACCGAGAAGCATGTATCCATGAAAAAAAACAGTGAAGCTGGCAGTGTGGGGGCATGTTGGGTTCAGGAAGGATTCAGGAACATGAGGACTTCTTGTTGCTTAAAGCTCAAACCCATCAAACTTTCTGCTGCATTTACAGGATCACCATCATTCACTACACGCCCAAGTGATGGTACACGATAACAGAGTGCTATTATACATGCAACATGTAACTAAATGAAACATGACTTTGTTGGGGAATTAGACATTACTGTGTCACTCCCAATCAGCAGTGTAGCAGCTACAGTTTGCCTGTCATTATAATCCAACAGCAATAAAGGGTCATGTGGTCTATGAAGACTTCAGTCCTCTGCAGAGCTTCACACAGTGACCGTTTAACATTGCTTCCTCCTGTTTGTGTGGAGTAAACATTAAGCATTGTAGGTTAATAAACCAGGTGTGAAACACTAACATATCATCAGAAGCATCTACACCGCCCACAATATAGCATAGGATTCAGTTCAATTATTATAAAAACAGTGTGAGAGATGTTCTCCTTTTTAATTTCAATCAATTGGAATTTTACCTACGACAAAGAAAATGTGAAATGTGTTTCAAAATACCAGTTTAATATATTTTTTAAAGCAGATATGTTCTGTTCTACACATCATGCAAGCATCTGTGTAAGTCTGTCTTATTTAAAATAAGAGACATCAAGTCATCATACAACAGTTCATATTGAATTTGTAATGGACTAAATTATGAGCAATTAGATATTTTTCAAATTGTCCAGCTTGAGTTTAATCTATCAAATATTGTGTTCATTATAGTATAGAATAATTTACTGCTTGTTTGTTGAAAAATGCATAAGTTGAGGAATTTAAAAGAGAATCATATATCAAATCGCAATGGCAAAATTGGAGACAAAAAATTACATTTTCATCCAAATAAAAAAGCATTTAGCTTAATTTAATTTGATTACAAGGAAACTAGGTACTGTATATTGTTTGACACAGACTTTAGATTCGGGATCACAAGAAAAGTCATTTCAAAATAATCATGATAATCATGTAACCAAGATTATTTCCCAGGCTATATTGTGGTCTCATGATGGCAATGGTGATGATTTATTGTTTTGTTGCTTTGGTGATAATGATATAAACAATAATAATGAAACCAAGCTCCTTACAAACAGTGCATTGCCTCCAGCTCTCCATGGCAGCACCTGTGTTTAATCGGACACTTAATGTTGTTCCCTCCTATGCTCTAAAACAGGGGTGGGCAACTGGTGGCCGAGGGGCCACATGCGGCCCACCACCTCACTCAGTGCGGCCCCCCCTAAGTCATTTTTAAATACCAGTAAATTGTAAACTTTAAGGGAAAACATAAGTAAACATAACTAAAACAGATTTATTTTAACAGAAGTTTGTGATAAATATCAGGGTCAGCATAGGTTAAGGGTTAGAGAGACGCTTTATCTGGGTCTCATGATGAAGGACAGTGAGTGTTCCCTTCTCTCTGTCTCACACTCTCTCTGTTTCTCTGTCTCTCTCTCTCTCTCTCTCTCTACTCTTTAAAGGGGTCGGCTCTTTGCCAAGTTCCACTGCCAGGACCCCTCAGATGTGCCCCCTCACACACACACACACACACACACACACACCCATTTTGATAGCACAATTCACTTGTATAATTCTGGTTATGCAATGGTGGGTGAATAGCCACCCCACATTGTGCGCTGAGTTGGGAAAGATGAAGTGAAGAATAGAAAAAGAACAATCAGAAAACAAAGAAGCAGATCTTTCAGACTGGACTGTGAGATCTGAAGATTTAAAGAGATGCTGACTCAGAAAACTGAGACAGATATTAAAAGCATTATTTCACAAAACCTCTAACTCCTCGGATGTGTTATTTCAGTCCCCTTGACAGTTCTGTTTTTTAAGCTGATGTTGTCACTTTTCAAAGAGGCTTTTCACACTTATTTAGAAGACAGCCTCTTGGTGAAAAACCTCTGTCCTCGACTTAAATTGATTCACTGAGCTGTGATCTGGTTGACTTTATCTGTGTTTATTCCACAGATCTGCCTCACATTGTAGGGAGTCAAAAGTACGGAAAGATGACACTTCACCCATGGGAACTGATTTTCCTTCTGGAAACACAGGGTGACACAGTGGGACAGATAGTCATTACATACTGCATGAGTGTATGTGTGTACGGTCATGTACATGATGTACACAAGAGGCAGGGTCAGGGATCAGTGTACCTGGGGCGGGCCTCGTCATTGTCCGATAGTGAGGTCATTACATTCGCCCCAAATCTCCCTCTGTATGCCCTGCTGGACTGGTGTGCAGCTTACCCACAATCCCCTCTGTTTGTCCATATTGGGGCACTGTGCCAAAACCCAACCTATAACCCCGTCTGTGAACACGCCACAGATAGCGTTCTGCATCAACCAGCAACCAGTAACCGGTATGCCAGTGAGGTAGGGGGAACAACCAGAGACACTAAAGACTACAGACATGAGGAGTACAGTCAAGCCTGTGGTTTTAATTCTCAGATAACTGAAAATGTCCAGAAAATTTCAGGACATTATGACCCTTTTTCTTTCTGTGTTGCTTGTTACAGCAGGAGTTTTTCTCTGTAGGAAATCCTTGTGGTGCTTTTTAATATTGGGATAGATTTCACCTTGTGTTACACATCAGTCTTTGGGGTTTCGGATACAAAGTTGAATAAAAGTTAGTACATGCATCCATTGGATACTTTGCGTTGCTAGTGTTTCTTCAGTGACGATCTTTTATTATAATTCTCAGCTGCTCGCCTCTTAAGAAAAAACAGCTCATTTTCTCCATGTAGGTATCCCTACATGCTATGATATGCATTGAAGCTCATGTGTTGCTCAGCTGCCAAGGTCAAGCTCGACGGCATTTCTTTTGTCTTGGCCTTTTTACACCTGGTTAGAAAGGATGAAGGATATTATCGGCCTGATATCGGTATTAGCTAAAAAAGACAAATATCGGTAGATATCAATATCAAAAATTTCTGCCAATATTTATTCCCCATATTTTGGGTGTGCTGCTGTGGTTTGTGCCGTGTCATTCAACTTTTCTCACTTACATGGAAATGTTCCATTTCATGAGAGTTTCAAAGATCAAGTTGACTGATTTTAAGAACAGTCTTGAGTTAGCTTTTAAGCTAAGCTATGAAGACTTCCCACCAAACCGTTTAGGAGACGATTTTTGTTGCACAAGAAATTGCATCAATATAGTAATTTTCTTTGCAGAAGTGACTAGTGACTGTTACAGATTGTGTGTTAGACATTGAGCTGTTTTACCAACAGAGTGATGCAGGACCCTAAGGCCCTAAATAAACCAGTCTGTGTTCACTTTCTGTCCTAACCTCTTATCTGCACTGCTCACTGAGAGCCTCAAGTGATTCTTCCCCCATGTTTACTTTCGTTAGCCATCCCGTTTACATGAAGGTGGCTGAATGGGGAGAAACATGGCCCCCGTCCCCCTCCACCTCCTTCTCCTCCTTCCCCAGTGTGACACGCAAGTGGATTTTTATGTGCTTCATAAACAATTTTTATGCCGCTCAAGAAACGGGCCTCAGATGTCCCTGGACTTGTATAAAATGCTCCAGCCGGGGACTTAACTACATTCAAATTAATATTAAAGAGGAATATGGGAGAGTTCAAACGTTCAGGGAGGTGGAGGGAGGAAAGAGGAACAATGAGTACACAGTCACTAGAGAGTGATTGGACTTAGTTTTGCCTCTTTTTAACCTGCAATTCAGGAGTTGCACTTTAAGGAGGGAGGGGTTAAAGTGTAAAATATAAGAGGGAGTGGATTCCTGTATGATGATACTGCACGAGTTAGTCTTAGATGGGTTATCAAAGCCTAGATTGTGGCCTGTAAATGTTTTTATGGAAATCAATTTGTGTTTGTAGAGATAGGAAAGATATTTAGATTCTATTTTGCCATTTGATTATTCATCACACAGTGAACATGATCACAGACAAAAATATTGTGACAGATTTACAGTCTGCCAGTGCCAATCAAACAGTAGGATATCTGTTAGATGGTGAGTAATATGTATAAATCAAATCTGTAATTAAAATGTCAAGTTAAAACAGATGACTTCATTTGCAAAAAGCACACGAAGTACAGTAGAATAAACCAGGAGGAGCATACTTTCCATTTCTTTCCCCAGGCTGCACGAGCTCACAATCAGATGACGCACAGCCGCATTGAAAACTTGGATTTTATTTTAGCTGAATGTAAATAATGTCTTGGCGCACTTGAGAGAGAGCAAAGGAGGGAGCAGGGGGACAAAAAGAAGAGGGCAACCACATATAAGAAAATCCATGGGAGAAAAGTATGCCTTTATCTTTTAATAAACCGTAAAGCTAGGAGGCAACATGAAATTACAGCATAATAGCAGAGGAGAGTCTTCTGAAGACTTAATTGCCTTAATTATAGCAGTGTGGAGAGAGAAGGAAAGAGGGAAAGAAAAGCATGAAGAGGAGGAGAGGAAGGGAAGTAGAGGAGAAGAAAGTAGGGAGGAAAGTGACAAAGGTGCAGGAGCTACATGATACAAGTGTAGTCCAGGTGTTTCTGCCTGTGCATGAACACATAACCCTTTCTTTCTCATGCATATTCATGCATATTGTTTGAGAGATGCCCACCCTGTATGTGCATGTGTGTGTTTATATGCGAGTCTTTGGTTCACGTGATTGATGAAGTGAGCTCTATGTTGAGAAAAGTTTCTTTCAGACCAGTGAAAACATCTCTCCCTCAGATCTTACAAGCTGGCAGGCTCACTTAGCAATGCTAAACATAGCTTTCATTTTCCTCTGTGTCTAGACTGAGTTCTCAGTACTCTCTGCTGCGGTTTCTGTTCACTCAGGGGAAGATTGAACCCTAATTCTCATGCCTGCGAGCCAGGGGGAAGTTTGTTTAGCCGGAAGTATTGGGAAGTACCTGTGAAAGTGCCCTCAGAGCGGAGCTCAGGTTAAGAGTTCAGCTGATTTTTGAGGATAGTTGAATGATGAAATGCTCAGAGATCATGTTACGACTGGTTGAAACAGGGGTGTTTAAACTGTTTTACTGAGGGCCACATACAGAAGATATGAGGACGACAGGCTACTTTGATAAAGCAACAACTTTAGTAAACACAATTGAATGTAAGGTAAGATATACGAGGTAATTTGATATATTTAACGAAAATAACAGGTTGCCTCAAAGCTTTCCATTGATGGCTATAAAGGCAAATAGCCAATCAATGTTGAGGATATTTGGGTGGCAAGTCATATTTCAGAGGCCTGTTCAGTTGGATCCACCCTTGGTCAAGATGAGAACTATGCTCCGTGTAAGAGACAGGGGATTTTTGACTTTGCATCTACATTCAGACAAAAATTCATAAGCAAACTGCATGAAGCTACCAAACCTACTAGATATAGGAGAGTTTGTGCTTAAAGATGACTAGCATGATATGCTTTGCACATCAGACACTGAGAGAGAGCAGATAGCAGAGCAAACAAGTGCATGTCAGGCTGCTGTTTAATGCCATAATCCCTGTGTCTTTGTTCATCAGGGTGTTATGAATCAGGACGGTATTATTTTGGTTGTCTGTAAGTATATCATTTATGTTGTCAACTCAGTTCAGTCATAATGTTTTCTTCTTAAGGCGCTTGTCTACTGAAATAACAACAATTTTGCACAATGTCCAAAATAAAATCAGGATCAATTTTTAAAGCCAATATAGGCCAATATACAACTGATAGAGGCCTATATTAACAGCCGATATAGGTCAACATGTACAGCCGATATAGGCCAATATTTACAGCTGTTATTGGACAATGTTTACAACTGATACAGAACAATATTTACTGCTGATATGGCCAAGGTTTACACCTGGTATAGGTCAATATTTACAACCAATATAGGCCAATATACAGCTGATATAGGCCTATATTTAACGCTGGAATAGGTCAACATTAACAGCCGAAATAGGTCAACATATAGAGCCGGTATAGGTCAATCTTGACAGCTAATATAGGACAACATGTACTGCTGATATAGGCAAATGTTTACAGCCAGTATAGGTCAATATTAACAGCCGATATAGGCCAATATTTACAGCTGATATAGGCCGATATTTACAGCTGATATAGGCCAATATTTTCTGCTGATATAGGCCAATATTTACAGCTGATACAGGACAATGTGTACAGCTGATATAGGATAACATTTTCTGCTGATATAGGCCAATATTTACAGCTGGTATAGGCCAATATTTACAGCTGATATAGGCCAATATTTACAGCTGATATAGGCCGATATTTACAGCTGATATAAGCCGATATTTATAGCTGATATAGGCCAATATTTATACAGCTGATATAGGCCAATATTTACAGCTGATATAGGCCAATATTTACAGCTGATCTAGGCCAATATTTACAGCTGATATAGGACAATGTTTACAGCTGATATAGGATAACATTTTCTGCTGATATAGGCCAATGTTTACAGCTGGTATAGGTGAATATTAACAGCCAATCTAGGCCAAAATATATTCTGCCAATATAGGTCAATATTGACAGCCAATATAGGCCATTACATACAGCTACAGGCCAATATTTACAGCTGATAAGGGCCAATATTTAATACCATTATAGGGGAATATAAACAGCCCATATAGGCTAACATATACATCCAATATAGGACAACATTTACTGCTGATAAAGGCCAATATTTACTGGTGATATAGACCAATATTAACAGCTGATATAGGCCAATATACAGCTATTACAGGTCAATATTGACAGCCGGTAAGGCCAATTTTTACAGCCGATAAAGGCCAATATTAAAAGCCCATATAGGCCAATATAAACAGCCGATATAGGCCAATATTTATAACAGATATAAGACAATATTTACAACTGTTATAGGCTAATATTTACTAAAGGTATAGGCTTATGTTTCAGCTAATACGGTTGATACTTGACAACTAATATGGGCTCATATTTAATGCCAATTTAGGCCAATACTTGCATCGGTACAGGCCAACATTTACATCCCTTTATGGCTGATTTGTACAGTTGATTTTGGAATTATTTACAGCAGATATAGGCTGATACTTACATCCAATATAGGGCAATATTTAAACATGATTACAGCAGCTGTGGGACAGTATTGACAGCCAATATGGGCAGATACATCAGAGGATATATCAGTTGTAAATATCTGCAGAAGTGTTCATACCTGTTCACTGAGAATAACTTATTTGTACTGAGCACACTAGTTGTAGGTTCCATTCCCGATCTTGGTGCTGTTTTTTGAGCTACTTCCGCCACTCTCTCTCCCCATATTTTCTGTCCCTCTTTAGCTGTCCCATCTAATAAAGGCCATAGGCTCTGCTAAAGTCCTCTATAAAACAAAAACAAGAAGAAAGAGTGTCTTACTTCCAGACACTAAACATCTTGAACTAAGATTATCAACACTCAACCCTTTATTTCATTAAGACTTTGCCTTTCTATATATGTATAGGTATACTGGAGAAAACTTCTTTTTCCTGCACTTTGATTCAGAAGAGGAAATATTTCCAGGTTTCTTCTTTTCACTAAGGTATCACAGCATTCATCCTTGAGATATTGGATTCCTGAAGTGATAACATCTATGTGTCTGTATCTCGTCTTTTTATCATGAAGGAGATGATTAAAATGTCATCTGGCTTCGACTTAACCCTGGATAAGCTTAATGAACAGACGCTCTTGAACACATCTGTTTAATCTCTATGAAAGTGCTATGAATGAAAGTCTCCAGACTCTTATTCATCTTTTTGTGAAGTTTGCAGTGGAGCACTGAGTCTCAAGTGGCTGTCATTATATCTTGATATTCTTCTTTGAACAGTGAAGTAAACAGTATTATTCCAGTTTTTATGCTCCTGAGAGGAAAATGAAAACATTTGAACAGTCTTAAGTAAGAAGTTTAAATTCTTCTGTTGTTGTCCAAGGTTGTTGTGTGTTTTAGAGAGTTTTGGAAGGAGATATGTCATGATTTTTAGGAGAAACAGTTTGCCTGTGGCTGCATTTTTGTTGTTGTCAGGCAAGTCCCTGCACTGCAGCTTGGGCCTGCCTGAGTGGAGATTCTTTAGGAGGGAGATCTCTTTCTTCTCAAAGCGTCTTACCGAGAGCTATTAATTATTAACCGGGAGAGCTAACATCAAAGGACCAGACTAGTGCTGAATTAAATGGGGGCTGGAGCCTGGCAGTGTGGAGCTGAGAGAAAAACTGGGTGAGAGGGAAAAGCCGCGCAAGATTTTCTCTGCACTCGCTTTTGAACTTTCCTAGTACAAAAAAAGTGAGAGAAGAAAGAAAAGGAGCGATGTTAGTTTATGTAAAGGAGGCAGGACGAAAGAGAAAGTTTTCAGAGTGTGTATAGTGTGTCATCTTTTTTTTAGTGTTTTAGTGTTTGACAAGGCTTTGGTGCACTACTGGGAAAGATTGAATCAGTTTGCAGGGTTAATTAGTCTTTGATGAGCTCTGAAAGTCTGATTCATAAACATCTTATCTGTGGATTAAACCAAGAGGAAATCTAATTCAGACACAGCTGAAACACTTCACTGGCTCCCTGGGTGTGTGTATTTTCCTGAAGCTGATTTACACTTGAAGCTGAATTAACAATGTGGAACAAATACCGGCCTTTATATTAAATCTCTCTTGTTGGTGTAGTTGTGTTCCCCTCCCTCTGTGGCTCGTCCACACAGCAGCACCTCCTAACATACCTGCAGGCAAGACAACCTGGGCTATTATTATAGACATCAAGTATGATCTATTTTTAGCACCATTATTGACTCTGTTATCAGCAGATATTGATTCTGAATAATTCAGATAGTGTGCTTATTCTTCTTACATTGAAATAAGACAGAGCTAATACCACTTGAAACAATAAAAGTATGTTAAGTGGAGATGGTGGTGTTCAAACTTACCTTTGCTACACATGTTATGTCTTAGAAATTAATCATTAACCTCTTTATAAAGACTCATAGTAAACCCAGGGAGTGGGGAGCGTAATGTAAGAACAGTATGGCAAAGGAAATAAGAGATACTGTAACTAGTCAAGCTATTTTTGTGTATGATACAATTTAAAACTGCAAAAGCTCAAATAAATAGGACAAAAACTATCATCAGCTGTATAACAATTTAAAAGAACAGCCATTCGATATGAGGTTTAAAGCAGCAATGAAAAGATGTTCCCGATCATCTATCTCTCCATTCAGCTAAATGCCCATTTAAATTGCATTTAACAGACTAGTCTAAAGAAGAAAAAATACTTGGAAGACATTCAAATTTCTCACAGGGTCATTGTGTCAGTGGGTATGATGTGAGACTGAAATACTCTGTCGAGCATGGCTAAAATTAGCAGCTAGCTCTGCCAACCTTTGGTTCATCTTTGTAGATTGTGCTTTGATATGTGGCCCTTTTTCACTTTGGTTGAGTAGTTATACGTGAGCACAACCCTCAACAGCCTACCACTTTATTTCCATTTTCTACCTCTAAAGCTGTCATACGGTGCAGCTCCTACTACACAATGACTGCTAAGCTTCTCATGTTTAAAAAGCATAGCATAGACATAATATCTGTAGATGCCTCATTGACTGGCTGGCAGGCGACGACCTCGCTCTGGCAATATGGCCGACACATTGAGGTATCACGGCTGCAAACACAGTGGCGGGAGGCTTCGTTGCAGTTTAAAAGAGGATTGGGATTTCAAGCCTGTGTTTATAAGAAATGATAGGTAGTTTAACAGACTCATAAATCTTGCGTCGTCTAATTTGATATATGAATTTAACTGTTTAATTGCATGCATGCCTAGCAAGAAACGTCTCCAAACTTGTGGAAGATTTTGATTAAAGCGTGTTCAATATTTTTGAAGTATTCAAAATAATAATTTCTACATGGATCTTGAAAATCATGCTTAATAAACAGCCTTTACAAGAGAGACTGATAGTAACGCTTTAACAGAGAAACTGATCCAGGCTATTTTGTAATTTTTTTCTTTTTTTCTCTTTAAATAGCAAAGTTCTGTGGTTTTTTTTGTTTTGTTTTGTTTTTTTTTTTGAGGCCACCACCTCACATTGAACAGCTGTGGCAAAGTTAGGTGTGTTATGGCAATAATGGAGCAAAGAGAAAGACACAGAACCAGAGTACACGTTGAGATGAAAGTCTGCACTTAATCCTTTATTTTAGACCATCCCCCACCACAGGCAGGTAACGACCAACTCAGGGAATAACTTCACTCATGGTGCCAAAGTGTTTAAAAACAATAATTCACCAGAAGCATGAGCAAAAGCATCCCAGTAGAAATCACTGTAAAACAGGAAACATCTAAAACACTGCCCAAAGGCATACTGGGAAAACTTAGTCCCCCAGATTGGAAATGGCAGTAGGCAAAGTCTTAGCTTAGATAATGTGACTCTTTACAGAGTTGACCTAACCCTGGTGAATCAACACTGTCTAACTACTCCTACACTGAAGACTATTTCACTCATAATGGAGTTAAAATGACACTTCAGGAGTTTAGTGTGCTGTTGATCACAGCTTTAAACATTAAACAAGTTTTTTATTGAAGTAATCCACCTTTATGCTGATGGTTTTGTTTATTTTTGTAGCTCACAAAGACACAGCAGTTTTAATTTCAGTCAGTCTCAGACCAACCAAAATTTCCTCACAGGAGATTTTAATTCAAAATGGCACAAATTCGGTAAGATGTAGTTTGGTGTGATCACTGGAACAAAGCATTGTTTGAACAATAAGTAAGATGAGAGGAAGGAGAAGATGTGTGACCCATGGCATAAATATGAGTTTGAAAGGGGCTTGCAGAGCACAGTTACAGATTCCTCTGTCTTCCCTCTCAGCCTAAAGATGCAGGAATGTGCTGGGAGTCTCGTCAATGAGTGTTGTTATGTTGGAAATGAACATTATTAGTCTGGCCCTCACACCCCACCTCTGCCTCTCTCATCTCTCCCTGTCTTTGTCCTCTGTAAGTGCCCGCTGACTGCTCCTCTGACACTCTCCAGCCTCTCCAGCAGAGTCATAGCACTGTACATTGTCACTTTGATCTTCACCCCCCCCACACACACACACCCCTTCTTCCCTCCAGTTATGAAGAGTGCTGGCAAGAACCCAAGGGCACTTGATAATACCAGGATATGATCCTAGCTGCGCTATTTTAGATCATGTAGTGCAGACATCAAAACGCTGTCTAAATAGGGCACCATGAATCGAGCTGGGTGAGAACGGGTTGTAGAGCAACGCAGGAGTGATAAAGAAACTTTATTTTTTTCCTCCCCCTGTAGAGGGGAAGCCAATTTGGATTCTGCGAGGAGATACTCAGGTTCTGCAGATCCAAGCATTTCCTTTATCTTTTGCCTTTAGCAGAAGTCTTCAAAAGAGCTGTGTGCTGCTGACTTTCCCTGCTCTCAGATGAAAGAAAGCTCACTTTTTAAGCAGCTGGAAATCCTTGATAACTTTATTCAACTTTCCTGAGAGTGCATGGCAGAATCCAATTCAAAATCCTGCTCAGTGTCATGCAGAGTTGCATCACATTGAGTCATGAATGCACCGTTTCTCGACAGAGGATAAAGCTGTTTTTGTGACATCTTAGGAGAAATGGTGACAAAGACCACGTGTGCAGCTTAGCAAACACTATCAATGCTTTGTTTACTTCTTGCCTGTTGCTTTTCTGTCTTTTCCCTTCCTCATTTACCCGCTCTGGTCACTCTGCACGTGGTTACACCCAGGCAGAGAACTCCCCCTAGTGGGCTAAATTTAAACATGAAAACTGAGCATGAAGAAGCTGAGAGTACCATGAATTCCCTGCTTCTTTTGATTCACTACACTGCTGTTTCATATATCTAAAGGCTGCTTTGTGTTTGTGTTTGCAGGCTAAGAGAGCAGTGCAGCGAGGAGCTACGGCTGTCATCTTTGATGTGTCAGAGAATCCAGACGCCATCGATCAGGTTTGTGCTCACCTTGAATTCCACAAGTGACACAGAAAAACAGTCTGATCAGTCTCAGGAAGCTTTAAACTGTCCAAGAAAGCTCAACTGGAGTGTGCCCTGCCCTTCTGTCTGTGTGCAAACTATGATCTTTCCATCTTTAGTTCAGCTCAGATCAGCCATCCTGGACCTCTTTAACTTGCTCTCTGTGAGGACTGAAAATGAATATCCAGGGTTCAGCTTTCACTAGACCATGACCAAACTCTCTCTTTTGAGCTCATAATTGCACAGGTAGCACACATTACCTCATCCCCTGAGACTACGGATCTGCTTTTGTGTGAGTGCATTTAGTGGGAGCGCACATAAGCTACAGTAAGAAAAAAGTGCATTTCACGTCTCACACACCCAGACGCTCACATTCCTCCTCCTTCCACTCTTTTCTCGCTGCTGTGTCGTTGCTGTTTAGAGGTATAATACAAGAGTTTGCCTTTGTCGCAAGAATTCTCTT
Source organism: Cheilinus undulatus (assembly GCF_018320785.1). Lineage (NCBI taxonomy): Eukaryota > Metazoa > Chordata > Actinopteri > Labriformes > Labridae > Cheilinus > Cheilinus undulatus. The sequence goes on along the minus strand of NC_054869.1, from coordinate 26,659,369 downwards.
GTGGTATTCATCCTCGCCACACCAGGCCTGGACTTGCAGGTTTTTTTCTTCTTCTCTCTCCCTCCCTCCTCTCCTTTGCCACTGGGTCGTAAAGCGCGTAGCTGAGAGATAAAAGGGATTGCGCAGAGACCACATGAAAGGCAGCGCTGGGCGGCTGTGTTAAATTCCCCCGAGAGGCTTTTCCAGTCAGAGCAGCCCGATCAGCACAGACAGGACCCACAAGGCCGAGGGGCAGGGAGGAGGAGCTTAGGGAGAATTAAGGTCCCGAGGCCAAAATTAGGAGAAGCTTCATGAAGTTAATGTACTTGACCTCCTTTTTCCTCTCAATTAATACGCTATGAGAAGCCAAGTGGAGCTCCATGTCAGGTTTCTATTTGGGGGGGAAGTTTAACCTTCTTTAAAGTGTTATAGGTAAACTTTTCAGTGATGAATTGTTTATGACAGGCTAAGCTAAAGTCTTGGTGGAGTCATTTCTCAAAGCATGAGCAGCACCAAAGATCAAAAGTCCCACAGTCTATACTTTGAAACCAGAACATACAGCATTTCACTGGGGTACATGACGACAGCAGAAGAAATAGAAATGCGAATATCCTCGGTATTTCCCTTGGGCTTTTCAAATTACAGATTCCAACCAGCAGACGAGAAGGAGAGAAATAAAGGAGCATGTCAACAGGCTGCTCACAAGTGTTTCCTCCTGCTCACTCTGACAAACTGCGACCACAGTTTCCATGTCTTCAGCTTTGAGGCCATTTTCTCCTGATGGTACGAGAGAAAATTACGTGTACTCAGGAAGTGGTTCCCAAACGTTTCCCTAAACGACCCCAGAGAATGTCTCTTTGTGACCCCTCATCACATTTTCTATTTATCATCTATCAGTTCTGAGAACTTCAACCATCCAGTCATTTTCAGCTCTGTATTTAATTAAAAGCCTTTAGTTTTAAAAGGTTGACACCAGCACATTTTCAGATGAAAGTGATCAGTCTTTGATATGATGAAAGGCCTTTTATTCCCCAACCTGTGATAAGAAAGACTATGTCTTCTACCTGTCATCCCTTTGATCATTTTTTTTGTTTGCTTTTGTTTTGACCCTTGATTTCAGCTTTGTTCAATGAGTAATTTCAGACAAATCCTATTTTTTTTTATTGTTTACATTAATCCAAAATAGCTAATCCCATGTTATATACTTTAGTTGAGCACTGACAATACATCAGATATTTCCAACCATCTTCTTCCATTTTTATGGTTACAGGGGGACATGTCGTCACATCACATGTTAACTGCAGCTACTGGAAGCTGCTGTATCTCACTGATTATTTGTGTTGCTTACCTGTGTCACTGTGTCCTCCAACCTGTCTCTGTAACTCCAGCCCCCCACCCACTGTCACAGTGTAGCCCCATTAGACATTTCCAAACTGCACAGAGATGTGCCACTCAGCTCTGCCCACCCCTGATACTTACAAGGTATTTTATTGAACATAAACATCTTTCATCTTCTTTCTCCTTCAATCTCCTCCCCTTCTGCATCAACAAACCAATCCATTCAGGTCTGCCACTGATCAAAACAATGCAGTAGGTCTTCTTCAGACAGTTGTCGCAGTTGTAACACATTCTAACTCTGACACAGACTCAAAACATGTTCCTCTGAGCACAGATTTGATCTTAGGAAAAAGGAAAAAGTCGCATGATGCTAGATCAGGCAAATAGGGAGCGTTAAGTAGCACTGTGATTTATTTTTGGGTCAGAAACTGCTTTACTGAGAGCACAGTGTGAGCTGGCGTGTTGACTTGATGAAAGATTAAACAAAATTTCCACAATTGGGATCTCTTTCTTCAGTTTTTCTTGAGCCTGTCTATAAGAGTGTTGATTCACTGTTGACCCTTTTGGAACCCACTCCTCCAAAATGATACCCTCAATGTCAAAGAAAACAATCAACATGGCCTTAAAATTGGGCTTGCTTTGCTGTGCTTTCTTCATTCTTGTTGATGATGGTGTTTTCCAATGCGTTGACTTGTTTTATCTCAGGATCGTACAGGAAGATCCGAGTTTTATCACATAATCAATAAAAAAATTTGAGTTTCTTTCAGTTTGTTCCAAAATGTCTCCACAAATTTGTGTTTTTCATTTTGATCAGGAGTCAGAACTTTTGGGAAAACTTTCGCACACACTTTTGTCATGCTCAAATTTTCATGCAAAATTTGCAGAACTGTCTCTTTATCAATGGAGACCATTACTGCTATCGTTTTTATACTGAGTCGTCGACCATAGTGAATGATTTGTTAAAGTTATTGAATGTTGTTTGATGTAAATCATCTTGGACATCCTCTCTGCCTTCACAAAATCTTTGGTGCCATTCAAACACTCATGTTTGTGACATGCAATGTTGCCGATACACATCTGTTAATGTAAGACAAGATTTAGCAGCTGTTTTGATCAATTTCACCAAATATTTCAAATGAATGCGTTGCTCGGGTGAATACCCAACCTTTAATATACTTTTTGAGTAGTTATGTAAGCTGTTTATATTTGGATTAAGAATCTCCTAATGGCAGAATTCGTATATGTAATTATACATAAGGGCTAACAAAATACTACAGTGTAGAATGGAGGTGTTTTTCTTATTTTTCATTCTCATAATCATGTCAAATTTTGGTTCATTTCACATATAAGGATGTGATTTATGCCTAAACCCATATTTATTAAATTTAATTTATGTTTCGAAGTGGATCTTGAAACAGATTATTAAGTTCTCAATCTTTTTGTCCAAATACTAAATTATGACAAATTTTGCCTATATTTTTTTAAATTTTATTTTATGCTATAAAAACAACCAAAACATCATTAAAATATCTAAATTCCATAAGTTAAAGCTATGTTTGGTCTTGAAGTCCTTTTTGTCTAAGCTTTAATCAGACCAGAGCCTGTTTCTTACATAAAGTGGTGTGTAAGTATTACTGTTGCTGAAGTTAGTAGTGTAATTTTCCATGTTTGGTGACTCACAGGTGAAAAAGATCAAAAGTTAAGCACAAATTTCAAGAGGTCATAGCCTCTGATCTCTAAAATGATGATAAAGTCTTGATTCCTACACTTCCCATAATGCCTTTTAAACATCTTACAGCTGTTTTAAAACTGTCACGCCAACTTTAAATGTAATGTATAGAACAGTGAAGATTGTTGTAAGTTGTTTAATGGTACTAAATCTGTTTTTCTCTCTCTCTTCTCATCAGCTCAACCAAGTTGCTGAAGATCCTCTGAAGCGGCCAGTGGTTTACGTGAAGGGCAATGACGCTGTTAAATTGATGAACATCGTCAACAAGCAGAAAGTTGCTCGTGCTCGGATACAACACAGACCACCGAGGGTAAGAGCTTGAGCCAAAACCCCAAAACCACCCGCGTTTGTGTGTGTGGGTGTGTGCGTTTGTGTGTGACTAATTTAAGGCACATGTGAAGATCATGAGGAAGAGGAGAACATGTTTGTGAAGCCTTAGTGCTCAGAAGTTTGTAAATGTGAAGACAAATGAACAATTCCAGCTGTGAAATGTGACCCTTTTTTTCTCCCTCCTCAGTTCTCTGCTGCCCTGAGGCCGAGGTCTTTCTTTTTTTTTTTTTTTTTTTTTTCGAAGTGCAGCAGGAGATTAATATCAGCCGTTCAAAGAGCTGTTTGTTTGCTTGGAATATTCGATAAGAGGCCAGCACACTTTGAGGGCAAATAACTTGACATAATGAAAGGACAGTCTGATAAGAACCATTTCTCTGATGGAGAATAAAACAATCCAGACATTCCCAGTGAGTTTTAAACCGTTTTTTGATGTCATTGGAGATCATCAGCCCCTTGAGACAGTATGATCCCACCTCTCAAGAAGTTAGTTTTCCACTTTTCCTTGTCTACAGCTCTGCTTTAGAGCTGCACCAAAGATCAGTCTGAGTATCACAACTGTTTTTCTCTTGATTTAATGCATCAGTTGGAGGAAAAAATCAAAAAGCATGTGTGGACCAATCTTTACACATCTCATCTTTATCAGTGTATGAAAATGTGCTAAAAACTTTTGAACAGATTTATTTTTCAAGGACACAGCTCTTGTTATTTAGAAATTGTGTCATCATGGAGTTTGTCCATTTGAGAGTTCTTAAAAGCTATACAAACTGGTACATCTCAGAACAGGGACAGAAGATGATCACAGCAAAATGTAATAAAAATTCTGGACCACGTGGTCACTTCAGCAATTTCAGTATAGATCAAACATACTGACTTCCTCAGAGTAAACAGAACAATCTATGACTGGCAACTTTAAATATTCCACCCATATGTAATTGGCAGTCTTTCATTGGTGAGGCATGTTTCATAAACCAATTATACAGCTCATGCCATACTACACATCCAAACACTAGAGGGTTAAACAGACAAAAAAAGGAATAGCATACAGGACAATCAATGTAAAACAAGACAAATTTATTTCTTCTTTTAGACTGTAAAGCCCAATGGTAGCGGAAGAAGAATCCAATAAGCCTCTCTTTGCAGGAAAATACTTATAATAAAACTGTCTTTTGAGAATAGGGGGGTACTTTTGATCTCCTAGTAGATAACCATACTCCTAGTACTGTTGGGAGCACATTTGTGAGGGTACCAGGTATTTTGCAAAGAAATCAGCCTTGTGTTGATGATCCTTTAGAGCAGTGGTTCTCGACTACTAAGGGAACAGGACCCACCACCACCTCCTTAAGAGAAATCATGGCCCAAGTTTTTGAAAGTGTTCAACCACTCAAAACATTAAATGAAAACAGCTGCATTTTTGGCCCTAACTGGGATAAACCCATATTGAATAAAGAAACAGGGTAAGGATGAACATGAATTTATTTTGCTTTACTTCATTTTCCAGAGACAGTCTGGAAATCTGGTAATTTCTTGAGGACATTTCTCATAATCTTGGGAACACCAGCTATGTTATCCAAAGAAAAGGGGATAAATAAGTAGACATGCCAAAAAAAAACTGAAATTTACTTATCATTGGAAAACCTAAAAAAAATCATGTATCAGTTTACTGTATATCCACTTAGGGATTCTGTACATAGATTTTTGCCACATTTTTTTCTTGACACTTTCGAAACCCACTTTTAGGCCCCAACCCACCAGCTGACAACCACTGCTTTAGAGTAGTACCAAAAAACTTTAATGAAAACTCAACCAAGTTTAATTTTCTTGTACATTTTTCACAATTTTGGACCAAAAATCAGGGACATGATACCATACGATACAATGCAATGCGATACAATATGACACACTTTACTGACCCATTGGAGAAATTGATCTTTGACCCCCAAGTGCAACCATTTAACAAAAATCCACATTAAAACAGATAATCTACATGTACATTGATTAACACATTCCAATAGAAAAAAAATATATACAGCAGAACTACACAGTTAGTTTGGAACTGGGGGCAGTTCCTGAAAAAGGATCCCACATGAAGGGCCTGAAAGATACTGCATGACATCCAGTCTATGTAATAATGTTTATACCTTTAGTCAATCAAACTGTTTTGGGTTTTCTCATCCATAGTAACTTCTGCCATCATAAATGGCTCTTTCTTTTGCCTAAAATCCATGCAACTCATACTGATGCTGATTTAGCTCTCTCTTTTTCGGTACAAGTCCATAAAAGGGTGCCTCGTCCTTGCTCTCAACATGAGGTCTGCCTCAAAGTCTTCTTACAGCAAGAATCAGAGCAAGCATTGTAAAAGTCAGCATGAGTTGTCTTAATATGACTTCTCAAGTTGTATTCCTTGCACACCCGTATGCAGTTGTTGCAGAGTAAGCCCACAGGCCCTGCACAAACAAATAAAAACTTCTCCATCCATTTCTTGCTAAACTCTCCGTTCTCTGCATATTTTTAAAGTAGGAATGAGAGGATATGTATAAACAAGGATAACTGCAACACCATGGGGTGGGACAATAGCTTAAATAGCTATTGTCCTAGCTTTCATTATTTTGTTTTGAAAAGAACTTGAATGGATTATATTCAAGCATAAGTAGTCTACTTAAAGGGCCACTAAAAATGACCTCAGGGGGCCTCTAATTGAATAGCCAGGACATACAGTATGTTGCACATCCCCCATAGGTCCAAAGATTGTTGTAGAAAGAGTGATAATCATTATAAATGGAGAAAAAGGATAAAACAGAATATTAGAAAAAAAAACATAAAAAGGTTTAAAGCTGAGAGAAAGAGAACAGCATGACATTACTGCACAACCTGTACAGCCTTAAGAAACAATGTTTGCTTGAAAAACGACTAAAACTACAAATGCATTATCAAAGATGCTTCTTTGTTTTGATTTATGGTCTTGATTGATGTCATGTCTGGTTGTTTCAGCTTTATTCTGCAGAATAGTCTGATTTAGGAAAGAGATGTTGCACCAACCTGTTACTTAGGAATGATATTAACTCAAGAAAATGGAAATGAAATAATCAACCCTGTGTCTGTTCTAGAAAGCAGCACTAACTTGAAGTAATGGCCCTGTTTTTATGTTATTTGCCTAATGAGAAGTTGTTTGAGTCACCTCTTTAGTGCGCAGGTTTTCTGGTCAAATATTGAGTAGTAACCTGAAGTGGCTGTGTGTGAAGATAATTTGACAAATTCTGTGTTTCTGTCTCTTCCTTTTTCCGCAGCAGCCCACAGAATATTTCGACATGGGCATCTTCCTGGCGTTCTTTGTGGTCGTGTCACTGGTCTGCCTCATTCTCCTCATCAAGATCAAGCTCAAGCAAAGGAGAAGTCAGGTGAGTGTCCAAAAACACATTCATCACCACTAGAGCAGAAGTTTTAAGATAAGTTTTAAGATAAAATATCTTTAAGGAGCAAATGCTCCTCTCACACACGGCACACCTACAAAAACACAGATGTTGAGTCAGGCAACGGCGGCACGGCTGTTGATTGATCCCTTTCGTGTGTTGACAAAAAACTCTAAGTGGAAGTGTGTGTCTGGCTGTGGGAATCAGGATAAGCATTTAATTAACACTGATGAGAGGTTGGCCGCTGGAGCCAAAGGCGCAGAAATGTTGTGACAGAACAGGAAAACAGTAGCAGTATCAGTTAAGACAGGTGTAATCCTGCCAGCTCATGTGTGTGGGTGTATAATGTGTGTCAGTGAGCACTTGTTTCCTTCGGTGGCTAATTAACAGCTCAACACGAGAAACTTTAACACATTTAACAACTTTTATTTCTGGATGTGAAAAACACTTAATGGGCTGCTTATGGAGTAAATATTATTTATTTTCTGGCATTTATTTTTTTATGTGATTCAACCGTAAACAATAAAAAGAAACATTTAAGAATACTTTTGGGTGAGGAGAAGGATTTTTATGAACAAACTGTTTTAAACTGTTTGGGGATTTTTATTTTCTGACACATACCTCAAAACAGAGGAGCTTCATGCAATAGTAATAATTCAACAGTATTATTTCACATAGACACCAGTTTGATGAGTAGATGTCAACAATGTGAGGCCGTAAGCACAGCCTGTGTTCTGCGTATTGGGAGAGGCAGGCCTGACTTTAATTCTCAAGATATTAGTCCTGAAATTTTGTTTAAAAATAAGCACAGGGTTGTCTTTGTTTTTCTTATACTTAGCCTAATGTAAATGAGCATGAGCTGAACCATTGCACCTTAAATGGCCAGGATGACCATGTGTCTTCAAATTGTACATTAACAAACCAACTCTCTGGAAACGCTGCAAAGCCTGGGTATAAATAACTGTGAATTCCAATATCTGCTGCACATGTGAATCATTAAGTTTAATCCAAATAAGAAGTTGTGTATGTGTCATCTATTAGTCATCATATTTTAATAAGTACCACTCTTACTGCAACATGAAGCAAATTAAGAATTAAAAGAGACTATAAAGCGCTAGAGAGGGTTCTGAATGTCTTATAATCAGTCAAAATTGCAAAATAATGATCTGTGTCAAGAGAAAAAGTCTAAGTTCATCACAACATCAGCCCTCACATTAAATTGGACAGCAATTAAAGCTGAATTGGTATTTGCTTTAAACATCATCCCTGAGTTGTCATCTTAACGTCCTACTTTAGCTCTGGTATATATCTGTTAAATGTTAAATTGCTTTAAAAGGTCTTTTCAGAGTTGAGGATGACTAATCTAATCCTGTCACACCTTTCTCATCTCCTCAGAGCTCCATGAACAGAATGGCCAGCCAAGCCCTGGAGAAGATGGAGACAAGGAAGTTCAAGGCCAAAGGAAAGGGCCAGCGTGAGAGCAGCTGTGGAGCCTCGGACTCCCTGAGCAGCAGCTCCACCTCCGACTGCGCCATCTGTCTGGAGAAGTACATTGACGGGGAGGTAAGAGAGACAATTACCCTTTGATATGACTTGAGGGTTTTTTGTAACTTTGTGTCGTGATTTTTACAGTAGAGTGATTTAGACATTTTCTGTAATTATTTCTCTAGACCAGCTGTGGTTTGCTCTTCTGTAAGGCCAGTTGTGCCAGCTTTCCCAATGTGTAAAAAATATGTACAGCTATTTTCATAAAGAAAGACTTTGAAATGTTTGAAATGTTTTTTGTAGCAGGACACATTGATTTACACTGAAGGTCTTAACAAAGCAAAATAAAAAAGTATTTCTCATCAGGGTTTATTGTTTTTTTTTTAACAAGTGCAGAAAAAAAAACAAACAACGAAGAAATCACAGTTTAATTGCAATAACAGAACATCAATTTTGCTTTTCAAAATCTGAATCTCCTGTGAAGAACTTTAGATTTGTGTTGACTTTGGCACCACTTGTACACAAAGCAAATGATTTTGTGTTTTGTTTTTAACAGAATATCTTATCCTGCTTTTGTTTAATATCCAAAAATAAATCTCACTGTGAATTTTTGCAGTAGAAAAATGTAAATAAAAGCTGTTTCTGCAGCATGCTGTAACTCACTTCGTCTGAAACGTACCCTGCAGCAGAATTTTCAGGTGTTAGAAATACTAAATAGAATTATTTATTCTTATCTATTATGACTGTGTTGGTCTCAAAGAAGCAAAGTTATACATTTTAGTCTTTTTTATAACAGGTTAAAAAGACAGCCTTAATTTTGGCAGCTATTTCAAATGTGGTCTTAAATGTATGATTAAAATGTTCTTTAGATGTTGTCAAATTTTTGGTCATTTTTAATCTTCATAGTTTTTAGTTGAAAACTCAAAAACATTTTAGTTCCGTTTTAGTCAATAAAAAGTCTTAAATTTTAGTCTTTACTTCAAAAAAATTAATGTGTTGACTAAAAGTATTTTAATCAGCCATATTTAAAATTAATACAAATGTAACACATGCATATTAATGCACTCTCAATACTTTAATTTATTTAGAATATACTGAGGAAAATACTTGCATGCATTACATGCACTGTGGATGAATATCATGGATTTTGAAACTTACTTTTCTTTGGTTTTTATCACCAAAGATCTATTCTTGGCTAGTAATAGTCTAGTCTTAGTTGTAAAAAAAGGTAGTCATCTAACATTTCTAGTCAAAGTTTTATTTGACAAAATTCACACTATGAAAAACTTCTCAAAGAAGCTTTCACCCAGACACTTAACTGTAAAGTGCATTTCCAGATATTGTACCGCTCGACTACTTGGTTTTGGTACAAAACACTTCATTTTTAATTACAGTAGGAGTAAACATATGCTTCCATCTTACCTCCTAAACATAAGTGGGGTTGAACAACTGTATGAAATTGCTGTGATGTCCAGCGCAACATCATGGAGTACAGCAAGGCCATAGTGTGCTTGGTTCTCTGTCTGCAGCTTTTTGTCACTGTAAGAAGACAAGTCTTGTCCCAGGAAAGGTTGCAAGCTGTGAGACAAATTACCATTGAAGCACAAGAGAGTTTAGGAAGCAGTACGAAGCCAAAGACTTGAGAGGTTTGATTTCAGTGTCGGACATCCCACCCAAGTGACAATACTTTGGCCACTCAGTGGCTCAGCTTAGTTCACTTGGCCAGAGATGATGCCATGGTACCAGTTATGATGCCTTATGGGAAATCAAAAATAAGCAGTATAGACAATTTGAGCCAGTGCCACATAGCGGAAGACCACCGCAAGTTTGAGTTGCATAGTTCTGTGATTGCTGGAGTCAGCTGTGTAGCAGCCAAACCTCTTAACTATGGCAGTGTTTGTGTGGTCATCTCCCTGCTGAGCTGTTTTCTTTCCATCTTCTGTGGACATGAAACATAATGCAGTTTTGCGGACAATAGAATGGAAGTTCCCCTGATGTGCTCGGGGACCGCACTCCTACAATCTTCGGTGGCGTTCTTTCCGGCGCCTTTTTAGATGTTGAGTGCAGTCTTTCAGAGCACCTGGAGAGATAACGGTACCCAGACCGCACTGGGCTGTGATTATGCTTCCTGTTTTCCCACTGTGGCCTTCTTTAATCCTTCAAGAGTCATTGTTGAAATATTTGTCCTAATCTTTGGACTTGGACGGTTTACAGTAACAGCATTGCTCATCTTTGACAGGGACGCTGAGGGGACAAACTCCAGTGCCTAGGGGGACAGAGCTGGTGTATGCGTGTGCATTTTTTGTGGTTTTATGTCTCTTTTGGTAAAGAGGAGAAGAAAACACAACAAAGCGCGGCGCCAGGATTGCACAGAGGAAGTGGCGATATAAAAGGCTGAATGGCATCAAAGCTGTTTTTGAGCAGTGAACCCAGCAACAAAAGGTTGGGTGGAAAAGAGCCCAAAGATGAGTCACATTGAGCCAGAAAGTAAAGTATTTGTGGCAGTATAAGAGCTCTCACTGGAAAAGAATACTGTAATTCATATTCATAGCGCTCCTGAATTCCTCCTGAAAGCCAGTTCTCCATCTGAATACAAAGTGTTGCATTCTTTTCATATCTATCCTCCAGTGTAAGCCTCTTGTTTGTTTTGTTCCTGAAAACGGTGACATTGTGCATGAGAGTTGTTTTTGTGTTGTGGCGTGGCATCTAGTTAAAGTGTTTTGTTATGTGGCATGATGCCATTTGCTCTGCAGAATTTGGAAAAAATAACAAAAGCAGCAACACGTCTGAGAGTTCTGCATAACTTTGCTGCCCCCCTCTGGGCATTCAACATGCATGTATTCACCCTCTGAGAAATCAAATCTTCATGTCAGTTTGTCATGCACAAGCTGAAACACAAACTTTGTCATTTGATGCATATACAGTGTACTTTTGACTTTAGTTTTAGCTGGCATGTTTTACTCATAGGCCTACATGTGCTCTATATATAAGCTCTCTTAAAAGTGTAATTCACTGCAGTTAGGTGATAGGTTTATTAAAGTATACATTATTTAAAGAAATTGCAGGCAGGATTAAAGATCCCCAGATTACAAATACAAAAGAGGAGAACAAATTAACTGTTGTTCCTTCTCCTAGTCAAGAAATATTGGTACAGGTTTATCACACTGAACTCAATAATGGGCTGCTGTGTGATAAAGCTTATCAGAGAATATGAATAGTAAAAGACACCCAAATTGTTTACCTAATAATAAACCTAAAAATTTAAAGCAATTTATCATTCTTAATTTGAATTATTCTTAACTTTGACTTTTAAATGTCTTAGGTGTTTGGCAAAGTAAAAAGGAACACAACAACATAAGTAGTGCATGTACGCCATTCTCTTTGTTACTGTATTTCTGCTGTTTGTTGAAGGTACAGGTCAAATCTGACTATTAACTTGTGTTTTTCTGTCCCTTACAGGAGCTGCGGGTCATACCCTGTGCTCACAGGTTTCATAAGAAGTGTGTTGACCCCTGGCTGCTCCAGCATCACACCTGCCCCCACTGTAGACACAACATCATTGGTGAGCTTGCACAAAGTCAGACTTTTTTTTTTTGACGCTGTAATAAAATAAGCTTTTTATGCAGCAGGAAGAGTTTTGTAGATCGTTGTTTAGAAAAATCTATTTTTCTTCTAAACTTCTTTTTATTTGAGACATTCTAAGTGCCTTTTTTATTTTCACAGAGCAAAAGAAGGGAAATACAGGACCAGCATGCATGGACCCTGGCAACCCAGTCCACAGCCGGCAGCGAGTGGTGCTCCCAGTCCACTACCCCGGCAGGGTGCACCGTGCAGGCCAGGTGACAGCCTACCCGACCAGAACCAGCATGGACCCCCATGGTAACCCCATCACTGTGCTCACTGTGGACCAGCACCCAGACCCTCAGGGTCTGTACCCACCCCAATCAACATCTGCCTTTCTCAGGAGCTACCACCCCACCCTCCACCTGGACCACTCACTTAACCCCCATCATTGCGGCCTGGAGCACCGCGGACCCCCAGCGTACCCCTCACAGCCACATCATGCTGCTTTTAAACGACCAAAGTTCCATGGTCGTAACTTTTCCCGCGCAGCCTGCTTCTCGCAGTATGAGACTATGTACCAGCACTACTATTTTCAAGGCTTGACCTTCCCTCAGCAGCCTGAGGGGGGGCAGGGGCCTGCTATGGCTGGACAGCTTAGTGGAGGAGCAGGGGTCCACAAGGGCCACCACAGCAGGGCCTTTCAGCAGGGGCTGTTATACCCCACTGTGGTACACATGGCTCCTGCCTCTTCTTCAAGGATAGGTGATACCGGTAGCACTTCTGGCCTGAGCTGTTACCATGGCCACCGCTCAGTGTGCAGTGGTTACCTTGCCGACTGTCCAGGTAGTGACAGCAGCAGCAGCAGCTCAGGCCAGTGCCACTGTTCCTCCAGTGACTCCATGTTGGACTGTACAGAAGTCAGCAACCAGGGGGTCTATGGGAGCTGCTCCACCTTTCGTAGCTCGTTGAGCAGCGACTACGACCCATATGTCTACAGGAGTAAGAGTCCGTGTAGGGGCTCCACGGGTGAGGCAGGGGCTGCAGCTTGCACCACAGTTCCTGCTGAGGACTCATCCTCCTTAGCTCCCTTGGGTCACGATTGCCTCCAGCTCCCTCCAGGAGCTTCAGGATATAATACGGGGGACCACCTTTCCAACTGCAGCTTGGAGCCCAACTACAGCAGTCGCTCATCACTGGAACCCAGGGAGAACAGCAACACTAGCACTACCTCAGCCGGGGCTCCAGAAGCTACTGGGGCGGACAGGGGGAAGGGGACACAGGAGGAGTCAGGAGAGCTTGGGGCTGCAGCCTGTAGCTGCTGCTTTGAGGTGCTTCCTCCTAATGTGGAGTGCAAAGGGCAGGACTCGGACCAAGCTGGGCCTCTGGCCACAGGACGTTTTCACAGGGGGGTGGACTTTCAGAGCTCCACCTCAAAAAACTACTTTGCTCCTGAGCATTTGTGTCCTTCCTCTGAGCAGGTGAGCTACGAAGGGCTGCCCTGCTGCTTCTACAAAGAGATGAAGGTCCACAGGGCTGCAGCGGGACGTTTCACAGAGGACTATGCTGTTAACGTGCAGTATGCAGACTCAGAGGCCTGCTCTGGACAGGGCTGCTGTGAACTCAACCAGAGAATACCCATAATTCCTGAGGACACAGACTGTGAATTGGGCACAGGGGCAGAGACCCAAAGCAGCTCATTGGCTATTAGTGTCACAGTAAAAACTGAGTCACGGACAGGGGAACGGCATGAGCCCAGGGAGGGGTACTTCACCTCAGGACAGTTTAGAGGTCAGATATACCCTCAGGAGGAGGAAACACGTGCTTTGTTTCACCCACAGCTCTCTGCAAGCCCGACTGCTTTGGGAAGCAGTTCTACAACAAACGAGGGAGGTCTGGGTGTGTGAACTTAGACCCAGATAGAAGGGACTCAGTCAGAAGGATGTGTTTGGTACCATATCAGTCAGTCAATCATGAAACCCTCAGCTGCCTTGCTCTAACTTTGCTCTCTGAGCACTGAATGTTATCACCATAGATTGTGTGGATTTCTGCTGAAATGGCCTGTCATACAGTTTATCATGTTCATTCCTGTGGCCACAAACATCCCAGCACCAAACAAGATCACAATATTACTGTTAAAGAAAGCCCATTTACACCTGGTATGTCAAGCTGATGTGTGTTAACCTCTAACCTTGATTAGGCGAAGTTATATTAATGCATTGTGTTCATGCATCCTAGTCAGAAAGTTTTCAGATCTACCTTAACCCATCTAGAAGTTCTGTCTCACATTGTTTTTGGTTTGAATATAGGTGTAAACACAAGTTTGCCTCCATACCTGCTTTCTGATTTTACTTAGACCCCTAAACCTATGATTATTTTTTCTCTGGAAGACAGAGATCATTATTTAAAAAATAACATTTTAAATGCAAGTGGAAACTTAATGCAGTCATTTGCATTTACTAACCAGGTGTAAACAGGGTAAAGTATGGATAGAGGTTGTCATCTAAAACTGGAAATTGATTGGTGTTGACATCTATTTGCAGACTTCCTGCAGCTATCAAGGTTTAAGCAGCAAGTTGAGCCTATTTGTTGTGAAGATCAAGATATCAAGACTCCAACATCCAACATATTTCTCTCCAAAAATACATGTAAATCACAGGTATCTACACATATTCATGCGCACATGTACTCTGACTGCCCTCAAAGCTTCAACCACCAACTCAGATAGGGTGTATGGACATAGTTATACCAAAACAGAAAGACATGATTGTTTTGTTTTTTCTAAAAAAGCAGGGAAATGGGTCTCAAAGTGTCTGTGACCCACACATTTCTCTGAGAAGAAGCTATATATTTCAGAAAAAAGTGCATAGAAATGTGAATGCAAGGCTGACACTGGTCTTTATTCAATATAATACTGAATTTGTTTTATGCATTGCATTTCTATCCAGTAGTGGCCTACCTGTATGAGACGTGCCAGAGCAACATCAAAGCCTTATGATGGTTAAGCTATTTGTAGCAATATGTAAAGATGCTGCACTGCTATTGGTCTAACGCAGACTAAAAGGTGACAGCATCTCTGGGTCAGTAGATTTCTTCATAAGTAGAGTGAAGCACTCTACCTCTTGTTTGGAAGCCCTTAAGTGTTTTTCATGCTGCCACTTATCCATTTTCCCTCAATGAGGCGTTCTCTATTAAGTATCTATAAAGGTTCTAGCATATATCAAAGGCCAAAGGAAAGTAGCTGGAAATACTCATTTTTTCACAAGGGTTCCTTTTTTGTACTGTGACTTTTGTTTTTGTTTTTTTTTTTATAAATGATGCAGTTATACATACCACAGTGTATCCGTTTGAATCATATCGTGCCATGCATAACACATACTTGCGATATCAATGCTTGTCATTCATGCCTTTCTGTTTGTCCTGCAGACTGTTTTTATACTGTTTCTATGAAATATACACATTCTCTACACAGAGGAACACCTTCTGAAATAACCCTATTTATAAGTTAACCCAGTGCTGTAATCAAGTGAGAATCTAATCTTGCCTTTTGCATAGAGATATGTACCTACTGCAAATATAACATTTTGGGGTACTTGAGTCACTATTTAATTTTTGTTATTTGTTTCTAGCACTTAAGAAGATTAAAATGTGTACAAAAATTAATATTTTTTAATTTTTAAGAATATTATTATTTTCTGTCATTACCATTACAAATGTTTAAAAAAGGCTAGAAATCAATCTGTATATTTCTGTACCTGTATAGCAAACACATTTCATAAATGGAAATATGTTCTCTGAATATTTATTTACTAATATATTTATCTTTAAGCCATGTCTTATGTTCAGAGTGTATGAACGTTTGAGTTCGTTTGGTTGCTTTTTATTTTTGAGAAAAAAAATCACTAACATGAGACTTTGTATATACATGGTAATTGCACACAAGACGATTAAATCTTCTCTGACCAAAAAACTGATTTTAAAACTTTAGTACCATACAGTTTTGTAATTAAAGTGTACAAAGATCTGTAAAATATACAGTTTTATTCAAGTAAATGATGTTGTGGTGTCCTCCTTTCCATTACTAGCTGTGCACAATGAGATTTTTGCTTTGACACATCAGTTCAAAGTGTTTTCTTGTTACTAATGGTAGTTTAACAAGTGCAGCCATAGAATTATTTAGTCACTCATCAACTTTTAAGTTTTATTATTCTTAAACAAAACTTAGATTACAAAAAAATAATTCAATGGTGCAGTTTCCCTTACAAGTTGTCAAAGCAATGCTGTCACAGATACAGCAATATTTTGTGTTCTTCACACTTGTTTTTGCATTTAATACAATATAAAGATTGACACGTAAACAGGAAATTAGAAAAACTCTCTCATTAAATAAAATGACCTCTGACTTAGTCAACATGCAGTGACATCTGCAGAGGATTCTAACATCCATGTCAGATTTCTCTTCAATCTCTTCAAAACTAGCTTTTAAATGAGGTGTTCTGGTCCATCTCAAAGCTTGAAACCTGAGTGTAGAGCCACAACTCCACCTGTGAGGTTGTAGTACTGCACACAATAGAATCCTGCATCTTCAATCATTCCTTTAAACTCCTCCTGCACAAAAACAGAAAACACAGTCTGTTTTATTTTAATGCAAAAATGTAAGAAATATTTAAAGAATTGTAAATTGGAACAGGACAACTGTTGCCAAACTTTTTCTGATGCCCTCTTTTGGGGGTCAAAGGGATGCCCTAGTGACCTAAGATTCCAGCAAGATTACATAACAAGCACCCCAGCACTTTCCTCTGGTTTCGGAATATAAAGAGGAAAGTGTTACTGAAACACTACGATTTTATCAATGAGTCAATTAAGAAACAATCTGCAAAATTTGGGGGGTGGGGGTTTTATTAACACTAATAAAAGGTGTGATTGCTAATTCTCTCTGCTGCTCTCATGTGGTGACATTGTGCTAGTTGTATTACATTTGAAGGCTGTGTTTAAATAAACAGTTTGCCATTATATTTCCAGTTCCAATTAAATCTGAAATAACAACAAATGAGGAAAACTTACATGTTTTATGGGAATATTACAATATATTGATAAAAAAGATACATATACAATTTTTCTCACCTGGTCAGGGAACTTTCGGATGCTTTCTACAAGATACTGGTACGACTTCCAGTCTCCAGCGATCACCTCTCCTAAAACTGGGATCATCTGAAAACTGTACGCATCATAAAGCCTAAAAAAGATAAATAAATGGATACAAATTAGCAATGAAGAAAACACAGAAATAAATTCAGGTTTGTAATGTGTTGGTAAAAGAAAAAGAAAACAAAATTTATTTTTAATTTTGTATTTAAAAAAAGTCCAGCTCTTGGAATGAATATATTATGATCTGCAGCATAGCAGATTAAAGGCATTCAAACCATTATGTGTACATGTTTAATGTGCAACTGCAGAAAGACAGAAAGAAACCGAAAAAGGCCGGTAGCCTCAGCAAGCTTCAATGATAGGATAATTTAATAATGAGCCATAGAGCAACAACAGATCATATTTAGAAGAAATAAGCCAGTCTGAGGTACAAAACCAGAAGAGGGCAGCATTTTTCCAAACTCCAAAATTATTTTTTCTATTTTTAAAAAAGTCTGTATGTTTGTCACATTTACAGATTAGCAAATGACCCAAAATATCAAATATATATATATATATATACATATATACAAACATACATATACATATACATATATACATATATATGTATATACATATATATACATATATACATATCCATAAATACATATATATACATATACATATATATACATACATATACAAATACATATATACATACATATATATACATATATATATATACATACATATACAAATACATATATACATACATATATACATACATATATATACATGTATATATACATACATATATATACATACATATACATACATATATATACATATACATACATATACATATATATACATATACATATACATATATATACATATATATACATATACATATATATACATATATATGTATATACATATATATATACATATACATATATATGTATATACATATATACATATACATATATACAAATATATATATACATATATATACATATACATATATACATATATATAAACACATATACATATATACATATATATAAACATATATACATACATAGATACATATACATATATACATATATACATACATATACATATACATATACTTATCTACATATATATATATATATATACTATATTGCCAAAATTATTCACTCACTCATCCAAATAATTGAAATCAGGTGTTCCAATCACTTCCATGGCCACAGGTGTATAAAATCAAGCACCTGGGCATGCAGACTGTTTCTACAAACATTTGTGAAAGAATGGGTCGCTCTCAGGAGCTCAGGGTATTCCAGCGTGGTACTGTAATAGTATTTGGATAGTATTGGGAACAACAGCAACTCAGCTGTGAAGTGGTAGACCATGTAAAATGATGGAGCGGGGTCAGAGGATCCTGAGGCGCAAAGCTCGCAGAGGTCACCAACTTTCTGCAGAGTCAATCATTACAAACCTCTAAACTTTATGTGGCCTTCAGATTAGCTCAAGAACAGTGCGTGGAGAGCTTCATGGAATGGGTTCCCATGGCCGAGCAGGTACATCCAAGCCATACATTACCAAGTGCAAAGCAAAGCGCCAGATGCAGTGGTGTAAAGCACACCGCCACTGGACTCTAGGGCAGTGGAGATGCATTCTCTGGAGCAACAAATCGCGCTTCTTTATCTGGCAATCTGATGGGTGAGTCTGGGTTTGGCAGTTGCCAGGAGAACGGTACTTGTCTGACTGCATTGTGCCAAGTGTAAAGTTTGGTGGAGGGGGTATTATGGTGTGGGGTTGTTTTTCAGGAGCTGGGCTTGGCCCCTTAGTTCCAGTGAAAGGAACTCTGAATGCTCCAGCATACCAAGAGATTTTGGACAATTCCATGGATGAGAGAGTTTGGTGTGAATGAACTTGATTGGCCTGCGCAGAGTCCTGACCTCAACCCGAAAGAACACCTTTGGGGTGAATTAGAGCAGAGACAGAGAGCCAGGCCTTCTCATCCAACATCAGTGTGTGACCTCACAAATGCGCTTCAGGAAGAATGGTCAAAAATTGCCATAAACAGACTCATAACACCTTGTGGAAAGCCTTCCCAGAAGAACTGAAGCTGTTATAGCTGCAAAGGGTGGACCAATGTCATATTAAACCATATGGATTAAGAATAGGATGTCACTTAAGTTCATATGCGAGTCAAGGCAGGTGAGCAAATACTTTTGGAAATATAGTGTGTGTGTGTATATATATGTATGTTTGGTAAACGTCAGGGTGACCATTTTGCAGGATTTCCTATAAGGAAAGCAGCTTTAAAATTTTAACTTGGTTGAACAGTCAAGAAAAAAAAGAAGCATGCCTTATATCTGACAACTTTGAACATTAAACACAACAAAAAAGTTTTTCAGTCATACAATTTTTGTGTTCCATTTCCCATAGATGTCCCTGGTTTCATACACACAAAATAACCCGCAGTAACAAAGCTGGGCTTTAGCTATCAGAGTGTGTTGTTGGTTTTGAGGCAGAGAAATACATTTTCAGCGATCTTGAGACAGTTTCCCCATTGACTATCATGAAAACAAAGTCTCACTCACCTTGCTAACACAGGATTTGTTACTTTGCTGAACTCTAAGCACATGAACCTGCCACCAGGCTTCAAAACCCGCAAAGCCTCTTGCAATGCCTGAACAAAAAAAGAAGACAAAGGTAATTAGTAATCCCTTTAACCAATTATTAAAATTTAAATGTGATGTAGTGCCATTTCAAACATGTCATTATTGTACTGAGAACAATTCAAAGACATCACTTTAGGCTGGGTTCAATAAGTGACATTTTTTTATTTTGAAAATGAAACAGATTTTACATAAATGTAAATTCAAAAAATAATTGTATGGATCAATTTAGCCAAAATAATTCAAACCAGAAATGGACATGCAGTCTTATGCGTAGCAAAATGTTGATGAAATGCTCTCAATTATTTTTCAAAAGTCATTTACAGGCCACGTCTTGCTACGCTTTTATCAACAATTGATAAAAACTTTGAAAGAACTGACTTTTCTGTTTGTTTTTTCTACCTCTTTACCAAATATTTTTATTCCAGAGCTTTTCTGGTGTTTCTTCATTGTTAAGTGTGTGTAGTGTTTAAAATTTGCATCAATTTCACAGCAGCATCACTTACCTGATCTATATGAGTGACATTTCGAATCCCGAAAGCGATGGTATAAATATCAAACTGGTCATCATCAAACGGCAGCTCTTCGGCATCCCCGACCACCCAGGACAGACCTGACACACATCAACACACACAGACACAGAAGGAGAGAGGCTGAATTTACTTCTTAGGCTTTGTCTTGAAGTTTTCCTCTTGGGACTTCATTTTCTCCTTTAGCTGAATAACAAAGTCAAGGCAAATGTTAAGGCCATCTGCTCCCTGGAGTCATTTTAAAAGTTCTTAAAAACACTTACCAGCAGCACTAATCCCCATGCTCTCTGCCTTCTGCTTCCCCACTTTCAGCATCTCCTTGTTGATGTCACAGACCACAGCACGAGATTCCTGGGACTCATCCACTCCCTCAGCAGAGTAGTTACCAGAAATGTCCTGCCACGAGGGCGTCTGCATGGACCGTGTTGCTCGCCTTTGCTGCCTCTCTTGCTGAGAGCGAACGTACTCCAAGAATCGGAAGGCGATGTCACCTGCAGGGGAGCATGAGAACTGTTGAAACAGAGGAATGACTTATGCCAGGGAGTTGAGCTTGACGTTTTGAAGAGGTGCGCACAAACTACTCTACCTGTTCCTCCTGCTACATCCAGGAGCTGGACACCTGGCTGGGGATGCATGACATGAAGCAGCATGTCCTTCCACAGGCGATGTATCCCCAGACTCATCGCATCATTCATGATGTCATATTTCTGTGCCACATTTTCAAACACCTTATACACTGAAATGCAAGAACAAAGAAAGAATATTCATCCCACTAACGCTATAAAACGGTGTTTGTGTGTAAGTTATGGCAATGTATAAACCCAGGATATTCTGGTTCACTTAGATATTTATTTTTAACATGCTTTTATGTTTTGTTTGCACATTTTTTAGATTTGACCCTCGATGAACGCTTTCCATGAAACAACGCTAAGAGCACAATATACGAAGTAATTATTGAATTCATCTCTTTAACTAGGAGTGCATAAAAAAGCATCAACGTCACACGGTGCTCGTCAAAACTACTTCGTTAAGGTCACAAATGCACGTCAAAATTACTCGCTAGTTACAGAAAGGTATTGAAATTCTGAGTGATCTCTGGTACAGGACATCCCTGAGGAAACAGGGTTAGCTCACCTCTCTTTGCCTTTTCCATCTCTGGCACCGTTTCGAAGCCAAAATGTGTACTTCTGTCTCCGGCAGCATCGCTGAAACAACGACAAGTCGTCGGTCCCCAACAGCAACCTGCACGGGCCGAAACTGCAGCGGAGGTTACGTTTACGTTTGTGTGAGAGAGACGGATCACCCTCCGGATCAGCAGTCTCATGGAGGCGGCCATGTTGGCTGATTATGCAACTGTGCGACAGCTTTACGTCATTCACAGGCGACTGTGACGTTTATTGTTTTTATTTTTTTTAGTTTTTTAAATTTAAGAATACTTAGCCCCTTGCTTCTCTTTTCTTTGTTTTTATAGAGTTCTTGTGCATATTTATTTTTGATTTATTTCACTGGGCATTTCACCTTAAACTATATGAGTAACAAACTGTTTATTTGACTAAAATATGACTGTCAGAGCAAGGTTTTCAAAGATGTTTGTAGCTGGTCTTTGTTTTATTTTTAAAGTAAGATTAAGAAGACCAAAAAAAGACTTAAATGTTGGCACTGGACTGTTAGGTATTGAAAATGTATAATATTTCTCCACTGTTTGTGTAATCTTTCAAGCAGAGATGAGGTGAGAGAGCATTCAGTGAAGGTCAGGGTTTTTTTAGTGTGTTTTTAATTAATCATAGAGTTGATAGTGCAAAGATACGAGTGTTTACAGAAATAAACTGATTTCAAGATTAAATTTGTTTAAAGAAAATAATTGTTTGATGAAAACTAAAGGGTAAAACATAAGTACTTTTTATTGACTAAAACCAGACTAGAATGTTTTTGAATGTTTGTCAACTAAAACTGTCAAGAGTGAAAATGGCTTGAATGTGACAAACATTTAAGATTTACACAACTGTGTCTCAAAAAGTAACTTTTTCCTGGAGCGATCCCTGACCACGGTGTTTTCTGTTTTTCTCTGTGTTTAATGGCTGCTCTCTGTAGTGTTTAGCTTTTGACTGCTGTGTGTGTGATATGAGAACAGAGTTTTATTTAGAGCACAGCTGAAATCTGCAGTCCAAATCAAACAATCACATCAAAATAGGTTAGAGGTTTGGGGAAAATGTTTGAAAACTGGGATTTGTGTTCAGTTTTTTGAGAAAAGGGAGAACGAGTTTGAGAAATAGCAGTTGTGAAAAAAACTGTAATACAAAATAATATAATAAACAACATGAATGTGTTTAATAAATTACTTTTTCCTTTTTAAAATGGCATAATTTAATAATACAGTGAATTATACATATTATATTGTTTTTTCCAAATAATCAATAGTTTTGAAAATTTACATTTGATAAAAATGAATTACATTAACAGTGAAAACATATATTTAATGTAAATATGATATATATATATATATATGAGAGATGAGGTGAGAGAGCATTCAGTATAACTTTTATTTTATAATAGTTTGTTAATAACATTATATCAAATGTTTGTTCAGTTTTGCTTTAGAAAATGTTGGTGTGAAGTAGTTACATAGCACTTATTTTAAAGCAGCAGAGGGAAAAAGAAGTAAAATCAGGGCCCTGTGTTTTACCTGTGTTCGTGTTTCTGGTTGTAACTAGTTATAGCTACACTCCCCTCCAAACATACTGGAACAGTGAGGCCAGTTCCTTTATTCAAAAATTCTGGGTTTAAGTTTTATGGACTGATGATACAAAGATCTACTGTTAGGAAAGTGATGGAAAGGCTGAAGTTTGGAAAGTTGGAAAGGCAAACATACAAGTTCATCTGTGAAACACAGTGGAGGTAATGTCATGGCTTGGGCTTGCATGGCTTCTTCTGAGAGGGGCAAATTTGTCTTCATTGATGATGTAACACATGATGGCAGCAGCAAAATGAACTCAGAAGTCTACAGAAACATTTAGTTTGCCCATTTAAAGGAAGACACAGCCAAACTGATTGTGAGATCTTTCATCATGTAACAAGATAATGACCCAAAACAGCAAAGCCAAAAGAACAAAGAAGTTCATCAGGAGCAAGAAGTGGAAGGTTTTTGACTGGACAAGTCAATCTCCAGACCTAAACCCAATAGAGCATGTATTTTACCGGCTAAAGAGGAGACTGAAGGGAGAAACCCCCCAAAACAAATAACAACTGAAAGAGGTTGCGGCAAAAGTCTGGAAAAGCATCACAAAAGAAGAATGCAAACGTTTGGTGATGTCAGTGGGTCACAGGCTAGATGCAGTTACTGCAAGTAACTGATTTACAACTGAATATTAAGTCTTATTCACTTGAATGTAGTTTAAGTGTGTCTGTTCAAATACTTCTGCTCACCTAAAAAATCAGGGGTTCCATTATGATTAGTTCTATCCTCTAACTTGTGTATCAGATCCAGATGTTGATGCCTGGAATTAAAAGCTGAGATGTTAATCTCTTGTCTATTATTGTCTTTTGATGTCAAACCCAAAAATTTTCATTCCACAGCAAAAATGGCCTCACTGTTCCAGGACTTTCAGATCAGAGTGCAAAAGATATCATTTACCTCCATGCCACATTTTATTATTTTTTAAGTTAATTTAGCTATTTAGGCCTATGGCTGATTTACTGGTAAATGCAGTGGTGCAGTTAAATGAAAATTTCCCCTTTACCCAATCAATTTAATTATATCACAACGCCTGATTCATGTTTTCTTCAAAATGATGTACATACATACATTTTAGAGTCAATAATGACATCCATGTTCATAATCACAGACATGAATATTAGACACTTAGTGTGCAACCATCTCTGCTACCTGAACTAAAGCCTGCAATGACACAAAAATCTTACAGATCTGCAGTTTCTCACATTACAAGATGATGAAAATATGTGTATGGCTGGATTATCAAACTGTTATTTGATTATTTTCAGCCCTATAATCATCTATCCTGAAGGCAGAGGTGAAAACGTTAAAATATAATGCATGAATAAACAGCTTTCAGCAGCATAAAGCTTCAAAAAAAGGAAAATCTGGGGCATTAAACAGGCCGATGCATGCACTCAAAAAACACTGAAGGGCATGAGAGTTTTAATTGCACCAGGGTCACAGGCAATATCACAGAGTGAGGCGGATCAGATGAGACAAGTTCCTGCACAGCTAGAAAACCTTGTTCACACAAATCTTTTTCAAATCCATCTGGGGAAGCCAGATCGTTTTTTCTTTCCTAAATGTTTCTCTCTCCTAATCCACCTGACTTCAGTACCCTGAGTGCAGAAAGTGGCAGGCATTGTCTTCTATTCTTCTCACTTTCTCATTCTGACAGTAACCAGACACTACCATGTATTGTCCTGTTGTTGCCTCGATTACTGGTCGACTTGGGTTCAGAAGCATCAGTTTACATCGCTCTTTTTTTCTGGGCTATGAGAAGGTTGACCAGAGGGGGGTCTGCAGGCCAAGGCTTTTTCACAGAGACCCAGGGGAGGTGCAATAAAGCTCCAGGTCTAGTTAGGGATTAATGTTACATCAGCACAATTGCTTCTGATAGGGGAAAAACATTTGGCGTCAGTAGGAGGGTGTGTAGAAAGCCACAAAGGTTTTGCACCAGTTTGTCACCTTTGAACACCCCAGTTGAAAATAGACAACTTTTAATCAACATTGTTTTGAATCTAAGCATTTATTGAACATGTTATATATGTATCAGGTTCTTTTTGACTGGTGAAAAGTCATATACCATGGTCCTGGCAATTATTATTGGGGTACTTGAACATGTGCTCAAATATTAAATCACCAGTAGAGGGAGCAAGAGCATCATTGACAACAAAAGTGTAGTTTCATGTACCAGACTGTGTTTGTTTCTGGTATGATAAACAAATTTACCCACTTCTCTAAATAGTTATACACATTAATAACTATTTCAGAGAGAGATAAAAAACCCATTTTCCAAAATCATAATTAACATCATGCAGTAAGCTACATGCATCATATTTTCCAGTACATTTGGATGGAAACTCAATTTCTCACTGTGTTGTTTGTCTGGAAAAAAAAAAACCTTTTGAGTGTGTTTTTCTTTTTTTTTTTTTCTTTTTTTTTTTTGGAACATTTGCTGATTTTATCTTTTTAATTAAGTAGCAAAAGATAGAGTGAAACCATTTCTCAATTTATTTAATTTTTTATCAAATATGTAAAAACAAAGTTATAACGTGTTTGAAGGGGATGCTATGGAAATGTCTTATTGCATTCAAATTTTTTCTTTTTCCTTACTTTCTCATGAGGGTCATCATGACGCTGATGATGATCATTGTAAGCTGTTTACCTTGGCTTAACCTTGTCAATAGGCAAAAATTCTCTGTGAGAAACTTATCTTACTGCTACAAAATCTTAAATGAATGATCTATCTCAGTATTCTCAGGGCAATTTGAAGAGAATACCAGGTTTTACAAAGTCAAAATGCTGACAGTGAGGATGTTAGTTTTGTTGTCAATTTAAAAACATTAAGCCTTGCACTCTCCTTGATACTAAGGTGATATTAATGCTGACAGATCTGAGTGTGTTGCATCGCCTTGTGCAGCGATAGTTTGTTTGTGGCTGACAAGTAATAAATGGCACAAATTCAGGGCTGACTGTTGTGATGCTGATTTATGTAGGAATACTCTGCTTCCTCTGCAGCAGCACAGAAAAAAATCTCCCTGTAATCAGGAGAGACTATAGAAAATAAAGAACAATCCGACAGTCTCCACCATACAAAATAACAGACGATATGAGAAAAACAGAGTGTCAAACTTGCATGTGTTTCACTTTTTTAACCCAGATATTAAATCATTTTTAGTTCATTAAAAAGTTATCAGAACAACAACCTCTTTTATCTAGACAGCTGTTATACTGTAAGTCTTCTTGTAACTTTTACAAAACAGTGTTCATGTACCGTATTTTTTATCATTTTTCATAATGTGGAAGATGGCTGAAAAAAAACTTATGCTCCAAGGAATTTGATGTTGAATGTGCTTTAGTCAGAGGCATTCATTTGGGCCATTTGAGACCATACAGCAATGACATTTTAAGGAAATCAGAGTCACTATTTGAAAAGCTTTTACCTAGAGAAGGACAAAACAATGGCCATATTTCTAATCAAGTTTTAAACACTTGATGAGTCATTTAGCTGTCATAACACATAAATGATGCTGCTGTTTTCTTGTTTTCTTACTCAGGTAGCATTGTGCTCCTGCAGGTCTGCAGCTATGTTACCTACCCATTTCCTTGCCCTGGGCCATCCATGACTTGTACCAGTCCAGGGCAAGGGAACGGCAGATAATATCACTGCAGACCCAACACACCCCAGACACAAACTGTTTGAAATCCTCTTTTAAGGTTGTGTTACGGGGCACTGCATACCAAAACAACCTGACACAGAAATAGTTTCTTTCTCCAGACTGTTACTCTGATTACCACTCAACAGTCACAGATTTACTCTGATTACCACTCAACAGTCACAAAGTTACTCTTATGACCATCCAGCAGTCAAAGAGTTACTTTGATGACCATTCAACAGTCACAGAGTTCTTAATAGCCCCAAATCTTATAGGTTGATAGATGCATTCAAAAAGAGATGATAATATAAACAAACGAACCCTGCTAATCACAACACTCCAAAGTGTAGTTTTTGGGGGGCTTATATCCACAGTGCAGTACAAAAACTCCTTTAACAGTGTATCATATGTAATATCTTTTTGCATTTTAATAAGTAAAATCTATATCTGGAACCCCATTTTTTGGTTTGAATGTCCTTCTTAGTATTTCCAATTGGAAACTTTTATTTTAAATCAGAGCATTTAAAATAATCTGCTCTAAAGCCTTTTAAGCATTTTCTGCCCCTTTTTAGGAAGCAGAAGTAAAAATTATTGATCTTCAGAATGTTGTATAATGATTTAAGCATGATAAGGAAACTTTAAGAAAAGTTAGATTTAATAAAAAATGGTCTAAGGGCTGCAGATGAACTGCATCCACCTATATGATTTATATATTTGTTGGCATTTAAAATCTAATTTGCATTAAAAATGCTTGAAAATAGTGCACACAACTGATAAGAAAAAAAAGTGTCTGGGGAAGCATACCCAGGACCCCTCCGAGTTTGGGCAAAGCCCTGGATATATAACATATCTGGCACTGCCTCAATCTCATTCATCAAAAAGTCTCATTTGGCAGAGCAAATTATGGCATATTATGTATACATTTAAGCTTTAAATATTAAATATTGTTTATTTTGACATTTGCAGGCTATCAGCAGCTTATTGTAACTAGTGGTAATGTGGCATGTTTAATGCACAGTGGATACAACGTTTTGCTGTGATGATTCATGCTGATTGGTAGCTTTTCAAGCATGGCAAGTTCAATTTATTATAAGATTGGTCTCTTAGACTTTATAATAAGGCCTTCTCTGGTAGTTATTCATGACTGTCACTGGTTTGTAAGAGTTCTAGCAGTAACCAGCAAAAGTTCAATCTGCAGTGACTAAAGAAATCCAGGTTATAGGTTTGTAATAGTAAGTGACACATAGTGTCCAGAACCTATGTAGAGCATGTGTAAATCCTTCATAGAGATGGTCTTATTGGAAAGTGGTGCCAGTAAACCTCTTTATTGCAAATGCACATATGTTGGAGTCTGTTTATGATGTACTTGCAAACATTTTAGAGGATTATTTGGCTTCTCCATGGAGATCCAGCTGTCTTGCCAACAAAAAGCGAGCACATGCCGCTGCACTTTCTCAAAAGGAAGGAAAAAACAACCTATAAACAGTTTCAGAGAGAGCACAAGATGAAAGAAACACAGAAACACCTTTCATGAATTAAGAAATCATCAGTGCACACAACCCGAGTGTTTCAGCTTATTACACGTCCTCCCTGTTTGTTTTTTTTCTCATGGTGCTCCAGTTGTAAATCTCAGCTCCTGCTGTTTCCCTCTAAAATGTGCAGGTTGCATGCTTGACCTCATCCCGGAGGGGAACCAATAGGTTACACATGGCACTCCAAATCCTCACTTCGTGTGTGTGCATCTCCTAACAGTCTGGGAGTCATTTCACATATCTGATAAGTATTTAGCTCTGCAGAAAAAGAAAGAAACTGGAAGGGGGTGCAGATGTCTCACCATGCAAACACCAAAGCCTGAATCGCCTTTTTCACATGAAATGGATTCAGATGGAAAACTATACAGGATTAGTTTGATCCAGATTTTGTGGTTTTACGGCCCATATGCTTTCCAGCCCTTTTGAGGACGTAATGTTGTGTGCAGTGGCATCATAAATGGAGTTTGATCAAACGGAAGGAATAAAACACCAGAAAAAGCACAAGGCCGCCTTAAGAAACATGCATACAGTGTTTATTTGCAACCAGGACACATTAAATAAAACTACAAAGGTACTTCACTTATACAAAAGATAGATTATATCCCATTCACATACAAAATAACAATAATTTACTGTATAAATTAAACATTTCACTATTTTACTATTTACAATTTCATGAAAAAACAATGCTTAACCCCTCCAGATCATTTCCCACAGGGCTTCTTGTGTTGTTTTCATGCCATAGAGCACAACATCAACTCCAGTTTGGGTTTATTTCCACAGCTCCAGAGATGGCATAAAGCTTTCTGATCGACTGCAGGACGGGACAGAAAATGTGAGTTTGCATAATTTGCCAAGCTATCCAAACAAACATGCCCTTGTTAGATTTAATCTGTCAGATTTGGTTAACTTGTGTTTGATTTGGATGCAGATTAATTCGCTGTCGCTCTCACATCCAGGCTCTTGTTCTTCCCCCTCCTCACATTCTCTCTCTATATGCATGCTTTGCTCTGAACATCACACACCTAGGGGCATTTTCTCTTGTCCTGCAATAATTAACACGAGTTACAGCTGAGCAGCAGGAAGCATATCACACAAAGTCACATTTTTAGAAACGCCTAGTTGGAAGGGAAATTTCTTATGCCAAATTCTGGTGGATTGTTGAAAAACAACACATCTTTTGTTGTGAATATCAGTGTAAGGTTGCATCATATTTAAGACATATCCTCCTGTCTCAAGTGCTCAGGTTGTTGCAGAAAGTATGCTTGATCTTTCCACTGAAAATAAATGCAAAAGTGAACAAGTACTGCTTTGTTTTGAAAGTAGAATAAGACATAAGTGCACTGATGCGTGGAGTTTCTGCTGAAGAACCATCCTCTAACAACCAGATCAATGACAGGAAGAGCCAATTGCTATGCCAATGGTTGACCAGGAGAGTCTGACCTTTCACAAGTCATTTAAATGCCACAGCAATGCACAAAAAAACATCACAGCTGCAAACCTGCTTTCAAGCTGAGCATAACACCACTGACTCTCGTTCATAAATCTCTCTCGGTTTATTATTTGTGCTCAACCTTTCGGCCTGAAATCTAGGTGACAGGTTAAAGCTTCCAGGTCGGCAGTGTCTCATTGAATTTGGGCGATTTATTGCCGTCTTAGACAGAAAAAACTGTATTACACTTTGGAGTTGATGAAAGCACTTTGATGCATTTCTCAAGTGCTTGCCCAAGACACAAAATGAAAGAGAGGACATAAATATCATCATTCCCACACTGAATTACATAATATACAATAATATTCACCCCTCCCCGTAAGACAACTCAATGTGAACAATATGTTCAATAAATGTCAGACTACACAAAAGAGCACACAGAAAAAACAAACAAAAAAATTTAAAGCCTCGTCTGTTACTACACGAAGAGCTCTATTCCCAAAAACCATGTGTTCATTTTAGAAAATAAAAGATCTAATGTCCACCCTGTAACAAAAAGGTAAAGGTTAAGCTGAGTTGAGTGTACTAACTTATAAAAAAAACTAATAACTGGTTTCCATCGCTGTACAAGATGTGTCATCTTTTTAACTTAACATTCAGAGTTGGAAATCTTATTTTCTGGACCGAAACTCTTCACATCTGCAATGATTGTGAGGACTCCTGTGAGGGACCCCAGTCTGCTTTGTGAAAGAAACAGATGTGAGGAATCTGAGACAAGCGAAGAGGAGATCCTTAAGGCACTTGAACATCATCAAACCGGAAAGACTCCCACCCACAACCGAGCAGAAAAAGCCCTCAGATCTTCCCGAGCCTCCCTAAATGGCAGTTTGTCTGCAAACTGCACCCCCCACCCCCCCGAGTGAACCACGCTACTTCATCCCTCCACCCAAATCCACATGAGCATGGAGTGAACGAGTGGGCGAGCATGCTCTCTTTTATCTCTGATCTTTTTTATTTTTACATCGAGTGATTCATCCCCAAAGTGCTGTGAGATCTACCGTTATATGATGTGTCTATGTCCTGTTACCTTCTCCTTTGAAAGCTAGCTGTCACGTTAAAAAAATAAAGTAAAATAATCTTTGCATATGGAATCAAAGACAAATAAATACACAACTCTTTGGATGGAGAGATTCTGGTTTTTGGCTGCAAGTATTTATCGTCCATGTGAGGCAGTTTGAGGAGTTCTACAAAACTGTAAATATGAGTGTGTGTATCAAGACTCCACCACTTGATTCTCTCCTTGATACTGATGATTTGGTTACCAGTGACTGTGAAGCACCAGAAAGAGGCAAACCTTTCTATTTCATACACTTAACACGGACAGTGAAGTCGGCTGTTATCTGTGGTGTTTTCACTGGTGAGCCTGCAGTCTGGAAGGGTTTTTCAGAGGTATGTTGAGTGTTAGGGACATCAGTGGGTGATGGAGATGGAGCCTGGCCGAACAAGCAAAGCTCCCCGCATGTTAAAAGCGTCCTTGAATCTTCGCCTGAGCTGCAGATCTTCCTCCATCCACTCCTCTGCTCGCCTCTCCCTCATTGAGTTCTCTGACAGCCCTGCCTGTCCCCCTTCTTTTCACTGCAGAGCAGGATGGGAGGGTGTAGCCACTTTGGCCCATGGGCCATTTAGTGGCAGTCACTCAGTCAGTTGTCATTAGCTACTCAGTTGTTGGCTTGTTAGCGTAGCGCCTCATAGAGTTTCATTGTCTGAGGGCCTGGCATCTGATGGCCCTTGTACAGAGTAGTTGTGGGTGGCGGCAGCGTTTTGTACACAGCAGCGGTGC